>NC_057719.1:28066879-28176211 GCF_004010195.1 Chiloscyllium plagiosum
CAGACTGGGATCACGGATAGTTAGGTCAGGATCACGGTGAAGCAGACTGGGATCACATTTAATTAGGTCAGGATCACAGTGAACCAGACTTGACCTCTCCGCCTCCATCCTACTCCGACCTATCACCCTCACCTTGACCTCTTTCCACCTATCACATTTCCAACGCCCCTCCTCCAAGTCCCTCCTCCCTACCTTTTATCTTCTCCTGCTGAACACTCTCTGCTCATTCCTGAAGAAGGCCCTGTGTCCGAAACGTCGAATCTCCTGTTCCCTGGATGCTGCCTGACCTGCTGTGCTGTTCCAGCAATAAAGTTTCAACTTTGATCTCCAGCATCTGCAGACCTCACTTTCTCCTCCTAAGAGATAGCAGAGCCTTTGGCTTTGATCTTTGGGTCGTCATTGTCTACAGGTTTAGTACCAGTGGACTGGAGGATTGCAAATGTTGTACCCTTGTTCAAGAAGGGCAGTAGAGATGACCCAGGTAATTATAGACCAAGGGAGCCTTACGTCTGTTGCAGGAAAAGTTTTGGACAGGATTATAAGGGAAATGATTTACAATCATCTCACAAACAACAATTCGATTGGAGATAGTCAACATGGCTTTGTCAAGGGCAGGTCGTATCTCACAAACCTCATTGAGTTTTTTGACAAGGTGACCAAGCATGTAGATGAGGGTAGGGCAGTTGATGTGGTATACATGGTCTTCAGTAAAGCCTTTGATAAGGTTCCACATAGTTGGCTGTTCGAGAAAATGCAGAGGCATGGAATTGAGGGTGATTTAGCAGTTTGGATTAGAAACTGGCTTTCTGAAAGAAGGCTGCGAGTGGTGGTTGATAGAAAATATTCAGCCTGGAGTCCGGTTACTAGTGCCACAAGGATCTGTTTTGGGACCACTGCTGGTTGTCATTTTTATAAATGACTTAGATGCAGGCATAGGTGATAGTTTAGTAAATTTGCAGATGACACTAAAATCGGTGGAGTAGTGGATAGTATGGAAAGATGTTCCAGGTTGCAGAGGGACTTGGATAAACTGCAGAATTGGTCTGAGAGGTGGCAGATGGAGTTCAATGCAGATAAATGTGAGCTGATTCAATTTGGGAAGATTAACAGGAAGGCAGAATACTGGGTCAATGGAAAGATTCTTGGTAGTGTGGATGTGCAGAGGGATCTTGGAGTCCATGTACATAGATCCCTGAAAGTTACCACCCAGGTGGATAGTGCTGTTAAGAAGATGTACAGTGTGTTACGGTTTATTGGTAGAGGGATTGAGTTCTGGAGCTGTGATGTCATGCTGCAACTATACAAGCGACCACACTTGGAATATTGTGTACAGTTCTGGTTGCCCCATTACAGGAAGGATGTGGAAGCATTGGAAAAGGTGCAGAGGAGATTTACCAGGATGTTGCCTGGTATGGAGGGATAATCTTATGAGGAAAGGCTGAGGGACTTAGGTCTGTTCTCATTGGAGAGATAGAGGCTAGGAGAGAATTTAATAGAGACATAAAAGATGATCAGAGGATTAGATCGGGTGGACAGTGAGTGTCTTTTTCCTAGGATGACGACGTTGGGTTGTATGAGGGAGCAGAGCTGCAAATTGAGGGGTGATAGATTTAAGACAGCTGTCAGAGGCAGGTTCTTTATTCAGAGAGTGGTAAAGGCATGGAATGCTCTGCCTGCCAATGTAGTTAACTCAGCCACATTAGGGGCATTTTAACAGTCCTTGGATAAGCAAATGGATGATGTTGGGATAGTGTAGGGGGATGGGCTTAGACTAGTTCAAAGGTGAGCGCAATATCCAGGGCCGAGGAGCCTGTTCTGCACTGTATTGTTCTGTGTTCTATGAGTCTAAACCAAAGAAATGACTGATGGCTTATTTCTGTATCATATCGTGCTGTGGTACTTTGTTCTTTTGATTTATTCAGGTCATTCTCCAGGTTCTTTCCCCACCCTGATAACTATCATATTCTCGTGGGTCTTACAATGCTGTTCTAAGATGCTCTGCTGATGTACACAACAGACATGTTGTCTGTTTAATTTTTCCAATGAACCTGACCAGGAATACAATGTGTAAACCATCTGGGTTGCACTGGGTTAAAGTGCTGTACCATTCAGGTACTTTCCCGGAGTACGAAGACAGTGCTATCTGTTGCAAGGCATGAGATAAGGAATATTTCGCTTTTATTAGGGTCAATTTCAGAATGGAAACAATTCTAATAGAATTGCCTCTTTCATTCGGTTGGTAGATTTATCTTTTTTAAAATTTATTTGTGGGATGTGGACATCGCTAGCTGGCCAGCATTTATTGCACATCCCTAGTTGCCCTTGAGAAGGTGATGGTGAGCTGTCTTCTTAAATTGCTGCAGTCCATTTATCTCTCGATAAACAAAACAATGTAAAACAATGTCCAGAACAGCACTGAGCCAAATAACACTGTAAAATGTCAGGTCCACTTCCTACTCTGTGAATTACAAGAAAAAAGTAGACTTACATTTATGTCACACCTCAGGACATCCTAAAGCAGTTTGTAACCAAGGGAGTACTTTTGAAGCCTAGTCATTTGTGTAATGGAAGAAATGCAGCAAAAAACTTGTGCAGAGATGGCAGGAAACAACATTACAGTCAGTGCAGCACTACCTCAGCACTGGACTGAGAGTCACAACTGAATTAACTGATCTCAGTCTAGCCACCAAATGAAGGTGCTCGAATTGGGGTCAGCATTTCAAAACCAGCCCCTGCTCAACATGTCAGACCAATGATCGACTGGAACTTCTGTACAAACAGCTCTCATTAAAGAGAAAAATTATATTGGTTGTGACTGTGCAAATGGTAACAATTCCCTCATTATCCTGTTTGAACTGTTGACTGCTTTTGAGACATGGTTGACCACAGCATTCTGTTCAAACATTTCCCCACTCTCATCCAATTGGGGGGAACTGCTCTTGACAGGTTCCATACCTATTTCTTTACTCTCAGCCCCAGTTTAATTTACAAAGACTTCTCTTCTTGCTCCTGCACCATGATCTCTGGTGGGCATCAATGGTCAATCCTTCGCCCATCCCATTCCTCATCTACACAGTGCCCCTCAGTGATATTATCCACAAACAGTGTTAGTTTTCATATACATGCTGATGACAGCCAGCTCTCTCTCACCACCACCTATTGTGACTCTTCTACTGTTGTTATCTCACATCCAATACTGGATAAGAATAATGTTTCTCCAAGGAAACACTGAAGCCATGGTTTGGGCCCTGCTCCATGCTCTGTTCCCCAGCTACTGCCTCCATCCTTCTGTCTAGCTACTGTCTGAAGCAAAATCAGACCTGCTGGCAACTTTGAGGTTATGTTTAATCCCAAAATGAGATTTCAAATACATTTGTACATTCTTACAAAGAGCAACAATTTCTAAGATTGCCTGACTTCACCTTTGTCTCAGCTTACCTGCTGCAGAAAGCTTCACTCATAACTTTTTTTACTGCAAGATCTGACTATTCCAACCCACTCCTGACTTGCCTTCCACATTCTACACTCTCAACTGGAGCTCATTCAAAACTCTGTTTCCCTATGTCCCATTTTGCACATTGTACCATCCCCTAACACTCCTGTGCTCACTCATCTACAATGGCTCCTGCGCAAGCGACACCTCCATTTTAAAATACATATCCTTGTTTTTCAATGTCACCGTGACTTCTCCCCTCACTATCTCAGTAATTTGCTTCAAAACAACAAGCCTTCGAGATCTCTGCACACCTCTCATTCTAATCTTATGAGCATTCTGATATTCAAGGAAGAGATAGATACATTGTTTTGGTTTTAAAGCCATCAAGGGGTATAGATAGAAAGTCAGAATATGACATTGAGGTAAGATCATATTGAATGGTGCAGCAGACTCAAAGGGCCAAAGGGCAGGCTCCTGCTCCTAATTTCCATGTTTCTATTCCCGTTCTTAAAGTCTCCAATGACTGTGCCAAACTCTGGAACTCCCTATCTACACCCTTTACCTCACTCTTCTCCTTCAAAAGAGCTCTTTAAAGTTGAACTCTTTGACAGAGCTTTTGACTTGATGTCTCCTCATGGGGCCTAATGTATTATCATGCTGCTATGATGTTGTTCTATGATGTTAAAGCTGCTATAAAAATACATTTATGGATATTGGACTCGAGCAGAAACACTCACTGTCAGTTAATAGCTTCAGGAGAGAAGGGATTCAAGTGGAGCAAAGCAATTCCTCAGTGCCATAACAAATCAGTAGCATGTAGAAAAGGCATTTGCTAAATGAGCCTTGGAGAGACAGTTAATATTGCATGCACAATTTTAGGGCTATTTCAAGATCAGAAATGTTAATTCTATTCCTGTCGAGACAACCTTGCTCCTGAGGGTTGATTGAGGGTCGAATAAAAGGTTAGGGAATGGGTCTTCACTTACTGCTTTCAGGATGGCCATTGCACGTTCACTCAGCCAGACTGGGTAAAGCACCTCATCATTCAGAATGGATTCAAACAGATCATCTTCATTCTCAGCTTCAAACGGTGGTTGCCCACACAGCATCTCGTACAACAGCACACCGAGTGCCCACCAGTCCACCGAGGAGCCATACTGCAATTCCTGCAAAATCTGCCCAGAAATAAAACTCCTGTCAATCCAACAAGTTATCCATGTGGAACTAACCAGAAATTTCAATATGGTAGAAATATTTGGTTCATGCCTGAAGGTGTTGGAGACCATTAAAGAAAAGCATAGAGGAAACCATTGGTGAGGACACAGAAATCTACTCTTCTGTCACTTGCTCCCTCAGTGCCACTTCCATCTGCCTCACCTAACTCAGCTGTACTATCCAATATCTAAATGTGTTCAACAGACCTTTTACTGTGCACCATGTGCTACCCAGAAAAGAGTCTGTGGGTTCAACTAGGCATGAAACACACAACAGCTCCAAAATTATACTTCTATTTGACAGATGGTAGGCGCAGGAGTTACGGCATTAATTATTTGACTGAATAAGGACTCATTAAGGCATACCATGCCTTTAAGCATACTTTTGAAGTAACTATTTTAGACTGAATGATAGAGTGATGATGGCTCATAATTAAGTCTAGGGTGCCAGGCACAACTAAAGGAAAATGAAAATATCTAAATAAATAAATAAACCAATTAACCAAAAATTCAGATAGAAGTATTTGCTTTCATTAACAGAACCTCTCCACACACCCCTGAATAATTACAGTACTTAAGTGAAATAAAAAACTGGGCCATGGCTAAAACCTCAGGGGAGTTGGACTATTTATACAGCTTTTCCAAAGCACTGGCACAGGTGCCATAGACTAAATGGCCTCGAGATTGCAAGTGGTGTCTGGTTTTGCAACACACTTGCCTTGGTGAACGTGGTTGTCAGCTTTTCTGCCACACAGTGAGACATGGAGTTGGTGTGGTTTGTATACCGAGTGGAAGGAATTGTAAACTTCTGACCTGGCTTCACCAACTTGAATTAGGTTGCTTGGTGAATCGTTACTGAGCTGCTCCGACTAGCCAGGGAGGTAGGAGGGGAGGTGGTTCGATATGATAAAGCAACAACAATAACTTGCATTTGTTTTTAGTACTTTGCACATTGCAGGAGCATAAGATTCACAAGAGCATTATGTAACAAAACTGGACAGCAAGCCACATAAGGATAGATGAAGCAGAGAGTTTTTAGTAGGCTCAATTTGACTCGGTTGTGGGACTTGGTGGAGGGATGGAATAATCTGCTCTCCCAGCTCAGAAGAATAGTCAGCCTGTTTTGAACAAGTCCCACCCCAGGTGCTTCAGGCAGCCTATAAAAGCTGTGGGTGGATGGACATCCATCATTACTGAAGGAAGTCCCACCTTTAGGAACTGGCAGTTAAGCCAACTGGGGAGCAGCTTTAATATTCCAAGCAGCACCAGTACTGTGGAATGGAATAGTTCCCTCAGGAGAACAGTGTGCGGTCCCTGGAGTCAGCCAGGTTGGGCTTTGGGACAGGGAGGGATTGGTTAGGATGGACCAGTGAGTAGGAACAAAGTTGGGATATGATTATACCTGAGGTCCTCTGAGGTGTCGAAGATATCCCCTGTCCCTCCCTATTCAAAACAGGGTGGCCCCCAACCAAGACAGGGTTAAAATCAGTTTGCCCACTCTTGTCTGCCTTCCATTACAGATTAGGGGTGTCAGTGAACAATAAATGGCCATTAAGAATCTTAATAGGCCCAAGAGTGTGTGTGGCCTGTCACCCTTCTACTGCTCCCATGAAGTTCTATAGCTCACCCCACTCTCCAATATTATGGGGACTGGATTGGGGGTGAGCAGAAAGGTGGTGGATTACCCAACCAATATATTTTCGGTTCCTCTCCCACCTCCAACTAAGAGGGACATAAAATCCATCCATGGCTAGGAGTATCTTAAATAAGGAAGAAGTAGTATAAGGCAGAGAGGTTTAAGCAGGAAGCTCCAAAGCTAAGGACTTAACAACTCAAACCATGGTTACCAAGGCGGAGGTATTCAAATCTGCAAGTGCAAGAGGCCAGTACAAAATAAACGGCTAAAAGGATTGTAGGGAGGGGGAGATTTGAAAAACAAGATGAATTTTAAAATCAAGACACTTCTTAACCCAGGGTCAATGTAAGTAAGAACATAGAGGACAATGGGTGTATGAGACATAATGTGGATTACTATACAGGCATCAGAGTTTTAGATAACATTAAATTTATGGAGTTTTGAAGATGGAAGGCTGGTCTGGAGGTTTTGGAATAATAGTATAGAGTTAACAAAGATGAGGCCTTTGGCAGCAGTACAGCTCAGAAAAGGGCAGTGTCAGGTAGTGTTAAGAGAATAAATAGCTATTGTGCAAATATGTGGCCAGAAGCCTCATGTCAGAGTCAAATCTGAGATTCCGAACAGTTTGGTTCAGTCTCAGACACAGCATCATAGTGGTCATGGAGAGAAATGGAATTGGTGATTAAAGAGTTTGTGGTGAGGGCCAGAGTTATAGAGGCCATTATGATGACAGTAATCTTTGCACTGGCTAAGTTGAGTCAGGCCACACATTCAAATACTAAACCACAATTACTCAGAAACACATAAATGCAAAAAAGAAGTCATTCATTTGAAGGACCAGAATTGCAATTCAGTCTAGATTTTATGATGTTCTCTTCTCCTAAACATCTTTAAAAACCCAACATGAGAATCATATTAACAAAGTCTGAAAGGAAAAGTTCCAAAGCACAATACTGTTCACAGAATTCAACAGAAACTAGCAATAAAACAGTGATCATTATTAGCAAAGTCTATCTGATGCCATGTGGACTGATTTTGTGAAGCTGAAGTGTTTTTTAAGCTAAAATGTTATTAAACCAGTTGCATTTGATCGTGTCCAAGGTGAGCTAGGTGAGTGCTTGATGGTGACAGTGTAAGACAGGTTTCAAAGTATTCTATTATCTAATATTTGAATTTTAACCTCTTACACAAATAGGACTTCCACTAAATAAAAAAGCTCTGAGCCCAGCCTATCAACATTACAGTGAGAAACTTGACTGTTTGCATATCTTAACTGATATGAAGTGAGACTTTGAGAATTTAAAATGAATCCAGTATCCTTGTACATCTGAACCTTTATAGCTAATCAGATGAGGGAAGTTTATCAATGACCCTATTCTCATTATGTAGAGCAGATAGTTTGCAGTGAATGTTGCATGAAATTAATGTCTCTGTAATTATGCATTATTGCCACTTAAAATGTGGTTTGGAACCTTTGGGCTGAATTTTACCATGTTTTGGCAAAAAGTCATTTTTGTGAAGAGTTTCTCTCCATTAGTGGGTATTCTCATGCAATCATCCCAAACTCACCTCATGAATTACACACCACGTCTCTACACCCCTCTTGTCCAATGCTAGCTCAATTCGCCCACTTACTATAGCCAGAGCTACTCACCACTGCTAGAAAATCCCAGGATACACTGGCACCCTAGTGCTAGCACCATATTTAAAAAGCCATTGTGCACCAAGTCAAGTGCTGGCATTGGGAACTGGCCTGCACTTTTACAGACATTTCATTCGTTTATGGCTGAGCAGGGGAAAGCATCACCCCATCATGTAGATAGGGGGTTGGAAGACCTGGTGGATGGGATCATGCAGAGGAGATGCTGTCTGCTTCCAAGAGGAGGCCACACTCCCAGACCCTGCCAGCCTGGACTGAGGTTGCCACCAAGGTCAGTGCAGTCTCCATCTACTGGAAGAAGGCCCAACAGTCCAGGAAGTAGGTGAATGATCTTCTTCACATTGCCAAGTTAAGTGTCATCGTTTGCTCTCCGCTACCTCACACTCCCTCTATCTCTGCTACGGCACTCACCGCTCATCAGAGCTCAGTTGAGCTTCTCTCTCACTCTCTCTTTTGCCAGCCCAAATCCCCCACATTACTAAACCAGCATGGTCTCCATGCTGCCTACTCACTCACTCAGGACAGCTCACCACCTTTCCTCTACTGTCACAACAGTTGTGCTTATATCTCCTCTCAATCCCTCCCCTTCTCTCATTATGGCTAAAGGGCTGAGGGAGCCAGGTTGGGTGATAGGATGCCAGATATTCAAATCCTCACCCCCTTCCAGGAGAGGATCTTGGCAGTGACCAGTGAAGACCAGGACCTGCCAAAGCATTCATGTCTCACCCCCCAGTAAAAAGCATTGCTCATTATTGTGCTATTCTCCCATTACTGCCAGATGCATTTACTGTTAAAAATGTCACAACTTATTCTCCTTGGTTGTGACATTTTTACTTTAAGTCTTCTACTAGTGGCATGTCCATGGTATCTGCTATCAGACCTGTCTACCAAGACATGCCATCTGCCACAGCTAAGGAAGAGAACATTGATACCTCAGCGGAAGTGTCAACATGGCAGTCTTCCCCACCAGCTCAGATGCTCTAGATTGAAGGAGGGAGCACCAATTAGTGAGTACTTCACTATCATGTCTCCGCAACTGGCCAAGGGTGAAACACACCAGGCTGCTGGCATTTGGAGTTTGCCCGTGATCAGGCAGCAGTTCAACTGCAGCCATTTTAGGAACCCAAGGTGTTGGCACATGTAGACATTGGAGCAGCAGGCTGATTTCTCAGGAGCACTGGACAATCTAACCCAAAGAGTGTAGGACTGCAGCATCATGATGGACCCTGCGACCTCAAGTGCAAGGGGGTCTGGCTGCCTTCATGAACAAATTGGTGGCTGCCATAGACAGCACTTTCGGTATCTACCGGATATACACACAGACTTAAGCTCCATTGCTCCTGCCACTGGTGCTCTGCACCAGCAGCAAGGCAACAGGGGGTTGAGGAGCCTTCAACTGACTCCATGTGCCCCTTCCTCACAAGAAAGCAGGACAGGGCCAGCAGATACTCAGTTGGAGGAGGAACCATAAATAACTGCCCCAGACATCTCCATTTGGAATCCTTCAGAGGTGGCCAGGCTTCCCAACAGCAGCCTCTGTGCATGGCAGTCCCAGCATTCTTTGGCCCCTCAAGCCACAACAAATTACCCCAGGGTCGGCTGACCAAATCTCCAAGGCCAACCAGCTCCACACTCGGGCAGGCTCCCATCAAAACAGCTTCAGAATCTGAGACATAATGGGAAGGAAGAAATAAAGCAACCTTCTGAGGGCACATAGATAGCACAGGTAACAAGTCACTGTAAATATGTGATCCCATTTGTAAATAAATGTTCATCTTTCACAATCATGTGGGTATGCAAGTATCTGTCTAGCTGCAACTGCAGATAAAGAGGCTAGTCATCATGAGAAATACATGATGTTCCAGTATCCAAGCTATAAAGACAGCAGCACATCAAGGACATTTTTGGGGTTTAGCCATTATCTTACATGATCAGCTGAGGAGGGCTTGGGTCAAGGATTTGGACTGTATGTAGTAGGTCAATACCAAAGTTCAATTAGACGCATAATTTGGGGCTGGCTTTCAGCTTCAATGTATGGATGTCTGCAGAACAGTGTTGTTCTTTGAACAGGCTTACATCACTCAAAATTGATGATGTTTCCCTCACACAAGGATGCACTTACACCAGGCACTCTGGGCAGCCATTTTCATCTCCTTTGGCAGCACAATGGCAGGGAACAGCAGTCACTCCTCAGACTCTGCCTCTCTGTTTTGTTGAAGCTCCTAATTTAAACATCCCCCTCCTGAAAGCCTTCCTCATCAACCCCAAAGGTTTTGCTCTTTGCTTTTGCTCTTCGGTGGCATGGAGGCTTGATGGTTAGCACTGCTGCCTCACAGTGACCTGAATTCAATGCCATACTCGGGCAACTGTCTGTGTGGAGTTTGCACACTCTCCCCATGCCTGCATGGGTTTCCTCTGGGTGCTCCAGTTTCCTCCCACAGTCCAAAGATGTGCAGGGTAGGTGGATTAGCCATGGGAAATGCATGATTACAGGGATAGGGTAAGAGGTGGGTCTGGGTGGGACGCATTTCAGAGAGTCTGTGCAGACTCAATGGCTTACTTCCACCCTATAGGGATTCTATGATTCTCAGTCCCATCCAAACAGTCCGAGTTTACACCTGCTGCTTTATCACCGGACCAGCCCAGACATATCAAGTAAACATGCTGGGTCTGGTAGTACACTGTCCCCCATCATCATGGAAGCCAAGATGCAGTCAACAATCCCCTCTCCCACCAACCATGACACCCTTTTCTCCCGTGTTCAAATGTCTCCCCCACTTATATATTGAGTTGCCCCCTACAGCATTGCGGTCCTGCATTCTAACTCCAGAGTTCCGACCTGCCACCTTCTCCCTATTTAAATACCTCCGCCTCCCCCCAAACCATCAAACTTGTCACATGGGAGACATTAAATTCTACCCATGATGGATCAAATCATATGAATAAGCCAAGGTCATGATATGCTTACCTCAGATCAAACCTAATGTCAAGAGCAGCACAATTCTGCAGGCAGAATTCTGCATGAGCTTCTGAAAGAGTGATAACACTGAGGATGAAGGATTCCAACTAGCGAAGATCAGTTAATACCCAGCCCCAGTGGTGCGTTTATTCTTATTCCTAACTGGATTTCTACCAAAAATAGCACATGGGAAAGGATTCTCAGTTGGGTTTTACCTACCTCTGGTGCAATGTAATCAGGTGTACCACAGAAGGTCCCAGTTGTGCAGTTATTGTAGATTCCCTCTTTGCACATTCCAAAGTCAGCCAGTTTGCAGTGTCCCTCAGAATCCAACAGAACGTTATCCAGTTTCAAATCTCTAAAAGAGGAATACACAAAATAACATTTTGGAAATTCTTAAAATTCTGCTGTAAGTAACAATGTATGTTATTATCTGGTGTGGCTGTTTCTACTGAACATAAATAGTAAAACAGAACAGATTGCCTGATGTATAGGCAAAGGCCTTTGGCTGTTCTCATGCACAGCAACTGTTCGATGCAATAAATGACCTGAGGCCTAGAAATTGAGGAGTGTAAAAGATGTAATAAGCCAGGTTACCAATTTCTGACTGGTCTCAGTGACTCTGGCAGAAAGGACAACTCTATGAATATTGAACACATTATCCAGCATCAAACTCCATTCTAATAATTATTCTCCTAGAAGGGCTACTTTTGAGTCAAAATGCCAAAAGGCTACCAATGCCCATGGACAAATAGGCAACAAGAATTAACATCTACAATAGGAGAGGAAAGAAAGAATATTAGCTTGGCTTTGTGCACATCAATGTCGAGAGTGGGGTGATGGAAAAGCACAGCAGGTCAGGCAGCATCTGAGGAGCAGATGAATTGTTGTTTCAGGCAAGAGCCCTTCATCAGGAACGAGCCTCTTGACGAAGGGCTCTTGTCCAAAATATCGATTCTCCTGCTCCTCGGATGCTGCCTGACCTGCTGTACTTTTCCAGCACTACACTCTCGACTCTTGATCTCCAGCATCTGCAGTCCTCACTTTCCCCTCTGTGCACATTAATCTCCAGTGCATGGATGAAAATTCACACAACATAACACAGCTATTCTTATTCTTGTTGGGAGAATATTCATGGCTTGGAATGGCAGACGAAGGAATAATTGGTCACTGAAATTAGCAGGGAGCACTGGGCACACATCAGATGCCATTAGTTTTGGAGCCCACATGGCTGCTGTATTTCTTCATCTCCCACCTATCCCACTTGTGGCTGGAGCTTTTATGAAGACTTACATTGCAGTTACTGTTAAGTTGGAAATCTGGCTGCACTTCCATCAACAGTCAAATGTCATTGCTGCAAACTCACAGAAACCAACAAACCAGCTTCTCTTCCAATTTCAGTTGGAAGCAAAACAAAAATGGAAATGACAAGCCGTTTTGCAGAGAGAGCAACAAGACTGACTGTATTCCACTGTGCATTCCATTTAAAGGTCTATTCATGAGCCCAGCGAGAAAGTATTTATTTTTGAAAGAAGATGCATTTAGAGCTGCTTTCCATATCCTCAAAATATGTCAAATTCGCTTTGTTGCCAACTCATTACTTTTAAAAGTATAGATACTATTATTATGCAAGCAACTGTGGCAGCCCGTTGGGATTGAGCAACTTTGTTGAAAAATATTAATCAGTAGAAACAAAAATACTGGAAATCTGAAATGGAAATAAAATCTGAAACACTGCAGATCTATTAATGTCTTTCTTTTACAAATGTTGATGGACACTATGCATTGTCTGTTTCTGACTATCTTCTGTTTTCATCAGATCCAGTAGGTATGTCCCTAAACTTCAACTAGATTGAGGGAGAAACATTTTCACATTTTCAAGACAATCTATATCTTTTTTGTTTCACTTCTACAAATCTCACCCTCACACAAATTATGGACAGTGCAGTGTAAATACGTAGAAAATAGGTTAGGAGTAGGCCACTTGGCCCTTTGAGCCTGTTCCACCATTCGTTATGATCACAGCTGATCATCTAACCCAATAGCCCGTGATTGCTTTCCATTCGCCCCCAACCACTCCCAACATATCATATAATGTTTTGATCTCAACTGTTTTCTGTTGTAATGAATTCCACAGGCTCACCACTCTCTGGATGAAATATCTCCTTACCTCAGTTCTAAACGGTTTACTCCATATCCCTAAACTATGACTCTTGGTTCTGGACTCCTATACCATTAGGAACATCTTCCTGCATCTAGTCCTGTTTGAATTTTATATGTTTCGATGAACTCTAGCAATTGTGATCCCAACTGATTCAACCTCTCACATATATCAGTCCTATTTCCCAAGAATCAATCTGGTAAACCTTTGTTGCACTCCCTCAATAGCAAGAACACCCTTCCTCAGATAAGGAGATAAAAACTATTCACAATATTCCAGGCATGGTCTCACCAAGGCTCTTTATAATGCAGCAAAATCTCCCTGCCCCTGTACTCAAATCCTCCCACTACAAAAGCCAACTTTCTTGACCACCTGCTGTACTGTGATGCTTCGCTTCTGTGACTGGCGTGCAAGATCTTCTTGCATACTCCCCTTCTCAATTCATAGCCATTCAAATAATAATCCTTCTTCCTGGTTTTGCTGTCAAAGTCAATAATCTCACATTTATCCACATTATATTGCATCTGCCATGCATTTGCCCACCATTCAGCTTGTATAAATCACACTGAAGCATCTCAGTATCCTCCTCACGGCTCACCCTCCTCACGGCTCACCCTCCTCACGGCTCACCCTCCCATCTGATTTTGTGCCATCTGCAAATTTGGAGACATTACATTTGGTTCTCTCACCCAAATCATGAATGTATATTGTGCATAGCTGGGGTCCAAGTACTGATCCTGTTGGATTCCACTAGTCAGCCTGCCACTCAGAAAAAGACCCATTTATTCCTAATCTTTGGTTTCGTTCGGCTAACCAGTTTTCTGCCATGTTAACTCACTACCCTAGATCTCTGTGCTTTAATTTTATACTCTAATTTCTTATGTGGGACTCTGTCAAAAGCCTTCTCTAAGTCAAAAGTAACTTCAAGATTCTTATCCATAATCTTAACAGGGAGCCAAGAGAATTGGTGCTTGGACTTCAACTACCTACAATTTATATAAATGACTCAGATTAAGGGGCAGATGATTCAGTTGCCAAATTTATTAGATTTTTAAAATAAGATTCCCTACAGTTTGGAAACAGGCCCTTCAGCCCAACAAGTCCACACTAACCCTCTGAAAAGTAACCCACCCAGACCCATTCACCTACTCTAACAAATGCACCTAACACTATGGCCAATTCACCTGACCTGCACACCTTTTGGATTGTGGGAGGAAACTGGCAGAAACCCACGCAGATGTGGGGAGAATGTGCAAACTCCATGCAGACGCCCAAGGTGGGAATCGAACCTGGGTCCCTGACGCTGTGAAACAGCAGTGCTAACCACTGAGCCACCGTGCTGCCCTCATTTGTTGATTATATAAAAATACATGGGAAAGTAAGTTGTGAAGAGAACATACAAAAGCTTCACAAAGATATAAATTGGTAAAGTGAGGGAGTCAAAATGTGGCAAATGGAGGATAATGTTGGAAAATGTGAAATTGTCCATTTTGGCAGAAAGAATTTTTAAAAATACATTATGTAAATGCAGAGTGATTGTAGACATGGAATAATGTGGACTGATTCAGAAGAGTTGGCAATGGATTTGTTAAGGGAAAATGATGTCACAAAATGGGGCCAACAGCCTTCATTACCTTGCCAATATATCCATCTTCACAAGCCAGCTCAGACAATGACAACGGCTCACATATCTGTGGTCTCTATTGCTTAGAGAGACAAGAGGAAAAATACATGGAACACCTTCATCTCCTACCTCCTCTCCAAGTTATAGGATATCCTAACTTCAGCATGTCTCACCGTGCATCCATTATTGCTAAGCCAAAACCTGGGATATTTCAACCTACCAACAGAAGTGAAATACATCCAGCACATGAACTGCAATGTATCAAAAAGAAAGCCCATCACCACCTTTAATGGCACCACACTATGGGAAGAATATGGAAGATTTGTACAACATACAGAGATTTCCTACAAATGGTTCCAGTGATGAAGGAATATAGCTGCGTGAACTGACTGGAGAACCCAAAGTTCTCCTTAGAGCAGGAAAGGCCAAGATGAGATTTGCTAGCATAATGTAGAATCATGAAGGCTTTAGACAGAGGAAATAATGATAAACTGTGTCCAGTGGTTGAAGAGTCAATATCCAAGGAGAAGAGAATAAATATGACAGGCAAAAGAACTGGCAGTAACAAGAGGAAAGTGGTTTGCTAGGATTTGGAATGTGATAAAATTTGTAGAAATAGATTTAGTAGTGGCTTTCAAATGGAAATTGGATAAGTAAGTAAAGGGGAAAAATGCAGAGATAAGGAAAAATAATGCAGTAATGATACCAACTGGATAGCTTTTTGAAAGAGGTGGCACAAACTCTTTTGGAAATATTCTATGATTCTAGGATGATTACTGATGGCAATAAATAGCAGCAGCGCCCATGTCCCGTGAATACACATTTCAATAGGACAATAAAGGGAGACATTGGCTCAAGGGTATTATCACTATGGTCTTAACCCAGAGACAATGACTGGGGAGCTGGGTTCAAAGCCCACCATGGCAGATGGTAGAATTTGAATTCAATGAAAATCTGGAATTTAGATGGTCATCTAATGATGACCATGAAATCATAATGGATTTTTAAAATAAACTCATCTGGTTCACAGTCACAGACCACACATAAACAAAAGAGCTGAAGTCTTGAGATGAAGTGATAGTGACTGCCCTTGACTTCAAGGTAGCAATTAACCAAGTGAGGCATCAAGTAGCTTGGAAAAATTGGGTCAATGGAAATTAGGGGGTAGACAGCCCACTGATTGAAGTTATACTGAGCATTAAGAGAGATGGTGTGGTTTGCAACTCTAGGACATGGCTACCGGAATTCCTCAGGGCAATATCCTAGGCCCAACCATCTTCAGCTGCTTTGTAAATGAATTTATTTCCATTATAAGGTCTGAAGTAGAGATGTTGACTGATGATTGGACAGTACTCACTCCATTCACAACTCCTCAGACACTAAAGCAAAACATTCTTCCATACAGCAAGAGATGGACAATGTCCAGGTTTGGGTTAATAAGTAGAAGGTAACATTGGCGTTACACAAGTGCCAGGCATTAAGCACCTTCAACGAGAGAGAATCTAACGGATATATTTAATACTTCACTGAGCACAGACAAAGTACCAGTTTACTGGAGGAGAGCTAATGTGGTTCCTTTGTTCAAGAAGGGCTGGAGGTACAGGTTAGATAATTACAGAAAACGATCTGAAGGATAGGATTAATCCATACTTGGAAAGGCAGGGATTTATCAGGGATAGTCAGCACGGATCTGTGAAAGGGGAATCCTATCTGATTAATTTAATTGATTTTTTTTGAAATGGTAACTAAATATATTGACAAAGATAAAGCAGTTAATGTGGCTTACATGGATATCAGTAACACCTTTGAGAAGATCCCACATGGAAGGTTAGTCCAAAAGGTAAGATTCCAAAGGCAAATTGACAAACTGGATCCAAAATTGGCTAACAAACGTGACGCACAGGGTGACGGTGGAAGATTGTTATTGTGATTGAAAGCCTGTGACCAGTGGTTTACCACCTGGGTTGTTGGTGGGACCCTTGTTGTTTGTCATGTTCATTAACGATGTGAATGAGGAAGGTTTAATTGATAAACTTCCAAATGACATGAAAACTGATGGTATTGTTGATGGTGAGGAGCATGGTCTCAGGCTACAGTCTGATATTGCTGGAAGGTTGGACAAAGCAATAGCAGATGGAAAGTGTGGGTTCTAAAGTCATAGAGATGTACAGCATGGAAAACAGACCCTTCAGTCCAACCCGTCCATGCCAACCAGATATCCCAACCCAACCTAGTCCACCTGCCAACACCCGGCCCATATCCCTCCCACCCTTCCTATTCACATCTCCATCCAAATGCTTTTTAAAAGTTGCAATTGTATTAGCCCCCGCCACCTCCTCTGGCAGCTCATTCCACACACGTACCACCCTCTGCATGAAAATGTTGCACCTAAGGTCTCTTTTGTATCTTTCCCCTCTCACCCTAAACCTATGCCCTCTGGTTCGGGACTCCTTCCACCTTAGGGAAAAGACTTTGTCTATTTATCCTATCCATGCCCCTCATAATTTTGTAAACCTCTATAAGGTCACCCCTCAGCCTCCAACGCTCCAGGGAAAACAGCCCCAGCCTGTTCAGCATCTCCCTATAGCTCAAATCCTCCAACCCTGGCAACATCCTTGTAAATCTTTTCTGAACCCTTTCAAGTTTCACAGCATCTTTCCAATAGGAAGGAGACCAGAATTGCATGCAATATTCCAAAAGTGGCCTAACCAATGTCATGTACAGCTGCAACATGACCTCCCAGCTCCTCTACTCAGTGCAGGACCAATAAAGCAAAGCATACCAAATGCCTTCTTCACTATCCGATCTACCTGCGACCTCACTTTCAAGAAGCTATGAACCTGCACTCCAAGGTCTCTTTGTTCAGCAACACTCCCCAGGACCTTTCCATTAAGTGTATAAGTCCTGCTAAGATTTGCTTTCCCAAAATGCAGTACCTCACATTTATGTGAATTAAACTCCATCTGCCACTTCTCAACCCATTGGCCCATCTGATCAAGATCCCATTGTAATCATGAGATAACCTTCTTCGCTGTTCACTACACCATCAATTTTGGTGTCATCTGCAAACTTACTAACTATACCTCATATGCTCCCATCCAAATCATTTATATAAATGAAGAAAAGTAGAGGACTCAGCACCAATCCTTGTGGCACTCCACTGGTCACAGGCCTCCAGTCTGAAAAACAACCCTCCACCACCACCCTCTGTCTTCGATCTTTGAGTCAGTTCTCTATTTCAAATGGCTAGTTCTCCGTGTATTCCGTGAGATCTAACTTTGCTAACCAGTCTCCCATGGTGAACCTTGTCAAATGCTTTACTGAAGTCCATATAAATCACGTCCACCACTCTGCCCTCATCAATCCTTTTTGTTACTTCTTCAAAAAAATTCACTCAAATTTGTGAGATATGATTTCCCATACACAAAGCCATGTTGACTATCCTTAATCAGTCCTTGCCTTTCCAAATACATGTACATCCTGTCCCTCAGGATTCCCTCCAACAACTTGCCCACCACCGAGGTCAGGCTCACTGGTCTACAGTTCCCTGGCTTGTCCTTATCGCCATTCTTAAACAGTGGCACCACGTTAGCCAACCTCCAGTCTTCCGGCACCTCATCTGTGACTATCGATGTTACAAATATCTCAGCAAGGGGCCCAGAAATCACTTCCCTAGCTTCCCATAGAGTTCTCGGATACACAGATCAGGTCCTGGGGATTTACCCACTTTTATGCATTTTAAGACATGCAGCACTTTCTCCTCTGTAATATGGACATTTTTCAAGATGTCACCATCTATTTTCTTCTTTTTATATCTTCCATGTCCTTTTCTGCAGTAAATACTGATGCAAAATACTCGTTTAGTATCTCCCCCATCTCCTGTAATTCCACACGAAGGCTGCCTTGCTGATCTTTGAGGGGCCCTATTCTCTCCCTAGTTTCCCTTTTGTCCTTGATGTATTTGTAAAAACCCTTTGGATTCTCCTTAACCCTATTTGCCAAAGCTATCTCATGTCCCCTTTTTGCCCTCCTGATTTCCCTCTTAAGTATACTCCTACTGTCTTTATAGTCTTCTAAGGATTCACTCGATCTATCCTGTCTATACCTGACATATGCTTCTTTCTTTTTCTTAACCAAAATCTCAAATTTCTTTAGTCATCCAGCATTCCCTATATCTACCAGCCTTTTCTTTCACCCTAACAAGAATATACTTCCTCTGGACTCTCGTTATCTCATTTCTGAAGGCTTCCCATTTTCCAGCTGTCCCTTTACCTGCAAATATCTAGGCCCAATCAGCTTTTGAAAGTTCTTGCCTAATATCATCAAAATTGGCCATCCTCCAATTTAGAACTTCAAATTTTAGATCTGGTCTATCCTTTTCTATCACTATTTTAAAACTAATAGAATTATGGTCGCTGGCCACAAAGGGGTTGATGCATTTTGGGAGATCTAATAAGGAAAGGACGTACACAATGAATGGTAGGTCTCAAGGGAGTACTGAGAAACAAAGGGACCTTGGTTTCCTAGCACATAGATCCATGAAGGTGACAGCACAGGTAGACAGGATGATGAAGGCGGCAGACAGGATGTTTGCCTTCATTAGCCTGGTTTAAAATATGGGAGTAAGGAACTATTGTTACAACTTTATAAAACATCGGTTAGTCCACAGATGGAACACTGTGTGCAGTTCTGGTTGATACATTATCACAAGGATGTGATTGCACTGGAGAGGATGCAGAGGAGATTCACCAGGATGTTGCCTGAGATGAAAAGTCTGGATCGGCTGGGTTTGTTTTCCTTGGACCAGTGGAGGCTGATGGAGGGAATCTGATCGAAGTACACAAAATTATAAGAGGCATCGGCAGTAGATGGAGAGAATCTCTTCCCCATGGCAGACATGTCTAAGTCCAGAGCACATAGGTTTAAGGTGAGGAGAGAAAGTGGTTTAAGAGGACATCTGAGAAAAAAAAATTGCACCTCGTGCAACCTAATTTTGTGTACTTCGATCAGATTCCTCCATCAGTTTCCACTAGTCCAAGGAAAACAAACCCAGCCGATCCAGACTTTTCATCTCAGGCAACATCCTGGTGGACATATGGAACATGCTGCCTGAGTATGTGGCAGAGGCATGTATTCTCTCAACATTTAAGGAACATCTGGATGAGTACTTAAAATGCCAGGGCATAGTAAACTATGGACAAAATGCAGGTAAATGGGATAGTATAGTTTGGTGTTTGTTAGTCAGCAAAGACACGGTGAGCTAAAAGGTTTATTTCTATGCTGTATGAATCTATGACTCTAACCATTCCCCTTTCAAATTGGACATTACTGACTTTCACATTATCAGCATCCTCACGTTTATAAGTGGCCAGATAGAGTAGGACCAGCTATGTAGATACTGTGGCTGCAAGGATTGGCCAGAATTCTGTGGACAGCAGACTCCTCAAAATCTGTCCGTCGTCTAAATCTGAGATAGATAGACTCTTGATCAATATAGCTATCAAGGGTTTTGTGTAAAAATGCAGGAAAGTGGGCATGAGGAATGTCAGATCCCATTGAACGGTGGAGGAGGTTTGAGGGGCCAAATGGCCTAGCCCAGTTCCTATTTCTTCTGGTCTTATGAGGCACAAGTCAGGAGTATGATGCAACACTCCCCACTTGCCTGAAATAGTGCAGCTCCAACAACACTCAATACGCTCAAGCTTAACATAATTCAGGGAAAGCAGGTTACTTAATCAGCACTCCATCTTCCAGTTTAAACATACACTCCTCCACCACTAATGCACAATGACAACTTTGTACACTATCCACAGGTTGTACTGCAGTAATGCACCAAGCGTCCTTCTGCAGCACCTTCCAAACCCACACTCAGAAGGACAGCAGGCCAATGGCGACACCACCATTTACAAGTTTTCCTTCAAGTCTCGCATCACCCTACCTTGGAACTATATCTCTGTTTTTTCACTGTCACTGCATCCAAATCCTGGATCGCCACCACAACAGCATTGTCGATGTACCTTTACCATAAGAACTGTAGCAATTCCAAACAGCTGAGAACCACTTTCTCAAGGGTAATTAGCAACAGGCAACAAAGTGACCTTCACAGTGACACTCATAACCCATGAACAAATAAAAATGTAGAAAAGGAATTAGAATGAAAAACAATTCCAGAAACAAGAAAGTTGCTGGAAAAAATCTGTTTGTTGTTGACATGATTCAAACATATTAGATTTTTACTGATGTTCATTTGACTATTATAGCATTCCTTTAACAACCATGTGAGCAGTCACCATTTTACATAAAAGCTTGTTCTACTATGAATATTTAGAAATGTAATGCTGTCTTCAAGAAGTTTTAAAATGCAAGTTTTATACTCCTGAAATTAATCAAAAAGCTCTATATTTAAAACAGCAGGTTAGTCTTGATATAAGGTTTTGATGTGATACATTACCACGGAGGGTTAAGAGCAGGAAGGACAGGACTGGGAGATAGAATCACGCCACTTCTGACAGAGCGTGGCATGCTGCCAATCTGAAGTGCAATATTTCCAACTTTAATGTTACAGGAGTGGCTTAGATCAACTGGTTGTTGGGTTTGTGATTCCTGGCAGGACTCCCAGTGTCAATGGAATTCTAGAATGTTATACATTTTCATTAAGCTTAAAAAAGTGGACTTGTCTTAAAAGGACTGCTGGTGGAGTAACACTTGAGCTAATGTATAGGCAATATTACTTTCTCTAAGGAGTTCAACAGACTGAGTGTCAGCCAATTCTCTTCTGACACAGTACAAGACTGAAATGGATCTCATTCTGCATGTGTCCTGCAGGCAAATAAAATACAATAAACCAATTTGGTTATGTTGCTATGAAAGTTTTCAAACTGACCAATTAATAGCAGGAAAAGACAATCAATGGTCTTGAATGTCTATTTTGAGGAAGAACTATCCCCTTTGCTTTTCATGATTTCTGTTATTGAAGTAGTATTTCAGTAACTTATATAGTGAATAGTTTCTCAATCAATAAAATGAATAGGGCTGTCACGTTAGGAAAACACAGAAATGAATACAAACTAAAGTACTTTCAATTAAGAACATAAGAACTAGGAGCAGGAGTAGGCCATCTGGCCCTTAGAGCCTGCTCCGCCTTTCAATAAGACCATGGCTCACCTTTTCGTGGACTCAGCTCCATTTACCCACCCTCTCACTGTATGCCTTAATTCCTTTATTGTTCAAAGAAAATCTATCTTAGCTTTAAAAACGATTACTGATGTAGCGTCAACTACTTCACTGGGCAAGGAATTCCATAGATTTACAACCCTCTGGGTGAAGAAGTTCCTTCTCAATTCAGTCCTAAATCTGCTCTACGTAATTTCAAGGCTATGCCCTTTTGTCTTAGCTTCACCCGCCAGTGGAAACATCCTCTCTACTTCTAATTCATCTATTCCCTTCATAATTTTATATGTTTCTATAAGATCCCCCTTCATTCTTCTAAATTCCAATGAATATGATCCCAGTCTACTCAGCTTCTCCTCATAAGTCAACCCTCTGAACTCTGGAGTCAACCTAGTGAACCTCCTTTGCACCCTCTCCAGTGCCAGTACATCCTTTCTCAAATAACGAGACCAAACAGCACACAGTACTCCAGTTGTGTCCTCACCAGCAACCTATAGAGCTCCAACCTAACCTCCCTGCTTTTAATCCCTTTAACAATGAAGGACAAAATTCCATTTGCCTTCCTAATTACTTGTTGTACCTGCAGACCAACCTTCTGTGATTCATGCAGGTCACCCAGGTCCCTCTGCATAGCAGCATGCTGCAACTTTCTATCATTAAAGTAATAATCTTTTTTATTGTTACCCCTGCCAAAATTGATGACTTCACTTTTATTAACCTTATATTCCGTCTGTCAGACCTTTGCCCACTCATGTGAAATATCTATGTTCCTCTGCAATGTTTCACAGTCCTCTGCATACTTTCTGTGCCACTCATCTTAGTGTCATGGGCAAACTTTGACACACTACATGTGGTCCCCAACTCCAAATCATCTATATAAATTGTGAATAACTGCAGTCCCAACACTGATCCCTGAGGCACACCACTAGTTACTGATGGCCAACCAGAAAATCACTCATTTATCCTCACTCTGCTTCTTAAGGCTCTTTACTGAGTACTAGAGGAACACACAAACATGTCAATTAAGAACAGGTTTAGGTTCTTTGGTTCCTTGATCCTCCTCTGGTATTTGATAAGATTGTGGTCTGTTTATGCTCCCAACTCGACTCTCTTGTCTGCTCCCTAAAGCCTTCACTCCCTCATTAGTGAAGAAACGAAGGCAAAATCCTGAGCTAGGATTTGAAGCTGGTACATTGAATTATCTAGAAGCACCGGGCATACAGGTGCATAAATCCCAGGGCCTGAGGAGATGTATCCCAGGCTGCTATAGGAGCCATGGGGGCTGGGGGCAAAATTGGCTCACAAATAGGAGGCAAGGGGTCAGCTGGCAAATTAGGTAAAGCAATGGCAGATGGAATTTAATCCCGATAAGCTGTACATCTCTATGACTCTAAGTGTGAGGTGATGCATTTTGGGAGATCTAATAAGAGAACAATGTACACAATGAATGGTAGGTCCCTGAGGAACAAAGGCACCTTGGTGTACAAGTCCATGGATCCCAGAAGGTAACAGCACAGGTAGACAGGTGATGAAGAAAGCATATGGGGTGCTTGCCTTCATTAGCCGTGACACAGAATTTAGGAGTGAGGAAGTCTTGTTGCACCTTTAAGAAACATTAGGCCACAGATGGAACAGTGTGCATTCTGGTCACTACACTATCACAAGGACATGATTTGACTGGAGAGGGTGCAGAGAAGATTCACCAGGGTATTGCCTGGGATGAAACGTCTCTGTTATGAGGAGAGACTGGACAGGCTGGGCTTGTTTTCCTTGGAGCAGAGGAGGTGTGTGTGTGTGTGTGTGTGTGTGTGTGTGTGTATCTAACGGAGGTACATAAAATAATGAGAGGCATAGACAGAAGATGGTGAGAATCGCTTCTCCGTGGTAGACGTGTCCAAGACCAGAGGGCATAAGTTAAGGTGAGGAGCAAGTGATTTAGAATAGAAATAAAAATCACACAGAGGATGGTAGACAAATGCAAAGTGCTGCCTGAGAGGGTGGTGGAGGCAGGCACTCATGCAACATTGAAGTAGTATCTGGATGAGCACGTAAAATGCCAGTGCAGAATAGGCCATGGACCAAGTACAGGGATTGTGCAGTTTGGTGTTTGTTATCAGCACAGACATGATAGGCCAAAAGGTCTGTTTCTGCGCTGTATCACTCTATAGCTTTATAAAACCGCGACGCTGTCTTTGCATAATGATTAGCCATAAATAAGTACACTTTCAAATTAATTGGCCTTGTGCTCAGTCTCTGACCTTTACCCTAGTTTAAAACACTCATTTCAGAAGCTGCCATGTTTGAATGGGCAGTTTCTATCCATTATTCCAAGTTCAAAATATGTAAATTAAAAGGTGACTAGTCTGAGAAGAAGAGAGACCAGAGTTAGATTATCTACAATGTGGAGTGTTGATCTATTCACTTTGATGACCTTAGTGGCGCATAGAGAAATATTTTGTTGAATGTTTTCCCAAGAAGCAAAATGAATAGGGCAAAAACAGGGTTCTCCTTAATCCTGCTCTGTTTTCCTCCATTTCGAGTATTTATCATTAGGCCATGAGGAATTCTGAAATATTTAGTTTTATGATGTAAGGGAGTTGAAGTAACATTAGAAATGTTCGAGGAAGATGCTGTCAATGTATATTAAAAAAAAACTTGCATTCATTTAGTATCTTACTGAAGAGTGCTTCAATATTTTACTAGTTCTTGTTTTTTAATTCAGTTTGTTTCTGTAGATATTATCAGATGGTCTCATAGTTCATTTAAGTCAATGATGCCTAATAATGTGTCCTATCTTCAGATCTAAAAGCAGCATGTCATTTAACTCATTCCGATCAAGCTTTCAATTGATTCCCATGTGCGATGCTTTATTAATTAAATTAACTGTTCTATTCTGGTGGTTTAATAACCTTGCTGGCAGTATCATATTTCTGCAGTTTCTTTTCAAACAGTAGCTACTAGGTCTGACACATCAAGCAGTGACCTAATTCACCTTCCAGTCACCTTGCAGATTCTCTGAGCTGCTTCTAGTGTTCTGATCTGATCAAGCTGGCTTAACTGTATACTGTGACTTACACTCTTACAATGTTAACCTTCACATTGAAAATAAGATTAATGCTACAAATAGCTGGCTAATTTCTCAAGGATAAACTTAGAATTCACATTTAGATTCCCACATAATCATAGGAAAGTCCCAAATTGAATGCTGCACGACAGGTTTCTCATTTTCTATTATTCAAATGGAAGCAGTAATGTGGCTTGGTACTTGTTTCTGTTACTCATTTGAGAAAGAATTGCTCCAGTTGTCTTGTGTCTGAATGGCTTCACTCAGTGAAAAAGAACATGTTTGCCATTTCACTACATACAGCAGTTAAAACATCCTCCATTGTTATAAAAAACAGCAGCTGAACGAAGAGAGAAAACATTTCCAAAGCTTGCCAAAGTGTTAGCAATTCAAAACTTTTTAAATTATTAGGTATCTTTGTTGATCGGAAAGCGGCCTGTTTACACACTGCTTGGTTCGAATCAGCAATGGAATGCTGAGAAACTCAAACTCTACAAAAACAAACGCTCAAAACACATTGTTTGATGGGTATATGACTGTATTAACTAAAATCCATTCAGATATTGAATAAGAACTAAAACAGGGCTGAATTTTACATCTTTCTTCCCCATCACCACTATTGACTCCTCCATTCTTTCTAAATCATGAGCCTGCCTGTGTTAGATGAGAAGAAATTTCTTTTAAGTAAATATTGGTAACATCAAAGCCCGGATGACATAACATTGCGTTCTTGAATTTTAAGTAATCTTCCCTTTCCAGCCCCACCTCCTCCCTTCCATTCCACCAACCGACCCTTCCTTCTGGCTACCAACTGGACTCATCCCTTCCATTGACCAACCAGGCCGTACACACTACCTGTGGTCACCTATCCCTATCTCAACATTCTGGTACTCTCCCCAAGCGCCCACCCCTTCTCTCTTTAACTGTAGCTCTCCCTATCCCCATCTTCAGTCCTAAAGAAGGGTTATATCTGAAACATTGACTTCTCCACCTCCTGATGCTGCCTGGCTTGCTGTGTTCTTCCAGCCTCCTGTTTGTCTACTTTGGATTCCAGCACCTACAATTTTTTTTTGTCTTTTGGTAATATCAAAGCCACTTGTCAGGGTTTTCACAGAATTGGAGCAGTTCTGGTGTCATTTAAAATGGCAGGTGGAATCCAAATCCAGGACTCTTGCTCTGATTTCCTGTGTTCCCAATTTTCACTGCCACGGGATGAGGTAGGGAGCCTGCATTCTTCATTTACAGTCCTAGCTGCTCTATTGCGGGGTAGGTACCTCATGGACTCGCAGTCTTCATGGACCAGCTTCTCCATTTCGTGTGGTTCATGGCCTCTCAGATGAGTTGAAAATGCGTTGCTGGAAAAGCGCAGCAGGTCAGGCAGCATCCAAGGAACAGGAGAATCGACGTTTCGGGCACAAGCCCTTCTACCTCTCAGATGAGTTATCAAACAAGATCTTGTTTGATAAATCTTTGGAACCTAAGTTCAGAAAGTCCCACTCATGCCCCTCCCATATCATCCTCCATGGCCTTTAGTGTTCCATGTCATCTCAATCCAACTCTTGCCTTGCCCCCAGTCAGCCACGAAGATCCATGACAACTCATGGTCCTTTCATGCCTTTTGTGCAGAACCAATAAGCCATACAGAATAAATAACACATCTGGATATGCTTTTAAAAAATCCACTCATTCACAAATCTTCTTTTGAGAAAAAAAACTGTTGGCCCTATAAAATTGTCAATCTGAAGGAACATTAAAGTATCCAAGAACTTTAAACACTTAGTATGTTTTAATCTTGTCCAAATAGAAATCAATACATTGCCAAAAGTTCTCAGGGAGAGAAAAAAAACTTATTCTGATCAGTTAAGGTCATCAATCAAGTAAAGTCAACAATTCTTTCCAATTTCAGAATAGAACTCTCTGTTGAAATAATCCTTTTATAGGTCTGGGCTCTCAGCCAAGCATGTAAAGTGAGGACAGGTACAAGGACTGCTTCAGTAGAATGGATGGTTTATTCTGTACGCTTAGCAGAGTGTGCAGCAGTGGGACTTTGTGCATCAATGATATTAACCTGGAAGTTAAACACTGTACTGGGTGAGAATGACTACGGAAATGACCATAGAGTCATGGAGTTTTACAGCACAGAAATAGAATAGTAGTGCAACTTGTCTACGCCGACCAGATATCCTAAACTGCCCTAGTCCCATTTGCCAGTAGCCCATATCCCTCTAAAACTTTCCTATTCATCTACCCACCCAGATGCCTTTTAAATGTTGCAATTGTACCACCTCCTCTGGCACCTCTTTCCATACACACACCACCCTCTGCATGAAAAGGTTGCCCCTCAGATCCCTTTTAAATTTTTTTCCCTTCACCTTCAACCTATACTCTCTAGTTTTGGTCTCCCCTACCCTGGGAAAAAGATCTTGGCTATTTACACAATCCATGCTCCTCATCATTTTATAAACCTCCACAAGGTTACCCTCCAATCCTGGCAGGGTAAATGTTTTCTGAACCCTCCTTTCGTGTTTAACATCCTTGCTCTAACAGGGCGACCAGAACTGAATGCAGTATTCCAAACGTGGCCTCACCAATGTCCTGTACAGCTGCCATATGATGTTCGAACTACTACACTCAATACAATGACCAAGGAAAGCAAGCATCCTGTTTACCGGTGAGTCCACTTTCAAGGAATTATGTGTCTGTACCTTTGTTTGGCAACATTCTTCAGTACTCTATCATTAACTGTGTAAGTCCTGCCCTGGTTTGCCTTAGCAAAATCCAACACCTCACATTTATTTAGATTAAAACTCCATCTGCCACTCTGCCCCATTAGCTCATCTCACTAAGATCCTGTTGTACTCTGAGATAACTTCTTCACTGTCTACTCCACCATGAACTTCTGTGTCATCTGGACAGACAACTTCCAGATAGGAACCAAGTAGTAAGTGGTAATGTTATTTCTGTATGTGACATGCAAGGTTATCCTGTGAAAACACATGTTGTTACATACAAACATCATCTTAATAGATATGAGATCTGAAATGGGGTAAGCAAATGAAGAAGAGTAGGGGCAACTTCAGTGTTGGTTCAGTGAGCAAATGCAGGAGAGTTTTGTC
Organism: Chiloscyllium plagiosum; assembly: GCF_004010195.1. Classification (NCBI taxonomy): domain Eukaryota; kingdom Metazoa; phylum Chordata; class Chondrichthyes; order Orectolobiformes; family Hemiscylliidae; genus Chiloscyllium; species Chiloscyllium plagiosum. Next base: position 28,094,920 of record NC_057719.1, read on the forward strand.
ACAGTAAATATTTCATTAATTGAAGATTGTGTAACCAGGAGACACAGATTTTAAAATATTTGCATTAAAGTCAGGGAGAAATTAGGAAAATGAATTGGTATAAGTTGAAATACAATGCTTGAGAAGGTGAAAGAAGATCAATAATGACTTTCAAAAGTGGCTTATATTGGCATCTCTCAGAAAAAAATCAAGTGCTGAAACATGATGGCCTCCTTCTGAGTTACATGAGTCTATTGCACCATGTCCTACAAACCTGGTAGGAAGTCACTGTAGGGAGTATCATATCTTTATTAAGTTTTTCAATGGAGCAAAATAGTTTCTGCAGTCCTGCAATCATATAAGTGATGTGAAAAGAAGGTAGAGATTTCTTAATTCACTTCTGGGATCAGAGGTGTTTTTACAATCTGAATTACACATTTGCAAAGTTGTATAAATCAAGCCCATTAATGGGCAGCTTGTACACAAAGCTTGGACATAGCTTGTGATGGATGAATTAGCCTTTTCTCATTTCATGCTTCCTCAATGTGTTAGAAATTGGTTTCAGCATACGTGGATTTGGAAGGAGGTTCTGTTCTTGATCCTTCATTCAATTAATGTGGACATCACTGGCATGGCCAGCGTTTGTCGCACATGCCTTATTGCAGTTAAACTGAGTTGACAGCTTGGCCATTCGGGGTAAGCTAAAACACAACTACATCACTGTGGGTCTGGGAGAGTCATGTAGACCGTACCGAGTAAAGATGGAAGACTAAGAAAATTAGTGAATCAGTTAGCTTTTTACAATAATCCATGATAGTCAACATGGTCACCATTACTGAGACCAACTTTATAATTTCAGATTTCTTAATTTAATTTAAATTTCACCATCTGCCATGCTGGGATTTTATTTTATTCAGTCACAGGATGAGGCCGTCACTGTCTCGGCCAGCATTTATTGCACAGAGGGCAGTTGAGAGTCAACCACATTGCGATATGTCTGAAGCCACATACAGGTCAGAACAGGTGAGGATGGCAGTTTTCTTCACTAAAGGACGTTAGTGAACCAGGTGGGTTTTCACAAACATCGATCCACTAGTTTTCATCATTTACATAAATGATTTAGATGTGAGCATAAGAGGTACAGTTAGTAAATTTGCAGATGACACCAAAATTGGAGGTGTAATGGACAGCAAAGAAGGTTACCTCAGATTACGATTGATTAGATGGGCCAATGGGCTGGGAAGTGGCAGCTGGAGTTTAATTTAGATAAATGTGAGGTGCTGCATTTTGGGAAAGCAAATCTTAGCAGGACTTATACACTTAAAGGTAAGGTCCTGGGGAGTGTTGCTGAACAAAGAGACCTTGGAGTACAGGTTCATAGCTCCTTGAAAGTGGAGTTGCAGGTAGATAGGATAGTGAAGAAGGCACTTGGTATGTTTTCCTTTATTGGTCAGAGTATTGAGTAAAGGAGTTCATAGAATCATAGAGATGTACAGCAGGGAAACAGACCCTTTGGTCCAACTCGTCCTGGCTGACCAGATATCCTCAACTAATCTAGTCCCATTGGCCAGCACTTGGCCCATATTCCTCTAAACCCTTTCTATTTATACACCCATCCTGATGTCTTTTAAATGTTGTAATTGCACCAGCCTCCAACACTTCCTCTGGCAGCTCATTCCAAACAAGCCCCATCCTCTGTGTGAAACTTTGCCCCTTAGGTCCCTTTTAAATTTTTCCCGTCTCACCAGGCTCATGATTGATTGAGATCAAGATCCTAATCCCACACTCTCATTATCCTTTGATCCCTTTAGCCACAAGACTAAATCTAGCTCCTCCTTGAAACCCCACAATGCTTAGACCTGAATCACTTTCTGTTGTAGGGAATTCCAAAGGCTCACCACTCTCTGGTTGAAGAAATGTCTCCTTATCTGAGTCCTAATGGATTTTCCCCTCTCATTAAAGTACAATTCCTGCTTCTGAACTCCCCAAACAATGGCAATTTCCTTCCTGCATCTAACCATTCTAGCCCTGTTAGAAGTTTATACATCTCTATAAGATCCCCACTCATTCTTCTATACTCTGATGAATCCAATCCTAGCCAATTCAATCTCTCCTCAGTTGTCAGCCATGCCAGCCCAGAAATCAACTTGGTAAACCTTCACTGCACTCCTGTGATAACAAAAACATCCTTGCTCAGATAATGAGACCATCCTTGTTCCTGTATTTGAGTCTTCCAGCTATGAAGGCCAACTTGCACTTTGCTTTCTTTACTGTCTGCTGCACCTTACTTCCAAAGACTGGTGCACAAAAAGCTGGGACCGTTTTCCCTGGAGTGTCGGAGGCTGAGGGGAGACCTTGTAGAGATTTATAAAATCATGAGGGGAATGGATAGGATAATTAGACAAAGTCTTTTCCCTGGGGTCGGGGGAGTCCAGAACTGGAGGGCATAAGTTTAGGGTGAGAGGGGAAAGATATGAAAAAGCCTGAGAGTCAATTCTTCAATGCAGAGGGTGGTACGTGTGTGGAATGAACTGCCAGAGGAAGTAGTGGAGGGTGGTACGATTGCAACATTTAAAAGTCATCTGGATGAGTATATGAATAGGAAGGGTTTAGAGGGTTTTGGGCTGGGTGCTGGCAGGTGAGACTAGATTGGTTTGGGATATCCGATCGGCGTGAACGAGTTGGACTAAAGGCTCTGTTTCCATGCAGTATGTCTCTATGACTCTATGACAATGGATTCATGGTCATAATTAGACTCTTAATTCCAGATTTTTAATTGAATTCAAATTCCACCATCTGCTATAGTGGGATTCGAACCCAAGTCCCCAGAACATTACCTGGGTCTCTGGATTAACAGTCCAGCGATAAAACCACTAGGCCATTGCCTGCCTCTCAAGCTAGTTCAAACCTCAAGATTTGAAACTGTGTCCCATGTGGTATGGGTTTGGCTCCAAAAGAGTGTTATATTCCCAATGTAGCAATGTTTATGTTATTTTCTGAAACATAAGAAAGTGATTGGGAATAACATAGTAGTGAAGAATCCAATGGGCATTTATACAGCTAATCATTATGTACAAACATTACATTCCCCAGGCACATAAATTACTGGGCTAAGATTAAGCTGTTAGGTTATAATGGCGTAGCATTCTTCAAGTACAGCGTAATGCTTCAGATGATTCAAGCTAAGGTGGAACAGGAAATCTTCATACCCTCAGATCACAGGCTACGATACAGTTAGGACATCATGAATAAGTCTTTGAAGTGAAGACCATCAGTGAGGGAGAAAATCACATCTAGATCATTAGGCCTAGATTACTGGTCCAGTGACATTACCAATAGGCCACAGTATCCCCAAAAGCTGCTTTTCAGACCTTAATGAAAGTATAATTGTTTAGATGTTTAAAAACACCAGGTTCAGGCTATTGTAATGGTTCCTATGATTCATCAGTCACACAACATATGTGAAAGAAACCCAATTGGATGAGGGCACTAGTTACTCCTAAAACCATGTCCCAGCTCATTTAAGTACATGCAGAGGATTGGAGATAAATTAAAACATAGAGTCTGAGAGTTTTTTTAAAGAAAGCTGAGGCTTAACCAGCAAACACAACATTCTAAATCCTTATACTATCTGATCACTGTCAAAGGCTTGCACATAAACACATCTGGCTGCTCCTGAATTAAGTACAATCAATGATGATGATGGAAATGGCCTACTCCATGTCATATTCTAACAAGTACTGCACAGTAGCAGTTGAGTCACCAAAATTAGCCTCAATGCTCAGTGATAATGGAAGGGGAAAATCTGTCAGTATTCTCTTTCCAGTGTATAGGCTGGAAGGTACATGGGTGTAGCTACTAGCCATGGAGAGGTGCAGGCTCTGATACACTGCTTCCTATACTCAAGTTGTCTGTCACCATTCACCATGTCAGCTGACACGTGCAAAACAGTCACATCACACTTGTTGGAATCTATGAGCTGTATGACAGAATGGAGACCATCGGGGGAAGGGAGGAGAACTGGGGAGCAATTAAAGTCAATTCGCTCTTAGCTACTTTAAACTGGTCACAATTTAATCTTGGTTCCGAAGAAGGGTCACTGGATACAAAATGTTAACTCTGCTTCCTCTCCACAGGTGCTACCAGGGCTGTTGAATTTCTCCAGCAATTACTGCTTTTGTTTCAGATTTCAAACCTCTGCAGTTCTTTGTTTTATTTCACTGTTTAATATCACTGAGGTAGCAATATAAAATGTGAAGTTTCCAGTCTGATCATTTATCAAATGTGCAAGAACTGTAACAAACACTATATTGGACAAACAGGCAGAAAACTAGCCACCAGGATACATGAACATCAACTAGTCGCAAAATGACATGACCCTCTCTGACTAGTATCCTTACATACAGATAAGGAAGGACACCACTTCGACTGGGACAACACATCCATCTCAGGACAAGCCAAACAGAGACATGCACAAGAATTCCTAGAGCTATGGCATTCCAATCAGAACTTTATCAACAATCACAGAGTTAGACCACATCTACCACCCCCTAAGAAAAAGAACAGGAAATGACATCACCACAGGAAATGACTTCACCAACCTAAAGAAATCCAAACATATAATTAGAAAGCAGGAATCATGTATACTGCTTTGCCTGAGACCCACTGAAGATGTTACATGGTAGGGTGACGAAACATCTGGAAATGAACCTCCCAGCTCAGCGAGCAAACCTACATCCAGAACCTCAACCTGAGCTATAAATCTTCTCAAAACTTGCTAATGTTTCAAATGGAATAAGCTCCAAAGGTTTGACAATTGACTGTCATCATCATTCCTACACATTTCATCTGGAAACCTTTTCTGAAATGAGGCTGTGTTAGATCCAACATAAATGAAAATATTATAAAGATCAGAAACAAAAAAACTCAAGTGTTCAGAACCGATAACACTAGATAGCTGCAGTCTGTCAGTGACAGCAGCATTCAGCTGATAAAGCTGTTACAAGATCCAAATTAACTCAAATGCAAAATGTTTGCAATCGTTGGATTAGATTACTTACATTATGGAAACAGGCCCTTCGGCCCAACAAGTCCACACCGACCTGCCGAAGCACAACCCACCCAGACCCATTCCACTACACCTAACACTATGGGCAATTTAGCATGGCCAACTCACCTGACCTGCACATTTTTAGATTGTGGGAGGAAACTGGAGCACCCGGAGGAAACCCACACAGACACGGGGAGAATGTGCAAACTCCACACAGTCAGTCGCCTGAGGCGGGTATTGAACCCGGGTCTCTGGCACTATGAGGCAACAGTGCTAACCACTGTGCTACTGTGCAGCCCAATATTCATCTATTGGAGCTGATGTACTCTGTATGTTGCACATTCACAGGTGACTTTTGACAGTTTGACTTATAGAATCTGTTCAGTAGCCAGACCAATTACAAATGTTTTGTAGTGTAGTGAGCATTCAGTGGTTTCTGGATCTCTCTCGTGACAGACAGATTTACAGGAAGTTGCTGGGTGGCCCTGTGATGAGTATGTGTACAGAATGGATCATTGTGCACGGCAATAAAAAAACATTTCTTGTTGGAGAAACCTATTGCCAAAAATAGTACTACCTATATTCAATTTACTTACAAACAAATCCCACTGGACATGAAATACAGAGAGCCCATTATAAAGAGAGGAAGAAAGGGAGGAGCAAATTGTTGACATTAAATAGAAGTATCAGACTTCTATAATGGCTAACCTTCAGACTATCAAGTTACATTCACAAAGGTGCTGATTCATGGTGCACAAATATTTCAGCAGGTATCGTGAATTCATTGAGAAAACTTTGAACTGAATCACCATTGAATGTGTTTAGCTGTGTATTTGTAACAAAGGGCAAAATCCCAATGCAAATATGTACTAAATTCACTTTTCAAATTTGACTAACCATTCTGCACATATCCATTGAACACATTTATTGTCTTTATGCAAATATTTACACATTGACTGTTATTGCATGTTGTAGTGGCATATCCAACTAGCAACCAGGTGATGCCATTGCACATGTCAGTTACTGGAAATTGTAACATTTAAATCATTCATTCCTCTAACTGACTCAAGTAATCTCCGGCTTTCATAAATCATATACATGGAAAGTGATTCATCACAGCACAAACATGTCAGAACAAATCCCACAATGTCAACCTACCACTACAAGTTCCCATTAGCTTCTCCCATTTTCGTCAGTGGAATTTATATTCAAGTGTTTGACAGTAACAGAAATTATCAACTGATTCCTATCACAGTTAGCTTACAGTTAGCAAACATTCCGCTCCACTCCACTCACCAGCACGTTTAAAACTAGACATCTAACTGAAAAACTGGTGAACAATGTGAAGCAAAATGTTGACCAACTGTGAAATTGCTGGTTATTGTAAAATATTAAAAATCCTTTCAGTGGAAAGATGCTGCTGATTAAAATTAAAGTTCAGTGAATAAAACACGTAAATCTAATTTTGAACATAGCAGTCACAGCTACCAAGCATTCTTAAAGTTTGAAAAACAATACAGCTGTATTCCAGCTAGGTAAACCTAGCACGTCCTCTTCACAACAGAGAGCAACACTGTAGGTTGGAAATGTTTTAGTAAAGAATTAACACAAAAATTATTGATTCACCACCTCCATTGCAAATTTCTGCTTTTCTATGTGATTGCCCATTGCAACCATGAGATCCTTTGAGCCATCTTGTACATCTTGCAATGGTGGTGTTTGGTCACAAAGATACATATTGCATCCTTACCTGTATATAACTCTCTTGCTGTGCAGAAAGATCAGGGCTGATGTAATTTCTGCAGCATAGAATTGGGCACGCACCTCGTCAAATTTTCGTACTTGTTGAATTTGGAACATCAAATCTCCTCCATTTACATACTCCATCACAAAAAACATCCGATCCTGCAAGAGAAATGTACGGAGGTCAATACATTATCACTAAATCTATAAATCAGTGAATAAAAGATGAGGATTACACATGCCATAAATGGAAACAACACAAGGGACAAAGTGAATAAAGGCAAGTCAACCAAAAGAAATGACTTAAGAATTACACAACAGTTTCTTACCTACAAAGTAAAATTATATTAATCTTTAGTGCCAGTGATGCACTGAGCAAGAAGAGTTCCTTAGGCTTTTCATCCATTTTATCAGGCCCAGTTCTCTTCCAGGGTTGATTATATTGCTTACTTACCAAGATGGAAGTAAGCATTTTGACAGCAATGTTGCTTTGGAAGGTGCTGAAAGCCTAAGATCAGCTTGGACAAAGGATTTTCTGATGACTCTTTCCAATTCATCAATGCTTAAAACACTTGATGAATTAATATCAGAAAAGATTCACAAGACATTGCCAAGGTTAGAGGGTTTGAGCTATAGGGAACGACTGAATAGGCTGTGGCTGTTTTCCCTGGAGCATTGGAGGCTGAGGGGTGACCTTATAGATATTTTTAAAATCATGAGGGGCATAGATAGGGTGAATAAACAAGGTATTTTCCCCAGGGTGGTGGAGTCCAAAACGAGAGGGCATAAGTTTAAGGTGACAGAGGAAGATTTAAAAGGCACCTAAGGGGCAACTCTTTCATGCAGAGGGATGTATGTGTATGGTATGAACTGTCAGAGGAAGCGGTGGAGGCTTGTACAAAGCACCATTTAAAAGGCATTGGATGGGTATATGAATAGGAAGGGTTTACAGGGATATGGGCCAAATGTTGGCAAATGGGATAGATTAACTTAGAATATCTAGTTGGCATGGACGAGTTGGACTGAAGGGTATCTCTGTGCTATACAACTCTGACTCTAATATCAAAGCAAAATCAAAGAAGGAACACGATAAAGAAACATAACCTGACTTCAATGTATTGTTCCAAGTGTGTTATATTGATTCACTATCACTTACAGATTAATTAATGACCAGCATCTATATCAATAATACAGATCTCCTTTCTTTGATCCAATGGATTAAATCATGACAATATTGTCAGCTTTTTGTTTTATATCTTTGTAACAATTTGAAAGGTGAATGATCTTCATCACAAATGGGCTGGAATTCAATATTTCAATTATATCGTGACTTTCTCTTAAGGACTCCATTGTTTTTATACATGAGACCTCAGGAAAGGTGTATTAACTTAAAGCTTAGAAGGGTGGAACAGTGGGAATATTTAATCTGTTTAAATAATTCACTGCAAAAATTAAAAAGCTTTGGCAATTAAATATGTTTGAGAAGATGGTTGCCAATTATCTTAATTAGTTGTCTAATATTAGTGTGCAGCACAGTGGCTCAGTGGTTAGCACTGCTGCCTCACAGCACTAGAGATCCAGGTTTGATTCCCACTTCAGGAATTCTCCCCTTGTCTGCGTGGGCTTCCTCCCACAAGCCAAAGATGTGTAGATTAGATGAATTGCCCATAGTGTTAAGGGTGTGTAGGTTACGTGCATTTGTCAGAGGAAAATATAGAGTAATAGGGTAGGGGAATGGGTCTAGGTGGGTTACTTTTCAGGAGGTCGGTATGGACTTGTTGGGCCAAATGGCTTGGTTCCACACTATAGGGATTCTATGAACATCAAAAACCTTCTTGGTCATGTACTTGTCCTGAAGTCAAAGGTAAAATTACAATTTGTTCTGTTTTCTGTGATGCTTAAACAATGCGTGTAACATAATTCAGACAACATTTTGAATAGTATGCATAAATTATATTCAGCATGCCACGGCAACAACATCTCTTTCATCCTAATCCAAAGGCAGATACTTCCAAGAATTTCTACCTGCTGTACCTAATTTGATTTTTACTCTATTTGACCCAACTTTAGTGTTTTAAAATTCTTCCTGCCTTTTTTTTCTTAACCTTACCATAGCCTAAAATTGCTCTGGCAACAATTAGCACACTTCCAAATTTCAACTGTTGAATTAAAAACTTTTTCTTTCCAACAATATTTTCACGTCTCATCTTGTGAGAATCATCTGCTAGAGAGATGGGGAAACATATATGAAGATTTCATTTCAAATTGCTGGTCAAGCTCAGACCAGAACCATGAGTTGTGCAAGAGGAATCGAGAAGTATTCTGCACTGTCATACTTTTTTAACATCAATATCAAATGCGTCTTCTCAAATATCAAAGCAAAAGTCAATCCTCACCTTGTCAAGGGCTGATCCCTTGCACATTCGACACAAGGTGCCACATCAATGTGCAGGAACAGGACTCTTGTCCTAGGCCATGGACTGGCAGGTGGTATTGGGGGTAGGGGGAACAGCATGTCACTGTGGAGTCCAATTCCATTCATTAAATCACCTTCTAGGAATCATTCAAACCATACTCGTTTCATATTAGAACATAGATACCGCCAGCAAGCGTTCCAGATAAGAATCGGGAATGCAAACTTTGGACAACTATTCTTTCTTAATAAAATGGTGAAAAGTTTAACAGGATCATGTAGGCTCAGCACAGGCCAGATATAGTGGCTGGATATTCAGCGTTCGGATAACAGTTCTGGAGACATGACAAAGACAAATAGCCTGACTCCAATGTACTGTTCTGAATGTGATACATGGATTCACTATCCTTGTAAAGTAATTATTAAACCAACATCTATAATCAATAACACAGATCTTTTTTGATCCAATGGTTTAAATCGTGACTATATTTTCATATCTTTGTTTTATATCTTCCTAACAGTTAGTAGTCTGAAAGGTGAATGATCTTCATCACAAGTGGGCTGGAATTCAAAAGTGAGTCTTGTCACCAGACTCAAAGCTTCAACTCTGTTTTCTCTCCACAAATGCTGTCAAACCTGCTGAGTTACTTCTGCAATTTCTGTTTTTGTGTGTAAAATGTTTTACAGTTGTGACTGTAGGAAATCCACTTCCCTGCCACTAATTTGTTTCTGACTCTTTAATTGTGAAATTTGGGATTTATTTGGAACAGTTGCTTCAAACTCCCCTTAGGAATTGACTGCTGGGAAAACATAGTGCCAAAACACTCTGGCGCAAACTTTAAATTAAACACTTCATTTCATTTAAATTAGTGACTTTCTTCAACTTGTATCATCTCATGTTTATTATTCTTGGGAGTGCCAACATTCCAAACTGTACATTAGATGAACATAAGGATTTGCTAGCATTTTATTAACCAGTATCTTTTACTAAAGTGTCTGGCAGCTATTCTGCATCATGAATGAGTTTTTACTTTGTGGCTATGGATGGCTGTAGCTTCTTCTTGCTTTCAAGAAGAAACAATCTTCAGATCCATTCAGTACCTAGTTGTTCATATCATTGTTCAACCCTGACCTGGAAGACACTAGGAGAGTGACCAAACAATGTTGGTAATTGTATAAAATTGCAAAGGAGTTTTATGAGTGAAAGATGCAATCAACAAATGTCGTCAAAAGTTTTGAATGAATTGAAAGTTTGTTGCTGTGCTAAGCTAAGTAATGCTGAGATGGTACAAGTGGGCTGGGGATGGATGAGGGGATAAAAACCGACTAACAAATTGATCACTATAAGACCATAAGATGCAGGATCAGCAGTAGGCCATTCAGTCCATTGGATCTACTCTGTCATTCAATGAGATCTTGGTTGATTTGATAATCCTCAACTCCACCTTCCTGCCTTATTCCAAGCTTGAATACCTCAGCCGTGAATATATTTAAAGGCCCAACTTTGATAGACCTCACCCTCACTTATTTTAAAGAATTGTCTTTCTGCTGCCACAAAGGCCCTAAGTCCTCATTCAGGTGGGCAGGATTATGGAGTCAACTTCTGACCAGTAAAATTCTGACCACTTCCCTGCTCTGATCAGATTGGTCACCCTTAATACTAGCTATGGCAGGGCCATATTGGCTCATGTTAGGGTTAGTTGGTTGGTGGTTTATTGAGTTGCTGCAATCCATGTTGTGGATGGTAGAAATATCAGACACTGTGCGTATGAGTGTGATAGGGGGAGTGAACAATTAGTATAGATGATGGGGTGCCAATCAAGCACTGAAAGCTTGAGGCACAGCCAAATTTACTCAAGGTTATGGAGTTCAGTCTAATATTTGGCAGCAATCTAAGTAACGTAACAAGGAAAATTATTTATAAATGAGGATAAGTTGGGAAGTCAGACATTAACATCAGAATGGAGTAAAACATAGGATTACTGCAGTTATGCTAGGTTCCTGTTTAACCCTGATGATTTCACATTCCCTATAGACTGGAACCTGACCATCAGTTCCACTGATTGCACTAAATAATGCAAAGCATACATACAGACAGTGCTCTTGGCTAATAGCCAGGCAAACTTGATCTCTCAGATCAACAAATAATGTCAGTGCCTTAATACTGGCAAACAGCCCAACCGACTGGGTTAAAAAACAAAAGGGCACAGTTCGTCTCTATTTACACAGGGAGACTGACTGATGCAGAATGAGCAGTGCACTGAAAAATTATACTGAGTGATGCAGCCAGTTTCTCATAACGTGTGCAGCCAACGAGAAAGAATACAGCCTATCTAATCTGCTTACATTCTTAATTGTGTGTCCTTCCCCTTTTGAAAGGATGCAGTTTCCCATAACCCTCCCATGGTAATGATATAAATGTAACTGTCACTGGATGGTTATTCATCATTTAGGACAATACAAGGAGCTGACTCATTAACAGGAACCACTGTTCTCTTAGAGCACATCATCCAGCTACTGCTATATAAGCACTAACTAGATTTAAAATGAAATGGAAATCAGTTGATATGATTAGAATTAAAACTTTAGTTTGAAAGACAAACCAAGGTGCTTCAATGTGACCAGTACTCTTGACTGTAATTGAATTAGACATTAATTTCAGATCAGTTTTAGCATGCTTCACTGGACAAGCAATTCACTTGGCCTTTTTTGAGAATGTAATCTTTCACAATGCTCTTTATTTCTGCAGCAATATACTAGGGAATCATGCACAACAGAAGATGGATGGAAGAACATCCCTTATATTCCGACATTATTAACGAAAAATGACAGTTGAGGTTTCTGAATCTCAGCATCTCATCTTTTCCCAGTAAATATGGTGTGATCATGAATTTTTCCCTACTCCTCTCTTCAGATCAACTAAATTCCTACTAGAAAGAGCAAACTGGCAGACATGGGCTGCTGAAGGTGAAATCAGGATTTCTCAAAGCATTTTATAGCAAATTTAATGTATTTGAAGTCATGTTGACCAATGGATGAAAAGGCAGCAGTCAAACTGCACCCAGTAAAAACAAAGAAACTTATTGCAAAGATTAGCAGAATTTTGCAAAGAGATTCTCAAACAGGTCTCAGGTACACATTCAGAATGGGAATGCAGGACAACCTGTCAATAAGGTAGGGGCTGCATTACCAGCCATTGGCCCTTGTAAATTGGGAACACTACTATTTCAATGCCAGTGTAGGTGAAGCTATTAAACATTTTAAACTTTGACAAATCATTCACAAATGATAAAGGAAAAAGCAATAGGGATGTCCAAATGATTTATGTTTTGGATTTATATGTCAGCCTGGGAGTCTGGTGTGGTACATTGAGCCTGTATTTATTGTACAATGCAACTTCCAAACTATTTTCAAAATAATGCATTTGCAGGAATTACAGAGTAAATCAGCAACTGGAATCTGGATGCCTTGTACTTATTGTCTTAACTTGTATTGAGATTGAACCTTTCAATATTCTGTAAATGCTGTTCTGTAAAAAATTATTAATTTCCCTTTCTGTCTCATGCACACATTTGAAAATTAGAACTGTGATCAGAAAGGACAGCTATTAGAGTTCAGATACAGGTTTAGCTGGTATTGTGTGTTTCAATCAGTTATTTGGATAATCTATGACCTGTCACAATCTGATGACATTTTGAACCAGTCATTTTCATTTGAATGGAAAGCTAAAATACCCATAAACTGACTATTGATTTCATGGACTCATGAGGCAAAATAGAACTATTCCAGATGGTTTTATATTTTATTTGCTTCTTTGATATCTATTTGACAATTTCAATTGTGTAAATATCATTCCACAAAAGATCTGATTCTTACAAAGGTGACCCTATTGCCAAGACCTCTCTGCATAAATGTCCCAGAACCAAAAAGTAACCAGGGAACCACAACGCCAGCTGATGTTTTTAGCTCGCACCCACTTCTATTCTCTCCCCTGGTGTGGGATCAAATTTAAAGTCAGATAATCAGTTTCTAAACTGTTGTATTAAGTGTATCATTTAAAGAAGGTGGGAAAGGATGGAGGTGGAAGTTAAGGGACCGCAGGAAGAGGACTGATTGGTGAGAGGAAGAAGTGTCAAGAGGTGCCAAATGAAGTAAGAAAGGAAACACAATTATTGAGCAGAGTAGAGATTGGGAATGGAACTGCTGCATATAGCTCTCCTGCAACTTCTACGCCAAAAGCAGTCTGCAGCCTGCTCCCTGGAATAGGACCTTATGGATCCCAACTGAACAAAAAGATGAAAATAACAGACAACAGCCGGAAATGGTGACAGATACAAATAAAAAACAAGCAGGAAGAAGCAAAGGCAAGAAAGGAAAAACAGAATCAGACACAAAAGATCTCAGTGCAAGGATATAGGTTAATGTAGCAACAATTTCTTAAGACATTCTTTTTGATGTTGTTCCAATAACGACAAAACATGTACTTACAAAACACCCTTACAGCAGAAAAGTGTATCAAGTGAATGATGAAGGAGAAAGGGAGAGGATGCTGGGTCCGTACAAAGGTGACAGAAAAGTTGACTGAAGGCATGGGTTTGAGAAGGGTTGAAAGGTAAGCAGGAAGGTACACAGTTGAAGGGGTTTAGGGAAAGAGGGAAATCATACTGAAGCCTGAAGATCAAAAAGCCAAACAAGAGTTAACAAAACCTACATTTAGTAGTCAACAGCATCATGGAATTAATTGATTGTACTTTACAATCAAATTTTTTTAAAAAGACTTAGATTCATACAGTACCTTCCATGACTTCAGCGCATCCCGAAATGCTTTATAACCAATGAATTAGTTTTGACATTAATTGGAGGTGCTGGTGTTGGACAGGGGTGGACAAGGTTAAAAAAAAACACACAACACCAGGCTCTAGTCCAACAGGTTTATTTGGAAGCACTAGCTTTTGGATGAAGAAGGAGCGCTCCGAAAGCTAGTGCTTCCAAATAAACCTGTTGGACTATAACCTGGTGTTGTGTGATTTTTAATTTTGACATAAAGTCGTTCTTGAAATATGGGAAATAGAGGATAATTTGCACAAAGGAAGCTCCCATAAACAGCAATGTGATAATAATCAGAAAATCTATCTTGGTGAAGGCAGTTGAGGGGCAAATACTGACTAGACCACTGGAGATAACTCCTCTGCTCGTCTTCAAATAGTATAACGGATATTTTGGACCCATGTGAAAGGGCAGACGCAGCTATAGCTTAACATAAGGATTAAAAGTTTAACCTAAGGGTCTGCTCAGCAGTTCTGTTGGCAGATGGCTGGTATATGACGCAGAGTGATGCCTACAGCATAGGTTCAATTTGTGCATCAACTGAGATGACCATAGAGCTCTTCTTAATCTCCCCCCACTTAACCTGAGGTGTGGTGACCCTGAGGTTGAACCACCAACAGTTCTTTTTCTCTCTCTCTCTCTCTCTCTCTTTCTCTCTCTAATGCCCATGGTCTGGTAAGACTATGGTGATTTTACCTTTACCCTCTCAGTACAGCACTGAAATGCCAGCAAGCATTGTTATATTCAAGACCTGGAGTGGAGCTTGAACCCATAATCTTCTTACCCAGAAGTGAGAATGCTATTAGCTGAGCTACAGTTTTAGTACCTCTAGCTTTGGTAATTAAATGTTTCTTACAACTTTATTTATTCTGTACTAAAACCTTAATGTGCTTATCCAGTTGCTACCTCTGAAACATTTGTCTCCATTATTAACGGAAACTGATCAGTTAAGCCTGTTGTAGTGTATTTACTCCTTGCCATCACGGACTTTGCAGCATATTAAGTTTGCATCTTCCAATTTGAGAGTCCTTTCACATTGCAGAAACATTCCAAAGCACTTTGCAGCTGATTAATTACTTTTGGAGTTCAGTCGTTGTTGTAATGCCAGGAAACAAAGCAACAACATTGTGCGTAGCAAGGAACCACAAATAACAGAGTATCAAGAAGATCATCTGCTTTGGTGCCGTTAGATAAAATGCAAAACAGGTCCTGCGCTTCAAAAACCTCAATTCACTTCTCAAACCGCCTCAAGCATTGCTTTTTTAATAATGTTAAGATACATTTAAAGGGACAATATCCATTTTAACTGGGATCATATTGACTTCATGATATGTTTATCTATACTTATTGAAAATCTTTTGCCTACACCGTGGGCGGCACGGTGGCACAGTGGTTAGCACTGCTGCCTCACAGCGCCTCAGGCAACTGTCTGTATGGAGTTTGCACATTCTCCCCATGTCTGCGTGGGTTTCCTCCGGGTGCTCCGGTTTCCTCCCACAGTCCAAAAGATGTGCAGGTTAGGTGAATTGGCCATGCTAAATTGCCCGTAGTGTTAGGTGATGGGGTAAATGTAGGGGAATGGGTCTGGGTGAGTTGCTCTTCAGAGGGTCGGTGTGGACTTGTTGGGCCGAAGGGCCTGTTTCCACACTGTAAGTAATCTAATCTAATCTACAGATCCTGTCTCCCAGTTGTGTTTTACCTTCAAATTATTCTTGACTTTGATTTTCCTACACCGTCAGGCACAATGAGCAACCAATTAATCTTTTTGTTTTGAAAATGTAATTGTCCAACAGGTCAACACTAAGTAATCTAATCTAATCTACAGATCCTGTCTCCCATTTGTGTTTCACCTTCAAATTATTCTTGACTTTGATTTTCCTACACCGTCAGGCACAATGAGCAACCAATTAATCATTTTTTTTTGAAAATGTAATTGTCCAACAGGTCAAAGAAAATCCTCGATCTCCAAAGTGTAGTGTAAAAAACTCTTCGCTGTAGTTTGTTCTGACTATCCCAAGAGGTGCTGAGAATTAAGTCTGGCCGACTTATTCACCTCCACCATGCTTCTCCTGCTATCGGTTTTTAGAATTGATGGATACAGTTGTAGAATAGCAACCATTCGCACTTATACATCGGGATATGATATTACTTTAAAACAAAGTACCAGAGCTGAAAGCAGATATTAAGCACTGATACACAACTAGAGAAAATTACTAAAAGGATGGACAAAGTGGATGGTTTTGAGTGAGTAGAAAGGTTTAACAAGGGAGAAAAAAGAGAAAACATGGGAAATTTAATTTTAAAAAAATACTGATCAGAAATAGCAAGTCATTCAGTTAGTCGATGCTGATGTGCTCCTCAACTCTGTTAATATACCTGGTCTTCATATGACATGGTGCACTTACTCAACAAAAATCTATTGACTTCAACTTGAAAGTGAATTGGAAAATTAAAAAAAGATAGAAAACAATTGAATTGTAGCTAGCATGGAGATTTGAGATAACTTCTAGACAGGGATACTGGTTTATGGTGATGAAATAAAATCAAATTCTGATTTTATAAAATGATGTTCCAAGATTTTACTTTGCTTTCTGGGATTTCAACCTGCTCATTTCCTCTTGTTATTTTTGAATATCTTATTTCCAAAATTCACACAGAAGGAAATCCACAGGTATGGAAAAGCAACTGCTTTTCTGCTGGGTTATATGAACTAAATGTATTGCAATAGGTTAATCTGGAATGGCAGAGGGCAATCTGAATCATTTCTCCATGCAAAACCAAAAACCAATGACACATTTTCTCACTCTCTCTTTTTATCTATTCAGTCCTCTCTCTGCAGTCACCTCTGTCTCTCAGTCTGTTCGCCTCTCACGCTCTCTCAGACTCATTCACTTTCTCTTTATCTTTCCCTCTCTCTCTCTTTATCCTTCTTCTTCTTTCAGCATGTTTGGAAATGGACAAAAACATCCTGTTGTTTTCCCAACTAATTCATTTTTTAAAAATAAAGAAACCACATTGACTATTTGTGTATTGTCATCATATCTATTCCACCCCCAATCATCACATGGTCCCTGTCACTCTGAATATTCCCTTAGGAGCAATGTAAATCTAAAAATAGAACAGACAGCAGTATTCTAGACCCCAGACTGGGGTTGTATTTTTATGTACATATACACTAACACAGAAACCTCACAAAGCACACATATACACACACTGTGTAGTGATGTATAGATACACACACAAACGCACACAGGCAATGCAGTACAACACAGGAACAAGCTGTTTGGCCCACCAAGCCTGTGCTGATTCCTAACCCTTATTTAGACCTGCTACTTATTACCCATGCACAGTATCTATCCCTCTGTTCACCTCCTGTTCATGTGTCAATTAGGATACGCCTTAAATGTTGCTAACATGCCTGTTCCAACACCACAGTGCATTCCAGACACCAACCAACTTCTGGGTGAAAGAATTTTCCCACACTTCTCCCCTAATCTTTCCCTTCTCATAACTTGAACCTGTGTATTCTTGTAGTTGAAGTTTCCACCCTGGGGGAAAGCCTCTGACTATCCACAAAACAAAAGCTAGCCATGGAATGTGGATACTACTGGTTAGGCTGCACAGGAGGAGGATAGAACTACATTCCACTCAGTCCAGAATCACTCAACTGATCCAGCAAGATTCAAATAAAAACTTTGTAATCCTCCCTGAAGCAAGTCATACTTCTCTATGAATGCAAAGAGGCAAACAATAAAATGCCACAAATAAAACATCCTTCTCAATCAAGTATAATACAAACAACTTATGTCTCGTCACCTTACGGTACCCTTGCCAATGTGTCGGGGAGGAGGTTTTGGTACAGAATGGTCCAAACTTCATTTTTCTACTCACAGGTGAACCTGGAAGTAGCACTGGCCCCTGTTTTAGGAATATGTGCTGCCAGGTACCGACTATCATGGGCAACACTATGAAATATATATGATTATCATTTCTGAAAATGCTAAAACTGAGATTAGTTAAGTATATTAAAGGTTACAGAACCAAGTAGGGGGAAGGAATTGATACAGAGATACACCATCCAACTAGGTTAAGGCAGATCAGGCTCAAGGGGCTGAATGGCCTACTCCTGTTCTGCAGTGTCTGAAGTAATTTCTCCTTCCCGAATCTGAAGGATCAATTCTGATCCTAACATGATGATGTATTCATACGAGAGCAAGGGAGAAAAATACACAAACAAAAAAAAAAGAGAGTATCAATCATTTGAGAAAACATCTACATTTCTCAATAACCTGGCGCCATCCATTTTACACAGGAGAACCACCTCTCCTGACCAACTGCTAATCATTTCTAAGAAAGAAGTTTAGCTTAGTCTTTCATGGCATGTGAGAATCAATGGAAAGGACAGAATTTATATCCTAGTTAATCTTGAACTGATTACCTTGCCAGGTCATTGCAGAGGACAATAAAGAAGCAAACACATTATGGCATCACATGTAGGCAAGACTGTACGAAGGACAATTAAGTACCAGATGAGCTTTTACAGCAACTGATGATAGTTTCTTGGCACGATTTTTGTTTTATTAATTCATGGATGGGGAAGTTGCTGGCTACTCCAGCATTCATTACCCATCCCTAATTGCCCAGGGACAGTCAAGAGTCAACCACACTGCTGTAGGTCTGGAACCAAATGTAGGCTAGACGAGATAAGGATGGCAGATTTCCCTCCTAAAGGACGTTAATGAACCAGATGGGTTTTCCTGACAATCAAAAATGAATTAATTGTCACCAGTACACTCTTAATTCCAGATTTTTATTGAATGCAAATTCCAATATCTGCCATGGTGGGATTTGAACCCAGGTCCCCATTACCTGGGTCTCTAGAACAGCAGCCCAGTGATAAAACCATTATGCGTCATCTCCTCATAACGCATTACAGAAACTAGCTTTCAATTTCAGATTTATTTTTGGATTTAAATTTCACTAGCTACTGCAGTGGAATTTGAACTCATTAGCTTGGACCTTGGGATTACTAGTCCAGTGACACTATCACTAAGCTACAGTGTGCACAAGATTTGAACTGCTACGTGTTCAGTTCAAGGCAGTATTATGGACCATGCCAGACCCCTTCAAAACATTTCAAGAAAGTAGCTCGGACCCTAACTTTGCTTGCTTTTTAAGCAGGTGCAAAGTGGATATTCCAGGAGGGATGCATCTGGCCTAACCCCTTAGTTTTAAATGAAACAGAATTTATTTGCAAGATTACTGAATGAAATACAAACAAAAGAGAACAGAATACAGAATAATTTAACCTACCCAAAACTCAACAGATAATCTCAATTTAATGATGCCCATAAAGATCCCTTGGCAAAAAAGGTAAAATCAAACACAGGGTCTTACAGGACAGAGAGATGGCAGAGAGATTCAGCATGGAACACCTTCTTCCATGGAGCTGTTTCTTTGACCAGTAGCCTCAAACTGAACAGCCTGGTTTTAGTGAACAGCCAAACTGCTAAAAAACCAAACCAAACCAAAGAAAAGCTGCGCTGGGAGAACTGGCCACTCCCCTTTCATTGTACAAGTCTTTTTTTTTTATAAATGTGAATGCATTCTCAAGTAAATTAACCCCAGACACTTAAGAATCAGTGTCTTTATGACCTCCTGAAAACAAAACCAAGGATAAACCTACCTACCTACCAAGGAGCAGCATTATGACAGAAGGTGCACTCATAATACAGCCAAGAATGTTGACCATCAACTTGCAAACCTCATAGCAATTATAATAGCAGGTAGGAAGAGTGAGAGAGATTCCTGGTCAATCATGCGATCAAAGAAACATTGAAACTGATACCAGCTCTAATGATCCCAGATGATGGTAATATTGAACAAGTCAGATCCCAGAATGAAATCTGGTTTGACAGGTCATATTCTTTTTGTTCAGATCATTAATGTAGTCTATAGTCACTGAGACATAGTTGCATGAGGCTGCAACTGTGTTTTTTAAAAACAATGGAAAACATTTATAACATAAAATTGTCACAAAGCTGGTTCCTTTTTTCTAAAAGCTGCTCCTTTTCTCAAGGATACTATGTCCTTGGTTTTTTTATCAGAGGGGTTGTAAACACTTCTGGTTCCAATTAGACTGGTTTGGTACAGAGATTAAAAAGGGTATTGAAAGGCCTTTTGTTTATGTGTAAATGGATGAGACTTCAGGCCAAAGTGGTCATGTTTTAGAAGTGACCTGTATAATGAAAGCGGAGTGGTCAGCTCTCTAGCTGAGCAGTTCAGTCCAGACCTAGTTGAGAGTTCAACAGCAAGCTGTGTGCGAACAGGCTCTCTCTCTCTCCTCCTGCCCTTCTAGCTTCAACCTGTTCCACTTTTTCTTTACTGTTTTTAAGGAAGTTTACTTATTTGGGACTGTTGCATATATTCGGAACAGCATAATTAAGTCTAGTTTGGATAGACTGAGTTCTGTAGTGGTTCTTTATTCTGTTCTTTGTGTTTCATTGTATAATTTTGTGAACAAACGTTTGTCTGTTTTAAAACCTCGTGATCAACATAGCTAGCTTACTCCAAGTAAATCTCACTGTACACTTACCAAAACAAATTGCAAAGTTATGGTCTGGGATGCCTGCTCAAGAATGTTTTGAGTGGTCTGACCTGGTCCATAACAGAATGTGGGATCTTAAACAGTGAGTGGTAGGTGCTAGTGTCTTTATTTCGGGTGTTGGTTTGGTTTGGTAGTGAAAGCTTGGGATGGTAATGGCTCTTTGAGTTGCCAAAAGTTTTCTGGAAGTGGATGCGGTGACTTTGGAAGTTTTGCAAATGGTGAATAAGACCAAGTTGCAAGAATTAGCAGAGAAGCTGGAATTGGAACTGCTTTATTCTGTGAGGAAAGGAGAGATAATTCCAGCTGTAGCTCAGCATTTAAACTTGCTGGAGAAACCATCAGAACCTATAGCGATGGCAAGAATTTGATTGCAAATGAAGCAGCTTGAGTTAGAGGTAAGAGATAAAGTGAGAGCAGCAGAAGAGAGGGAAAAAGAGAGAGCAGCAGGAGAGAAAGAAAAAGAGAGAGCTTTTGAACTTCAAAAACTGACACTTAAAAACAGAAGTCAGCTTAAAAGGCTAGGGATAAAAGCTGAAGGTAACCTTAGTGAAGATGTAATGCAAACCCACGTGGAAGAGCAAGAATTTAAACAGCAAGGTTAACAGCTAAAGTGGCTGATGATTATGAGCTGGTCCATAATACTCAGTCTGACTTTCAGAATCAATTTCAGTCCATGAGGAATAGAAATTGGGACAAAGTGAAACCTTTATGTGCAAAGGGAAAGGTAGATCTCAGTGAAGGTCATAAGGATAACTTACTACAAGATAAAAAAGAAACCCTGGAGGGGGACAAAGAAGTTAAAAAGCTCTGGTGCTTTAATCTTAATAAAGTGGGCAACTGTTGACAACTTCCTTGCCTGGACTGAGTAAGACCATAGATGAATCCCTTCCAAGTCCACCAAGGTGAACACTTTATAAATCTGACAGCTTCAACTTTTGCAGATTTTTAACCAAACTCTCCTGGCTTGCATGTTTTACAAATTAATCCCTTCTGATGATATCACATGTTCCCTGAACTGCTGTGACTCCTCCCTCTAGGAGAAGAATTAAACAATGCTAAACGCAACACCGGTGTTATCTTCTTAAATTCCAAACTGATTTTTTTTTAAAAATGCTCATTCTAGATTTCTCTGAACTGAAAATAAAGCTAATGGCCTGAGATTTGACTTGACCTATCATAAACCCAATAGTACAAACATCTTTCCATTAACACCACAGGAGCCCGTTATGACTTGCTTTCTGAAAAAAAGTGATGCAGTTAGTTCACTGTTTCATAAAGACACACTGACCTCTCTCTTTTCTTAAGTGGAGTTCCTGCAGAGAAGTACCAACACATATATGTCTTGATTTTGAAATCAAAACTCCAAAAATGAAACTAGTATATTTAAATTAGATACCATTCATCACATATCACTACCATTAACTCCAGAACATAACAACATGCACATAAAAGTTCACATTTCCAGAGCAACGTAGACCTCCTGAGTGAACTATAATACACCACTACCATCACAATTTCAGTTGTTCGAAAACGCCTCTTCCTTTCATTCTGCTTTTCTCTATCAAGAGAATGATCAGTATGCACATTGTCAGAATCAATAATGATGCAGTTTTCATGTGAAGAAACTATTTGTCATGTGAAGAAACTATTCTGAAGAGTTTCAATGCATTTTAATTTTTCAACAACAAATATTACATTGATTTCAACTTAGTTTCGAATCTGCAGATGCAAATTGCTCAACAAAATGCAAATGCGATAGGCTAAGTCTGTGAGAGACCCAGGGGTTTCAAGTCTGCCCCTGGGATAAGGCAACTAGATTTACGAGGTGAGAGTGATGGGTAACAGCTCATTGACACATATTCCAGAGTCAAAATTAAAATAGGAACAATATCAAAGCAATAAAATGTCATAGGGTTGCTCAAGGACATCGTTGTTGGAGACAGCAGCGTTAAGGAAAAACAAAACAGCCTTAGTAGTTTTCTCATTGTAAATCCTAAGCCTTCAGCATTCCCAATTATTGAGCAGTGAATCAGGTTGCTTCTTGATCTGTAGAAGTCAGGAAGTTGCTTCCCTGCTCCTCCAGTGGGTGTCTAACCCAGAGATGAAATAATCAGTTGCAACACATGCAGTGTGTGAAGTTGGAGTAATTAATTATCAATTACCCATTGAACTTGCCAAAAGAAAGTGAAGGCTTACGTGGAAGTGGACTTTGAATGGAGTAACAAGTCTTAATTCTGTGCAGATAACCTTGCTGGTCTTGAAAGTGAGCTTATACAGTATGGAATCTCTTTCTGCTCCTTTGATATTGTTTAAGATTTCAAAAATGTAAAATGAAAATTTTAAAACCTTTTTTTTTATCTTTGGCTTTTAATCTAATCTTTCTTTTCTTTATTTTGCTTCTGAACCAGATTTGGCATTTAATTCAGTATGTGAACTCTGAGCTGCTCATTACAAATTCTTCAATCTGATTGGTTGACAAGATACACAACTCCTTGACTGATTCAGACAAGACCGAAATCCCTCACTGAGGATGCAGTATGAAAATGCATTTCTAATCACTGCAGAAAAAGCCACACAAAATGTTGTGTGTAAGTAACAGAGTGTGGAATCTCACCCTTGTTTTTGGCTTAGTGTAAATTGCATTATGATTGGTGGAATGATTCTCACTAGTAGACAGAATAGGTTTTCTCATGGTATTTTGCCACACTCACTATTTGAGGCCTGGCAGTGAGAATCACATTCTATATCTGCCCCATCTTACCCAATGGGGTTCTTTGAGCAGCTTGCCACTCATTGGGCATCCTGGAGTTAACCAGCATGGCCTTGCACTGGTACCATATTTAAAAGGCCACTGTGCACCTGGATAAGCATCATCAATCTGGGGCTGCACAGATTCTGCCTTTGGCCCCGGGGCTAACGGGGGGTAAACTGGCACCTGATTTGCCAGCAGGATTCTGAGGCTCCAGCTGGAAGGAGTGTGCAGAGGAGGGACTTCATCTTTCCCTAGGACTAGCAGTGGAAGCTACAACACCAGAACATGTCAATCTGGTCTGAAGGTACCAACCAGGCTACTGCAGTCACTGCCCAACGTTGTAGAAGGAGATCAATATGCTTCACCACTCCACCAGCATAAGTGCGACCATTCTCCCTCATGCCTCACACTCATTCTATCCCTGCTACCAAGGCCATTGCTTAACTTTCTCTCAAAGGCATGTAACATCTTCCCCAATCACCCTCACCCATCCTGCAACACCACTAACCTTGTGCACCCTCTGCACTATTTACTCATTCACTCAGTAAACCACTTGACCTGTACCTACAGTGAAGTTGTGCCACCCAGTTTTATCTTCGATAGTACCTGCCTGTGTCTATTACCAGGAGCAAACAGTCACAATAGGGCAGAAAGAGTCAAGACTATGGTAGACTTCCTCTCTTTGGCTTCTTACCCCTTATGAGAAAAAGGTCCTGATTCTGACTGTCCTGAGCAAGGCCCAGACTGAAATGGAGAAAGTGAGGACTGCAGATGCTAGAGATCAGAGTTGAGAGTGTGGTGCTGGAAAAGCATAGCAGGTCAGGCAGTGTCCGAGGAGCAGGAGAATTGACCTCTTGGGCATAAGCCCTGCATCAGGAATGAAGGGTTTATGCCTACAATGTCGATTCTCCTGCTCCTCAGATGCTGCCTGACCTGCTGTGCTTTTCCAGCATCACATTCTCGACACATACTGATAATGGAGTCGACCCTTGACTTCCAGTGTTCAGCAAAGGCTATCTCCCTTGTCTGGTTTGAGACCTGCTGACAACAAGTCTCCAGATTTTGTGTCAATGCCAAACGGTACAGCAGGATAGCAGTAATGTGAACCAAATACCTCTGTTTGAGGCAGCAAAGCGTAAAATGTAAGGCAGGGATGATGCAAGCATCCAGATGGGCTCAGAGTGAGTGAGGACTATGACAGGGAGTGAAGAGCCCAGAGATGCAGCATGGTCCAGTTGATATGTGGGCACATGTCCTTGAGAGTAAAGTACCTTTGCTGCAGCATTACAATGGTAGGAGCCAGTGCAGCCTGAGATGCAGCAGTGACATGCAGAAGCACCCTGTAAATGGATCAGAGATGTGCCATGCAAGTTCATTAGAGGTTGCCAATGTTGGATGCCAATGTCCTTGGATGTGGGTGCATGGGGCTGGTGTTCATGGAGTTGCCCTGAGATGTGGTGCCCAGTGTCAAACATCTATCGCCTTTGGAGTAAGCAGCCAGTCTCTATGTCATATTTACCCAATGGCAAGTTTACAAGGAGAGTTTGGTAAGATCACCGCCCATGATGGGTTAAACTGTTAACTAGCCATTTAACAAATAACAAACAGCATCAACTGGCAGCTCCTCTCACAAGAATCTCATTGTGCCACTTGAGCAAAAGGTGGGGGCAGAAATTGTAGTGAGATTACCTTGGCATTGAGGCGTCCATCCAATTCTACCATTAATCGTGCCACAGCCCACATCACTTACAGCCTGGTTAGATTCTGTCCACAATTTCTCCTGACACAAAATCTTGGCGATTGTAAACTCAGAGACACATCAACCAATCAAGTCACTGATTCTACGTAATAGCACATGACAATAGTGAACCCAATCTTCATTAAAAAACATTAACTACTGCTTACTTTCAGATTCTCCTATTCATACATTAACTTAAACTCAGTTACCAAGTGAGATGTACAATGCTCCTAGATCCCTCTGCTGTTAGGTTGTATGTACTGCACAAGCAATAACATGGGAAATAGGTCAAACACAACAAAAAGACTGCAGATTTTTTTCACAAACTACAAGGGCTTAATATTCTCTTCATCTTTCCCCACAACACCAGGCCATCCATGATTTACTTCATCCTTCACTGACATCTACAATGTTATTACCTTTTCTTGGTGGCGTTAGGATGACTACTGAGCAGCAAAGTAAACATGACAAGAATTGCCCAGCTTTTCATGCTCCCCTTGACGGTGCACAGAATTATGGGCACACAGGGCAGGCAATGGCCTAGTGGTATTATCGTTAGACTTTTAATCTAGAGTCCTAATAATCTGGGGACCCAGGATCAAACCCCATGATGGCAGATGGCGGAATTTGGATTCAATTAAAAATTTGGAAATTAGGGGCTAATGAAGATCATGAAGCCAGTGATGACTGTCAGGGGGATAACTCATCTGGCCCACTAATGTCCTTTAGGGAAGGAAAGTGCCATCTTTACCTGCCTACATGTCACTCCACAGCAATGTGGTTGACTCTTATCTTCCCTCTGGACAATTAAGGATGGGCAATAATTACTGGCCTTGCCAAAGATGCCCTCATCCCACGAATGAATAAAAACAAAAGTCTGAAGTGCGTGTAATAAAGTACTTGAGGCTGGAGAGATCAGACACAGCAAGGCTTTGGAGGTAGTTGAAAATGAATGGTAGGGTTTTAAGTTTATTGCAAATACTTGGGAGCTAGCAAACACAGTAAGGATAGGACTGGTAACTGGCCAGGATTTAGTCAGGATGATAAAGTGTGTGATGGGCTTTGGGTTAAATTAAGGTCAGGAGCCTGATGAGGATGAAATTGGAGGAGTTGAATCTCATGCAGGAAAATGAGATGAACAGCAAAAATTCTGGTTTCCTTATTATAAAAGAAGCTGTAGAGGTGATGGGGAAAGTGCATAGAATATTTACTGAAATGATGACAGAAATGACGAGTTTTACCTCTCAGGAAAGTTGAACAGACTGGAGCTGTTTTCTCTCCAAACAAGAAAATAGAGTGATGGTCTGATAGAGGTCTTTATGATTAAGAAAGTATTTGATAAGATGGCTGTAGAGTAAAGGTTTCCACTGATGGGTGAGATGAGGAACCATCAAAATAATCTAATTATTGAAAATTCAGAGTTCAGAAGAAATTTCTTTACTCAATCATGTTTAGCAAATGGAAAACATTGTGTTGTTGAGGTGACTAGCATGGATGCATTTAACAGGAGATTACGGCACTAGATATGAGAGAGAAAAGAAGGATATAATGATGGGATTAGATGGGACTGGAATGGTATAAGCACTGGAACAGTACAGACCAGTTGGGCTGAATGGCCATTTTCTGTGTTGGAAATACTAGATAATGCTTACAATATTCATTCTCACGCTTAACATTTTACTACACCAGTCATGCAGGACAAAAATGCACAAACTTGACCATCTCCAGGTTTCCAGAAGGATCTCATGTTGATTCAGAATGGGATAAAATTATAATGTACTGTGGAGGATGCACTGGAAACACTCATTGTAACAGGACCTGGTCTAATTGATCTCTACAATGCTTACCACAGTCTGGAAGCAACAGAAGATCTGTGTAAGGTACGGGTGGTTTCTGGCCAGTGACAGGATCCGTTTCTCAGTCATCGTACACTCCACATCATCATCTTGGAGAATCATGTCTTTCTTCAATATTTTCACAGCATAAACATCTTCAGTGCCTTTTAACTCAGCCAGCATCACCTGAGGGTTGGCAGCAAGTTATGGGGTAAATACAAAACAAAGAAACAAATGGACCTTTCTTTTTCTGTAAAGTTAAAACATGCTTGATCTGATTAGGTACTGATTCTCTTCCTAAACAAATGTCAAGAAATCCTCTGGCTTGACTCCTCCTCTCTTGAAGATGATAACAAATTATGTATTTAATTACACAAAAAAGCTACAAACCTAATTATAAGGACAACCAAAAGCTAAATTCAATCTTGCAGTCGACATTACAAAAATACTTCCTGACTGTGAATCTATTATAAGGATAATTCTCAGGATGTAGGCCCATAACATTAAAGTAAAGTGTGCAAACTGACTTCTCAAAGGAATATGGAATTCTGTCATGTAATAAATTATTTGCTCTAGACTCCAGTCATGAAAGAAAACACTAAAATCCTCTGTATCCAGTAACCCCATCTCACAAAAAGGAACCACTTGAACCCAATCAAACCGAAGCTAGGTCATGGGACCTACACTTGCCTCCAGATCCTGTGCTGATTATTTTTTTAAGGCACAACACTCCCAGAATTAGGTTAATTTGTGATACTTGTGTTGCTCTCAGAATGCTGTGGAGAATGTGGATGAATTGCTTCACAATAATGGATTGGTTCATGAATAATAAAAGATTAGCAACAGGCCTGTTGTCATTCCACTACCATATGTTGAGCAAAGCAAACAGCGAGCAGCACATGTGGTGGCTTGTTTTGTTCCAGCATCTTGCATGACTCTATGAGATAATATTATATACCAATGGCTGAATGTATGTCTGGGTGCAATGCCAAGCTTGCATGCCCCACTTAACGGTTTTGGGAGGAATCAGAGAATCACAGAATTGTTATGGTGCAGGAGGCCATTTGGCCCATTGTGCATGCACTAGCTCATTAAATAAGCATCATTACCTCATACCAATCTCCTGTTTTATCCCCATACTCTACACATCTATTAAAATGCAAATGGTTATCTAATGTCCTTGTGAATATCTTAACTGAACCTGTCTCCACCACATTTCCAAATCCTAACTATTCACTGAGCTGAAAAGGTCTTTCTTGACTTCACCCTTGCTTCTTTTGCAGATCACTTTAAATCTATATTCTTTAAAAGTGGGAACAATTTCTCCTTATCTATCCAATCCAGCCTGTTCAAGATTTTGAAGCCCTCCTCGGACAATCTACAGGTTTAACTTAAAGGAGCAAGACTTGGAAGGAGAGCTCAAGGCTGTGGAATGTCAGGCTCAGGTCAGTACCTGGGACCAGAATGCATGTAGGAAGGGTTTCCAGCCGTGGTTTGTGGAAGCCCAGGTTTTGGAGCTGGAACAGCAGCTGGAGACACCGTGGAAAAACTTCCAGACTGGAATAGCAACCAGGAAAAATAAGAGCACTAGGCAGTGCAGACAATGCAGGAATACCATTCTTTTGCAAAATGGATTCACTACTTTGGATACAAACAAAAACAGAATTTGCTGAAGAAGCTCAACAAAACAGTCAACATTGAGACCAGCAACCCATCTTCAGAACAATTTCAACTCTGCTTTCTCTCCAGAGATGCTGCCAGACCTACTGAGTTTCTCCAGCACTTTGTTTTTGTTTGCTTCAGATCTCCAGCATCCACAGTTGCTTGATTTATTTTACTGCTTTAGATACTGATCGGGGACATAGGCTTGCAGAGGAAAGCAGCCAAATTCATTGCCCCATGGTTGGTTCAGCTGCACTGGAGAGGAGGGAGGAATAGCACAGGAAGGGTACAGTGATAGGGGATTTGATAGCAAGGGGAATAGATAGATTCTGTAGATGCAAACAAGATCACATGATAATATGTTGTTTCCCAGGGGCTACAGTCAAGGACATCATGAAGCAATTACGGGACATGCTGGAGTGAAAGGGTGAAAATCCATTCGTTGTGGTACACGTTAAAATAAGGGATGAAGTTCTAAAAGTAGAATATAGGAAGTTAGGATGCAAGTTAAAAAGAAAATGGTATGAGTGAGGGTTTCAGATTGAGGAGGCATTTGAATTGGTGGAGTATTCGCTAATGAGGTTGGGCAGAATTTAAACTAGAGTGATACAGGATGGGACTCTGTACAGGCAGACAGGAGAGAGGGAAACAAGGGCAAGATCAAAAAACAGAATGGGAAATAAGAAAAGTGATAGGCAGCAAATTCAAGGGCAAGAATCAACAGAGCCATGTTGCAAAATAATGTGAACAGGATTAAGCCTGATGGCCTTATTTTTTAAATGTATGGATTACTTGCAATGAAGTGGATGAATAAATCACACAAGTAGAAATAAAAGTGAATGATATAGCTGGGATTACAGAGACGTGGCTGTAGGGTGACCAGGGATGGGTACTGAATATCCAGGGATATTCAGTGTTCAGGAAGGATGGAAAAAGAGAAAAAGGAGGAGAGCTACAATGTGGTCTCCTCTACACCCAGGAGATGAAGCGCAGTCTGGGTGACCACTTTGTGGAACATCTCCATTCTGTTTGCAAAAATAATCACTGAGCTTCCTGTTGCCTGCCATTTCAACACACTGTGATCCCTGTATCTCAGGCTTGGTGCAGTGTTCCAGTAAAGCTCAGCACAAGCTGGAAGAACACAACCTCATTTTCTAATTAAGGACCCTTCAGCCTTCAGGACTTGGTATCAAGTTCAATCATTTTACAATCTTAGCACATTCTTCCCTGTCTTTTACCCAGCCCCACAACCCAGGCTCTATCATGACACGGCTATTTTCAGGACAGCCAAATCACTTTCCCCTACTTATGGATCCCATTTTCAGCTTTTCACCTTCCCTTACTTCATACCATCAAGCCCTTTGTCCATCTCTTTCTCGGTCTCTGTCTCCACCACCCAACCTCAACTTATATGCCACCTTTCTCGAGCTACATCAGTTGTGAAGAAGTGTCACTGGACTTGAAACTTTGTTTTCATTCCACAGAGGCTGCAAGACTTGCAGTGTTTCTCCAAAAATATATTTGTTTCTGTTGCAATCGAATCCACATTTTTGGTTCTGTCTCCATAAGGAGGACACAAATAATATCCCAAAATATTGGTGAATATGGATCCAGTGACAGCAAGAAATACTGAAGGAACTCAGTATTGGGAGAGAAATGGTCCTGGGAAAATTGATGGGATTAAAGGCCGATAAATCCCCAGAGCCTGTCAGAGCACTTAAGGAAGTGGCCTTAGAAATAGTGAATGCATTAAGTTAAAAAATCACACAACACCAGGTTATAGTCCAACAGGTTTAATTGGAAGCACTAGCTTTCGGAGCGACGCTCCTTCATCAGGTGGTTCATCTGAGGAGTGGCACTCTGAAAGCTAGTGCTTCCAATTAAACCTGTTGGACTATAACCTGGTGTTGTGTGATTTTTAACTTTGTACACCCCAGTCCAACACTGGCATCTCCAAATCATGAATGCATTAAGGTCATCCTATAGACTCTGGAAATGTTCCTACTGATTGGAGGATAGCTAATATAACTCTACCATTTTAAAAAAGGTTAGAAAGAAAACAGAGGATTACAGACCACTGGACTGACATTAATAGGAGGGAGAGTGCTCGAGTGCATTATAAACAATTTAATAGCAGAACACTAGGAAAACAATGACAGGATTGGACAGAGTCAGCATGGATTTACGAAAAGGAAATCATGGTTTACAAATGTGCAGGAACACTGAGGATGTAATGGGAAGATTTGAAAAAGGGAAACCAGTGGATATGGTTTACTTGGACTTTCAGAAAGCTTTTCCATGAGCTTCCATAGAAGTGATTAATACGTGAAGTTAAAGATAGAGAATTGGCTGGCAAAAAAGTGTCAGAGTAAATGGGTAATTTTCCAAGTGCAGCCTGTGAATAGGGGAGTACTACAAGGATCAGTCTTGGATCCCGCTTTGATAACATATTAATGATTTAGATGAGGGAATTAAATGCAATGTTTCCATGTTTGCATATGACACAAAGCTGGGTGGAACGGTGAATGACAAAGGTTTGTGATAACAGATTCTTACTTGGATGTGATTTCTGGTTTGTTAATCAAAGCTAAAATAAATACAAATATTACAAGGATATTTTCACATAGCTGGAAGCATTTCTTCCCAGTTTCAATGATACGAAGACTTTTTAAAGGTCATGAGAGATTTATTTTTCTCCCCCAAGATATGTGAAATATTTTCCTTTGACATTGCATGGATTCTGAGGTGCAGAGTGCACACAGGGCCAGTGGCTATGGATGATATATAGAACATAGATAAGGCATGGTGATTTCAGTAGGCATGTGGGTATAGAGATGGCATGGCTGATTTGAGGGGGTATGGCAGGAATGGGGATGACAGGGTGGCAGCAGTGAAGGGAAGAGGTGTGCTTTGAGGGGTATGCATGTACTGTTAGGAGCCGGGCTGTTGTATTGGAGAACTGAGGTAGGCCTTCTAAATGGCCTGCTTCCACAATCACACTCCAATGTGGGTCACAACCTGCACTGTAAATCTGACCCCAGTTTGCAAATAGCTTGTAAAGGCATGTATGTGTTGAATGTGCAGTTGGTGTGCCACAGAAATGCTCAGGTCGGGATTTCCTGTGCCCAGAGCAAGATTCAGTCCCATAGCTTATGGTTTCTCTGGTTTATCAGTGTCACTGACCTTCCCAAAGCTGCCTTTCCCTAGGACACTGAGGAAGGTGAAATCGTCAATGCCCAGTTTACGTCGTACTTGCTGGCCGGTACTGTTCTCGACTGCATTACCCAGGGTCTCGTTTTCTTCATGGCTTTGTCGACTTTGTCTCTTTATTCGAGAAAAGATAGATACAAAGAATTATTGTTACACACAGTGGAGTGAATAACTAATACCAGCTAATTAATGCTCCTGGATTATACAACTGACAGATTGCAACAGAATGTTTTCTAAGGGACAGAAATAGTATCAAGATTATAAAGTCCGATTGACACAATTATTTCAGAAAATCACATGGTAAAGAAGTGGCCCATTAACCTGTCACTATTGTGACAGAGTAGCTCTCTGAAAGAGCTTCTTATTAATCCCACACCCTGCTCTTGCTTCAAAACCTTGCCATTGTTTCCTTTGTATCGCTTAAACTGTACTTTGTGACTGAGTCACAGTCATCACCTGATTCTCGTAATGTGATACCAACACTAGCAATGTTTCTTTTGTCAGAATTTCTGTTTGAGAACAAACATGCAATGATATAAATTTAGTGTCCTACATCACACAAATGTCTTTCAATGGGGAATATAGTGAAAGAGGTCTGCGTCATAAAATACAGAACCTTGTGTTGCTGGTGTAGAGCTTTTTACAACAGCACAGTAATTTGGGAATAATGTGGAAAATCAGGAGGTCCAAAGTCTTAAAACACGATCAGATCCTTTTTTTTCATTCCCAGAAGCTACAGCCCAGTACAGGTTGCTGCAATCCCCACTGTAGTGTTGAGAAAGCCCTGAGGCTGCAACTTTGTTACTGGTTTTATACACTCGCACCTCTGTCAAGCTCTACAGTGACACCACCTGAATGCAAGGTGGGTTAAACATGCCAGATTTCTTAAGGGATTTTACTCTTCCCGTCAATTTCTTCTCTCTTCATTCCATTCCCCCAATTTCTACATATGATACAGTACAGTACTTGCACCTACACAGCAAGGAGAATGTAACTACAC
Organism: Chiloscyllium plagiosum; assembly: GCF_004010195.1. Lineage (NCBI taxonomy): Eukaryota > Metazoa > Chordata > Chondrichthyes > Orectolobiformes > Hemiscylliidae > Chiloscyllium > Chiloscyllium plagiosum. The sequence continues at coordinate 28,127,736 of NC_057719.1, forward strand.
TCGTGATACTCCTCAGTCATAACAAAAACTCCATTCCATCTGCATGCAGACACCTACACACACACACATATAGATGGACACTTTCACAGACACACAGTCAGTCTGGATTAACCACTGTAACACTGAGTCATTTTCTTTTCTGTCCAATCACTTTTCTATACACTTTAAATTCCTGTTTGACTGTCTTTGCTAACCTGTCTTTCTGTCTGGTGCTTACTCATGCGCACATTTGAAACGTCACAACAGAATCCAATCCTGTCCTGTCCTTATCAGCTACCAGTGAGTTCAGGACAATGTCCTGGAAGAGAAGCCCAGGCCAGTGCCTCCCTCTCTAACCCAGCATCTGTAATGTCAGCTGCAAAAGGCTGGCCTCAGTGAAGGTCAATTAACTTAACGGCAAATGGACTGATCTGACTGGTGCACCAATAGAGATTGGTCTCTTCAGCACAGAGCAGGGATCGAATATGGGATATTCTGGAATGTCAAGCTTAATCATTCACTTAATCACCCCCTGAGCCTATGGAGTCCATCTGTGTAAAAGACAGATGTTCTTTGTTTCCAGAGCCACATGAATTTGTACACAACAAATGTTTGACAGTTATACCATCATCAATTTTTGGTGAAGTCTAATTAAATAGAATTTTTGGGAAGTCTAATTAAAATAGTTGGCAATCATCCACCTGAAATTCTAATGCACATTATTGCCAGGCATGGTTCCCAATGGATGTGTGCAGTTGGAATAAACAGTGGCTTATACGTCCACAGCACATTTTCCAATCTCAGCATGCCAAAGCATTTGAGCCAAAGAATAACCTTTTGAGGGTGTAATGTAGAAAACAGGACAGCCAAGGCAAGGACTGCATCACCGATAGCATCATTGTCCATTGATTACAAGTGTAAACCTCCAACAATGTTAGAAATACCAGTGAGGCAGCTCAGCAGTATCCTTACCATCTGCCTCCTCTTTAAAGTGGAGATGCCTCCTGCACTGAGTCCCATCTCTGCCAGCTTCCTAGCGAGTTCCACAGAGTTTACTCCGCAGCTTGGGGCAACGTTGTTCTCGCAGCGAATGTGAATGTTCATTTTGCAAACTGTCAAAAGGAGAGACATTATTTTATATAAGTGTTTCATGGAGAATAAATCCTAGTCAGGAATATCAGTTTTTAAAACAGCCAAAGGGAAAACAACTTCCCTGTGGAATTCTACATGTCCAGCATATTATGTAACACCTTCACATTGACCAGCTCTTAATAGGTATCCAGGAAATAACACAAGCTCTCTCAGTCACTCTGACTCTGTTCATATAATCATCAGCAGGCCACTGACTCTTTTGATAAAGGAGTCTGTATGATCTCAGGATTCCTTCACTGACAGGACATCTATTAAACTGCTCTGATTAAAAGGGACAACACTGTGCTGATTGTCTGTATTAGTGAGGCCATTTGACAGACACTCTATTTCTTTACCACAATCCTGTAATTAAGTCCTGGATAGAATTTATCTTTCAGTTGTGTTTTTTAGAACAATTCAGAGTTCAAGATGTATACAGCTGGTAGACTTCAACATACTGTATTCACTCCTGATTGTAACCTTCTTGTCATTCCAGTTACCATTCCAATGGCAGCAAGCTGACCAATAGAATTCTTATGTAGTCTGCCAGCAACATCTAACACACAGCAATGAAATGTAGCTTTGGATGTAGGAAGGTTTTCTCATGTTGCCCTTTTCAAAAAAAAAATTCTATGATCTTTTAAAATCTGCTTAAACACAGAAAAAGGATCTTAATTCAGCTTTAAAAGGGCAATACAGATCAACAGAGTTCATTTTGATTTTGGTGTAGTGCCAAATGGCTGTTAGCAGATTATTTCTTATTAAAATTACCTTGGTTACATTTTAACTCAGATGAGTTCTACCTGATTGAGCTAAATTGACTCGAACAGAATTACTAATTGAGTTTACAAACAGTAATGCATTTCAGAAGCATCACCTGCCAACAACATTGAGGAAACAATTTAATGCAAGTGAAATAAATGCTTCAGGACCACATTCTCAACATAATCATCCAACTATAATTGGGATTATAGTGGGGATTGGGAGCAATTTGTTCTTTGCATCTCAGTGGCCATGGAGACAGCTACACATGAAAAAAATATAACTGCCTTCAAGTAGACCTAATTTCCAGAACTGGGGTGTCAAAAGCACGACATATGGACTTCACACTTTTCAGGAGAAGATCTAAAGCTGCTCGAGTTCACGGAGATGTAGGGAGCTCTTTTGGACAGTTGCTATTCCCTTCTGGGTAGTTCAAAGGCCACTTCTGGGACAGGTTAAGTGCCCTGGAGGGGAAGCGCCCTTTGTGATCATTCCAACTATAAATTAATGCGTGTAAATTTGGATAAACTCATTGGTACATCAAGAGAATTGGCAAGTTGTCAAGGGAATTAAATCTGTTTTCTACACTTCTGAAAATCCTTTCTGCATTGTTAAAAATCAGTGCTTGCTATTTCACATTATCTGTTGCTCTCTATAAATATGCAAACTCGACTTTTCTCATTTGCTTTGTCTAGGGAATGAGCTTCCAGAGGGAAGTGGTGGAGGCTGGTACATTTACAACATTTAAAAGGCATCTGGATGGGCATATGAAATGAATGGATTTCGAAGGAAATGGGCCAAGTGCTGGCACATGGGACTAGATTAGGTTAGGATAACTGATCGATATGGACTAGTTGGACTAAAGATTCTGTTTCCGTTCTATACATCTCTATGACTCTAAGTAATATAAGAGTGCCTTACGAACAGGATTACCTTTACACTGTTTTCCTTGCCTCATCAGCCCATACAGAAGGGAGCCACAATGATCACAGAACGTTGGCACCTTGTAGTTATGAATGTTGAATTGATGACGTACATTGATGCTAAATCTTTGCTCACATACCTATGAAATATAATAGTCAATTGTTTAAGACAGCTGTAGACACAAATAAACATGAAGACAGACTTGCCTATTGGAGCCACTTTCTAAGGTTTGATTTTATTTTCAATATCACTTTTCAAATTTTTTTCTCCCTTTGGGGGGTGTTCTCTTCTCTCCATTTGGATAGAATGTTCTACATCCTAGCTGGAATGACCAAACAATCATGATGGGTTGTGTTACAGGCAACTGATCTGAAACTGTGCCTATAGTGGCCTGTCTATGTTGATCATTCCAAAAGATGTTTCACCCAATAGTTGCTGTGAGAGTGCATAAACAAAGCATTACAAACAACCCACTAAAGAGGTAGGGCCATTGTTGGAGTCTATAATTAAGGATAAGGGTAACTGAACACCTTGAAAATTTTCAGTGAATTAGGGACAACCAACATGAATTCATGACAGGTAGGTCATGTTTGACAAACCTGATAGAAGTTTTTGAAGAGGTGACTAAGTTAGTGGACAGGAGAAAGTCTATAGATATTTATATGAACTTACAGAAGGCATTTGATAAAGTCCCACATAACAGACTGTTAATTAAGGTAACCTATGGAATTGAGGACATATTACTGACATAGCTGGGGAATTGGTTGTGTGGCAGATGACAGAAAATAGGAATAACGGGTAGGTACTCAAATTGGCAGGATGTGGTTTCCCATTAGGATCTTTCGTCAGGGTCTCTACCTAATTACTCACATTAGTTATTAACAACTTTGATAATGGCATAGAAAATCATATATCCAAATTGGCTGAAGACACAAGTTAGGTGGCATTGTAGACAGTGTAGACAATAACATAACACTACAAAGAGATATTGATAGACTAAGTGAATGGGCATAACTGGGGGTAGATGGAGTTCAATATAAACAATGTGAAGTTATCAATTTTAGACCAAAAAAGAACAGATCAGATGATTTATCTAATGATATGAAGTTAAATGCATGGATGTCCAAAGAGGCTTGGGACTTGGGCTTGAGCCTTTTACTACAATCAGCAGTAACTGAACCAGCTGCTTCTCAGAACCAAAGTTGTACTCTTAATCTGTAAAGGTTCCCTGGTATAGGTTCTCAGTCTACCTGATGTATTCACAGACTTAAGGATTGGAGTGTAGAGTGAATGTTGTTGTAGACTGGTTCTGTGATCACTGACATGGCCACGTCAGTATCAATCTCCATTTAGAACCAGATGACCATTTAACCAAATGTTTATTTTGATTGGTTCTGATTTAACTGTTCCAAACCAGGTGTAGATGTAATTTCCAGAATGTGCAATCTCCTGGGTACCAGCTTATGGGTTCCCTTACTCAATTTAGGTCTAAAGGGACTCGTTTACTATCGAGTCCGCATACCGACAGCAACTAAAATGGCTTGCCAGACCGGATCCTGAAGAAAATTTTAACTGTTTGGTCAAGACTCCGCTTTGTATTGGGGATTTGCTATGAGCTGACCTTGAGTCCCTCTATTCAGGATATGTCCTGACTGAGGCTATGCAATTGCCTTCACACAAATGGCTCAGTCAGACTGGTGACGGTGTCCCCTTCCATTGGAATATCCTGCAACTATTATGCTCTACTTGTGCAATGATAAAGCCAGTTGTAATGTCTGTTTGAAGTCCAGCTGGAACTCAGCTAATCGGCGCTTTTGCATGGTTACATCATTAATCCCACATACCAAACAGTGTCTCGGCATCTCATTATGGGTTAAGCCAAAGTAACAAGCCTCTCTCAGTCATCTTGACCCAGTTAAAATCCTAATATGGATTCTCCTGGTTCTGAATTTGCCGAGTAAAACCCATAGCTTCTCAGAATTACAGGAGGCTCAGGTCATAATATTCCTGAACTAAATCCATGAACTATTGGAAGGTTTTCATATCTGGTGCCTCCAGTAAAGTAAGGCTCCTAATAACTGAAAAAGCTGTGGGTCCACATGCTGTTACTCTTTATTTTTCATCTGCCCCCCAAAAAAATGCATTCATTCCACATACTGGGCCCAGTCTTCTATGGCAGGATTGAAGCATGAAGCTTTCCAAATAACAGCATGATGCCAGAAATTACCCCAACTCAAAGACAACTGTGGCACGCAAATTTCTTTAGGAGCATGCTTTACTCTCATCGTCACTGAAGTAACTCCACAGAGGCCGGTATCCCGTCACCAAGTCACCCTTTATTTATATATGCAGGCTCCTTGACACTGGTCCAGCTCCCTCAAAGCCAGTTCTCAAAGTGAACAGAAGCTCTGACCCTTCGGTTTATATCTGTCAGCCAGGCCTCCTAATTGGAGTTGTAATTGGTCCAATCAGGGAAGTCATATTCTATGAAGTCCACCTGGCTGACCTCATTGCAATCACTACAGTACGCATAAATTTTCATCTCCAGTGACTGTCAAACATTCTGGTCAAAAGGCTGCAGGACCTTGTTTTAATATAGGAGATGAGTAATGAACACAAGAAGGTTACCTCAGAGTACAATGGGACCTTGATCAGGTGGGCAAATGGGCCAAAGAATAGCAGATGGAATTTATCTTAGATAAATGAGATGTGCTGCATTTTCGTAAGGCAAATCGGGGTAGGACTGATACACTTAATGGTAATCTCATTCCAGCAGGGGGCACTGGCACATTATTTGGCTGAAAAAGTGATCATGAAGCAAAAAGGAGCCTGAAGAGTGTTGCTAAACAAAGAGGCCTTGGGGTGCAGCTTCATAGCTCCTTGAAGGTGGAGTAGCAGGTAGACAGGGTAGTGAAGAAGGTATGTTTGCTTTTATTTATAAATGCATTGAGTATAGAAATTGGGATGTCATATTACTGCTGTACAGGACATTGTTTAGGCCACTATTGGAATACTGCATTAAATTCTGGTCACCCTGCAAGAGGAAGGATGTTGTGAAATTTGAAAGGGTTCAGAAAAGATTTACAAGGATGTTGCCAGGGTTGGAGGATTTGAGATATCAGGAGATGCTGAATAGGCTGGGGCTGTTTTCCCTGGAGTGTCGAAGGCTGAGGGGTGACCTTATAGAGGTTTATAAAATCATGAGGGGCATGGATAGGTAAATAGTCAAGGTCTTTTCTCCAGGGGAGGGTAATCCAAAACTAGAAGTCATAAGTTTAAGGTGAGTGGGGAAAGATTTAAAAGGAACCTCTGGGGAAACCTTTCCACACAGAGGGTGATGCGTGTATGGAATGAGCTGCTCGAGAAGGTGGTGGAGGCTGGTGCCATTACAACATTTAAAAAGGCATCTGGATGGTTATATGAAAAGGAAGGGCCAAATGCTGGCAAATGGGAGTAGATTAGGTTAGGATATCTGATTGCAATAAGTTAGACCAAAGGGTCAGTTTCCATGCTGTACATCTGTGACTGTGTGACTCTTAAAAAAATTGAATGGTGTATTGAAATACAGAGGAACCTTGATTATCCAGCATTCGATTATCCGAATATCAGATTATCCGGCAAGATCGCAAAGTCCCAATCTCAGCTTAACTATGTTATCCAGCATTCAATTATCTGGAATTCAATTAACCAAACGAAATGCTGCCTGCCCGTGTCCTTCGGATACTCGAGGTTCCTCTGTAATACTATTCCTGTCTCATGCCACCAGGGGGCACTGGCACATTATTTGGCTGAAAGTGAGCATGAAGCAAAAAAGAGACGCGGATTTGAAAACGATCAGAAAAATATCGTGACTTCGGGACAGAAACTTATTTTGTTTGCAGATAATTTCTGATTGGGAGCAATTCTGCTTCTCACTCCCAGAAGATAAGTTTGGTGTGGGCTGCTAATATGTTACAGAAACAGCGGGGAGGGGCTACTGGTCCATGTTCACACAGACTGGGACAGATTAGGCATACAGTTGAACAGCACGGAACAATGGTTCCATGCTGACCAATTTTCCCAAACTAAACTAGTCCCACTTACCTGTGTTTGGCTCAAATCCCTCTGAACCTTTCCTATTCATGTGCGTGCCCAAATGTATTTTAAACATTCTAGCTGTACCTGCATCTTCCACTTTCTCAGGCAGTTCATTCCACGTACAAACCACCCTCTCTATGTAAACATTGCCCCTCAGGTCCCTTTTAAATCTTTCTCCTCTCACTTAAAATGATGATCACTAGTTTGAACTTACCCACCCCAGGGAAAAATGTGGGCAGGATTGCTCAGACCCCATTAGCTGGGTATGCCAATTTCCTGACTGGGATTATGCTCCTGGGCCATGGAGGTAGGATAGGGGAGTAGACGGACAACAGGGAGGTACGGTAGGGTGTCTGGGGGGTGGGTTGTTGGCCATACACACATTGCGGTGTTGGTAGGCAGCTAATCACACTCATTAGACACAATCATAGAAAAATCACAGAATTCCTCCAGTGTGCAAACAAACCATTTGGCCCAACAAGTCCACACCAACCATACAAAGAGTATCCCACCCAAACCCATTCCCCAACCGTTTACTGTACATTTTCCCTGACTAACGCACCTAACCTACACACTCCTGAACACTGTGAGCAATTTAGTATGGCCAATTCACCTGACCTGCACATGTTCTGTCTGTGGGGGGAAATTGGAGCACCCACAGGAGACCCAGGCAGATACAGGGTGAACGTGCAAACTTGACACACACAGTCACCCAAAGCTGGAAATGAACCTGGATCTCTGGCGCTGTGATACAGCAGTGCTAACCACTGAGCCATCATGCCACCAAGGACTTATGAAAGCTTATCAATGTATCAATGGAAGCAAATTGGGATTTTGCAGCTGGTTCCCAGCTTCTCAGAGGTGATGGGAGCGGGTGAGTTGCATTCTCAGATGGCAGCCTTTCAGGGCTGGGAGATTAGTGCCCTAGCCAGGCAGACAGTCACATCCCCTGTCACCCCACATTTTAGAAGTTATCTCCCATAGAGGTGAATGGCTGCTGTTTTCAATTTCTGAATTAACCTTTTGACAAAATAGTTGGGTTCATCTGAATATGAGACTTCAATTCCTAATTGCCTTGGAGGTAAGAAACTGCCTTCATGAACCACTGCAATCTTTGGGGTTTAGTAACACCTGCAGTGCTGTCAGGAGGTAGTTCCAGGATGCTGACGCTGTGATAGTGAAGAAACAGCAAAACAATTCCAAGTCAAGATGGTGGGTGGCTTGGAGGAAAACTTGCAGGTCGTGGTATTCCCAAACGATTGCTGCCCATGTCATTCTAGAATGATAGTGGACATTGATTTGGAAGACGCTGTCCAAGGAACCTTGGTTAATTTTTGCAACATTTCTTGGAGATGGTACAAACTGCTGCTACTGAGTGTCAGTGGTGCAATGAGCGAATATCAAAGGAGTTAGATGGTTTGCTAAGCAAGCAGGCTGCTTTGTTGTTCTGGGTTTGAGTTTTGTGGGAGCTATACCCATCAAGGCAAACAATGGTATTTCTTCAAACTCCTGACTTGTGCCTGCAGGTGGCTAGACAGGTTTTGGGGAGACTGGAGGTGAGTTACCACAGAATTCCAAACCTGTGACGTATCACCATGTGACAGACCTTTACCTTCCTACTATACAGATATATGTTGCAAGTGCTGCTAAAACACAATTGGAAATCTCTCACATTCAAAGCCATATAGACGATTACACCAGACCAAACTATCATTAAACAAACAGAAATTTTGTGCTGACTGTACCTCCTCTTTTTTGTCCTTCTTTATTCTCGGGCATGCTGTGACAATTAACTGGTGACAGCGTTTGTGAACCACACACGTACACACTGTGAGATAAACAGGAGGGAAGATTAATGCTATAAATTAACAGCCATTTAAACTGCAGACTGTGCCTATCACAAACAGATCCAATTCTTTACATGAAAGCACAATTTTTTCAAAATATTATGAATATTTTGTTCAGCTCAATGAAGGCTTCAATGTTGTAACGCAGACAATATTATTAAAGAATCACTTTTCAAACATGAACCACTGAACAGATGTGCCTAGAGGGCCCAGTGAGGCTTATTCCTTGAAAAAAAGCGTGAATCTATGGATACTGACAGTTCTTCATATACAAGACGAAGTGAAGATCAAATAATGTGTGCTATACAACAAACCCTTCTAGAATTTAACAGATGAGAAAGGGACTTTATTTTAAACAATAAACTTTTCTCTGTATACTAATCATAAATTCCTAATTTGTCTGGAACACAATAAGTTACATGCCATTCTCAGATGGGTTAACACTGATCATCAGAGTTATTTACTGGCTCACTTATTTCATGAATACCATGCTGTCCCCATTTCAGGAACTTCAGGTCAGAGTGAAAATGAGCACAAACCCAGTTTTCTAAGTCAATCTGCCAGTGGTCAGATAAAATAAAGATTTTTGTTTTTCGCTGAAATCGTAGTCAGGATGAGGAACATGACTGAAAAGTTGTGTTTTTGCATGAATACAGATTAAGGTGCATTCTTCACTGGATAAAGCCTCCTCACGCTCATTAAATTAAAATAAATGATTACCTTGACACTGGTATCCCTGCTTTCCAAAAATTCCCCTGTGGATAAAAGAACATGAAAGTCACCAGATAGATTGGGATGAAAGCATCCACTAATGCATTTTATCTCAACATTTTATCATTCTCCATTGCAGCATCTGATGGTTTCTGAAACACATTCAAGGTGGCAGCTCACTACGTCTTATTCTCAAGGGCATTTACAGAGGAAGAATAAATGCTAGCCTTCTCAGTAATGCTCTGGTATCAACCATCTTCCTGGCACCCTGCTCGCTTATTGATCACCCACCTTATGATGGAATATCTCCCGCAGGCTGCATTCTCTTAACTGCTGCAACATTACTTTGATAATATGTTGACTTGCTAATCTCCTCAGTGAAGGGCTTTTCCCCAAACAACCCCACAGCCACTGGTTTCTAAATTGGTGGTCTCGATCCCAAATACAGTCACAGAAACAGCAAAATGGCTCATAATAATTAAAATTATGTTAATCTTCCAGTGTCTCGTATTGTCTGCGAGGTGAGAAGTAACCGATCTCAAGATGAACTCCCTTGATATCGCACACTTTGAATGGCTATAGTGGCTCCAACAAGGCATGCTGTGATATCACTGTTATAAGTATGTCAGAGATTTGTCACAGCGAGTTTGTGGACATGGATTTAGTGTCCAATGACAGCTCATTCACTGAGGGACTGGGATTTTCATTACATGATGCCATAGTTACAAGAAATTTCATACATGAAGTTTAATCATTTGTTCTGATTGTTTGGATACTAATAACATTTGAACAACGTATCTTAATTTACTGTCAATAACTGAAAGAGTTTAAGACATTTAGTGTAACAAACAACAGCCCTACCAATTGAACACTAGTTTTGTCAGCAACTTATTTTTCAAAGGACAGAATGGAATATTCCATTCTTATTTTTAACAAAACCAGGAAAGCCTACAATCAAGGATATGTTACATTGTTCTTTAGGCTGACATTCAGTTCTCCCAGTATCAGTCCGAAATGATTCTGAGCGCCAAGAGCTTGCTTCAGAAATTTTCTTTTGACAGATTTTAATTCTAAAACAGTCTTTCAATGTGGAAATTTTCCTGAAGACTTCTCCTAGCTGTAGCCAGGCAAATATTTCACCCTCACTTCAGCTCCCCACAATTTATTCATCCCAATCTGAGTGTTAGCTTCTGCCAATTTCTGCTGCAGAGAATTATAGAGACTTTCAGCCTACAATTGCTTTCTCTGTCTCTCCCTCCCCAGAAAAGCTGTTTTGCTTTTTTTTTGGCATCTGAGGTCTCATTGACTTTTAAATGTTAATGTGAATTGAATTGGAAAGTAGTTTGGTAACTGCTGCCCTAGGCCATAGTTACCAAAGCCCTATAGAAATCTGCCTTTTAATTTCAAATGACATCATGCTTGACTATTTTGCCTTTCAAAATGTTTACAAAAGATAAGCTATATTTACAACACAGGATAATGTAGCAGTAAATAAACTTCAACATCAGGGATATTTATTTGCCCAAGTGCATGAGGCAGTGAGTGGATGAGTACCCTTATAAGGTCACTGAAAGGCAGATCTTCATTTTCCTGTGTTAAAAATGTCACAGATATAAATGGCTTGGCAAGTGCTTCTTTTTTATGCTATGTAACATTTAAACAGAAAGTACAATATTTAACACCTGTAACTTAATGCAGGAGCTTCCTACCAAATGAATTCTCTGCAGTGGGAGCAGTACGTGGGCTGGCGCAGGTACGTGGCCATGAACTTATGATTGTTGACCTGGTGAATCTTTCGCCGCATTGCTCCTTGCCGTTTTCTAGAAAATATGCGCTCCTTGAACGCTCTTTCATTTGAATTGGAATTGACTTTCTCCTCAGGATCTAAGAAGAAATTGTAAACTGTATTATTAAAAGTGAACATCAAATTTAAAAATTAGTACATTTTTCAGTTGCCTCAACCAGGGTGTGCAGTGGCACCAGGCAAGGAAGGAGTTATAGAACGGAATAAGCCAGACCAATCTGCAACCTCACTGCCATGGAGATTAAAGCTCATCTTTCAGCACTTTGCACTCACCTTTCTCGATGACTTCATTTGAACAACAACTCTGCATTTGACAAAGTGCACCTCATTTTCTTTTATCAAGCTATAAAATGACTTGAGAATCATTTTTGCTACTCGTTCAGGCTATTTTGGAAACCACACGCAAATCTCCTCAAAACATGGCTATTAATCAATGACTATTAATTAAATGACTCTCTTTAAACAATTGGTATCATGTTTCACAAGATGGCTCTGATGGGCTCTGAAGGAGCACAAATATATTTGGCAGAATAAAAATGCTTACAAACATGTAACAATCATTACACTGTTTTCCCAACTCTTGCCCTCCCCGGTTAGATCAAAGATTGCCAACTTCTCATTGAGTTGATGGCCTTGAATTCTTTAAAGCAGATTTATCCCTACAACCAGAAATTGTCTGAAAGAATAGAGCCTCCCATTTTCATAGATTTGGACTGTCATCTTGGTTACTGGTACATTGTGACATTTCTTTCACTAGAGAAAGGAAGGAAAGCAAGCGAAGGAAGAGAATGTTATGGTGAGATGAAGGTGACTTGCTTTCATTGCAACAGTTAAGTATTTCCTGGTCAAGCTGTTCAGAGATGTTATCACACCTCTGGAGCAGGTGAGACTTAAACTGAGGTCACCTGGCTTAGAGGTAGGACATCTACCTCAAGAGCCCTTATTGCTGTAGCTAAAATAGTCCGTTGAAACTCAAAGTGCCTGTAGCTTTATTAGGTTCTTCACCAACACTGCGTGACAGCTCATGGTCCATGTTAACCCACACAACTTGGCAAAACTAATGCATGGCCTTAAGAAAAAATGGCTGTGTGAGAAAAGCTAATATTTCAATAAACAACTGATAAATAGCGCTGAAGAAAAGTCTCTGACCAAGGTCCCTACTCCAAGGGACAACCAAATAGATTAAATTTCTTTTTGTTGGATTGCAATTAAGGAATTTGATCTACTGTTTTGCAATCCCAAGTGATTCTGTTCACTTTTGTGTAAAACCCAATAATCTCATGTCATCTATCAAAACAATTAATTATAAATGGGAAAATGGAGGGCAACAAATGATCTCCACTAAAGCTGCAGTCGAATGAAGAATATCAATTTTTTTTGCAAATGTACAAGTTTTTTTCAGGGATAACTGGGAGCATGAACTTTCTGGAATTGCTTTCTGGTTATTTTTAATACACTATTTCCTTTTCCTCGTCTGTATTGATGCAGAGCAGATAATGAGCTGGCAAATCAACTTCAAAAATAAAGATGAATTGACACATTCCCAACTGAGATCAAAAACTCACATGAAATGGTGTAAATTGTATTAACACCAAACAGGTGTTCTATAAATAATGTTTTTTTCTTCTATAAAGTTTAATAATAGTGGAAGGTGATAGAGCAAGCAAGACTGCCCATATGTCACAGAGAGGAATGATACAGTGAATCTTACTACTTGTAATCACTAAGGAGCAAGTGCCATCCGATGGTTCTTTGTATCTAAACTGGATCCATCCACTTACAGATGGTGATAAATGTTCACAATCTAGGAGGCACCCTCACTTAAATTTTAGTCAGAGAGGCAGTAACACTTGAATCAGCCAGTGCAATCTAGTCTGATCTGAAAACTAAGCTTGTCAGAGCAGTCGAGAATTTATCCAAATCGCATCAAACAAACAGTTCCCTTTCCTTAAAATCGAAATTAGAAGTAAAGTATCTTATTTACATTTCCCATTATTGCGTTTCGGTTCTTTATTTCAAGGACAGAGCATTCCTCCCCGACTGATCAGAAACCATTTCAGTTTCCTTTCTACATACCAACAATTCACCAGCTTGGTGAGTAAGTTATACATTAACTTCTCACTCACATGAACTGTACTAGACAAAACTAATTTGGTAAAATTCATTAAGTATACCATTCATAGCATTAATGTACTACCTCATAAACCTCACAAAGGTACAGCAAGAGAAGCAAGAAAAATTAGTGATTGGAGCTGCACAAATATTAATAAAAGTGTGCATTTATTTTTAAGTGATTTCATTTATTATTATGTTGATGTTATTGCCTGTCTGAATGGTCTCTGGAATCTTTGTTTTCAGTTGTCTTCCTCACATTACTGATTGACAGACACTAAGTGGATGGGCAGGAAGTGACCAGCGAGCCCACGAAGCCTGCCCCATGCTCATACTGGCCTCAGTATTATACTAGACTCTTCCCTGGCCCATTGTGGGCATGTAATATTCTGGAACAGGTGAAGAAACAGGAAAACCCAGAGCCAAAAAGGAAACAATGCCGGAGAAAATGTACTTCCCATTTTCTTAGGTCACCAAAGCAGTCCAGGATATCACGCAAACTATGAGTTTTGAGGGCTATTATTCACCCATCTGCTACCCTCCATCTCAGGAACTTTTAGGAAGACTGCTCGATACAGAGGCGGCCCCTCTTGACACTGATACAATTCTAAAGGCAGCAGGGTGATGGTGGTAAGGTGGTTCTTAGTAATGCAATTAATTACTTCTGTTGCCTCTCCATTGGGCAGCGGCATACCTAAGGATCTCACCACTGGTAAAATGTCATGGGAGGAGGAAGCCATTGGATTCCTGCTACCCCCCAACCCATTTGAACGTCATTTTATCTGCTTCCCACCTACCTCCAAATAATAAGTAAAACCTAGTCCATTACCCATCTACGGGGTTTCAAGCCAATGGTGCCACAATTATAATGTTTTGGAGGCTTCTAATTCTGCACATATATTACAACATTGTGTAGGTAGCAAATAACACAAAATATAGTAAAATGGTAATGAACCACAGAGTTCAGCTACAGCATGGGCCGCAGGAAGGAAGCTGAAAAACATGTCCGGTTGTTACTTTACGTAGATAGTTGTCAATCAGGGTACCCTTTTACACAAATAATGAAGACAAGGCAATATTTAGGGCAAGATCCTATGTCAGTGTGCGCTGACAAATGTCCTCTTCAGAATTACCAACTTGTCTTTTCTAGTTCTCATGGCTGGTTGCCTTGCCATGCACTTCCAATGTTTCTTGATTTTACTTTTGCTACCTGTCAAATCCAAAACATAATTGGCAGGGTCCCATCTCCAGTGGTAATATGAGAATCCTTACCAACCCTCTTGAAATGAATATGAACATAGGTTTGAGGATGTGGAAATAAAAGATTATTTTGGTTGTCAAACTTTATTGGTTTGTATTTATTGCCCAGCATAAACAGAAAACAAAAACTCTTCTGCACACGTGCAGAGGAGGCTCATAAGGTTACACATTTTCTCTTGCATGCATGAACGTATCATCAAGGCGATGGTGTACTAGCGAGATCAGTTGGCTAGAAAATCAGAGAATGGTAGTCTAAATTTCATCACAAGGATTTGTCAGTTTGAATTCAGTTTAAAATCCATGATATTACAAGTCAGAAAAATATCAGAAAATAATAACTATAAAGTTGTTAGATGGATATGAATGCCCAACTGGTTCATTAATTTAGGTAAGGTAGATGCTGGCTTTACCCAGTCTGTCACAGTTATGGATGAGTCCATTCTCATGCTAACATGGTTTATCTTCAACACTGCAGTGAATTGTCAGCCTACAGCCTGGAAGCAAGAGACAAATGTCATTTTGTTCCCTCAGTCTATTATTGGTGCCCTCACCATGCAGTGGTTCAATCACAAGGCCTACTATAACTAGAAATGGGGAATAAATGCCAATTTGCCAACAGCATCCTTCCTTTATTCTTCACTGGGTTTTGAACCCTAAACAGAAGTGAGACAGAAGAAAAGGTGAGGTGAGTGCAGATGTTAAAGAAAGCAAGTTAAATAGACTAGGCAGGCAAGAGCATGGCAGGGAACAAGGGAAGACTGATGAATGAAACAGCATTTACTTCAATGCAAGAGGCCTGACAGGTAAGGTAGGTGAACTCAGGCCACGGAATGGGAACATGGAACTAGGATATTATAGCTATAACAGAAACATGGCTGGGTGAGGGACAGGGCTTGTAGTTCAATGTTCTGGGGTACAGATGCAATAGGAAGGACAGAAGGGGAGGCAAGCGAGGAGGTGAAGTGGCATTTTTGATGAGGGAAAACATCACAGCAGTATTTAGAGAAGATATTCCTGAGGGACTGTCTTGAGGGAAGCTGTATGTGTGGAACTGAAAAATAAGAAGGGGTTGATCACTGATGGGATTGTATTATAGCCCCCCCCCCCTCAAATAGACAGTAGGAAATTGAGGAGCAAATATGTAGGGAGATCACAGATAACTGTAAGAATAGGACTGTTGCAGTAGTAGGGGATTTTAATTTTCCAAACATAGACTGGAAACACCATAGTGTTAAGGGCTCAGATGGGGAGGAATTTGTTAAGTCTATTCAGGTAAACTTTCTTAATCAATATGTAGATGGCCCTACTAAAGAAGGGGCAAAACTTGACCTCCTCTTCAGAAATAAAGCAGGGCAAGTGACTGAGACATTAGTGAGGGAGCATCTTTGGGACTAGGGACCATAATTCTATTAGTTTTAAAGTAGTTATGGAAAAGGATAGGTCCGGTCCACAAGTTAAAGTTCTAAATTGTGGCAAGGCCAATTTTGATGGTTTTAACAGGACCATTCAAATATTGATTGGGGGAGGCTGTTTGCTGGTAAAAAGGGACATCTGGTAAGTGGGAGGCTTTCAAAAGCGAGATAACGAGAGTTCAGGGCCAGTATGTTTGTGTTAGTGAGAAGTGCAGGGCTGGCAGAAGTAGGAATGTAGGCTGACCAGAGATATTGAGGCACTAGTCAAGAAAAAGGAGAATGCATATGTCAGGTATAGGCAGCTGGAATTAAGTGAGTGCCTTGAGAAGTATAGGAGGTGTCGGAGTACACTCAAGAGGGAAATCAGGACAAAAATGCACATGAGATAGTCTTGGCAGATAGATAATGTAAAAGACATACCACAAGTATATTAAGGGCAAAAGAGCAACTAGGGAGAGAATAGGACCCCTTAAAGATCAATGAGATCATTTACATGTGGAACCGCAGGTGATGGGTGAGATCTTAAATGAATATTTCTCGTCAGTATTTACTGTGGGAAGGACATTGAAGTTAGGGAATTCAGGGAAATAAACAATGATGTCTTGAAAATTAGTCCACATTAGAGAAGAGGTGGTGCATAAAGGTAGATGAATGCATAAAGGTAGATGAATCCCAGGTCCGGATCAAGTGTATCCCAGGACATTGTTGGAAGCTAGGGAAGAAATTGTGGGTTCCCTCGTAGAGATATTTGCAATATTGATAGCCATGAGTGAGGTGCCAGAAGACTTAAGGGTGGCTAATGTGATGCCATTATTGAAGAAAGGCTGTAAGGAAAGACTAGGGAACTATAGGCCGGTGAGCCTAATGTCAATGCTGACTAAGTTCTTGGAGGGGATTCTGAGAGACAGGATCGATATGCATTTGGAAAGACATGACTCACAAATTTGATTAAGTTTTTGAAAATGTGATAAAGAAGATAGATACATGGACTTTAGCAAGATCTTCAAAAGGTTCCACATGATAGACTGGTTAATAACATTAGACCACATGGAATCCAAGGAGAGCTAGCCAATTGGATATAAAATTGGCTTGATGGTAGGAGACAGAGCGTGGTGGTAGAGAAGTTGGTGTTCAGACTGGAGGCCTGTGACCAACAGCGTGCCACAAGAATTGGTACTAGGTCCACTGTTGTTCATCAGTTATATACATTATTTGGATGACAAAGTAGGAGGCATGGTTGGTATTTTACAGATGACTCCAAAATTGGTGATATAGTAAATAGTGAAGAAGGTTATTTAAGAGCACAATGGGATGAATTGGGCCAAGGAATGGGAGATGGAGTTTAATGCATATAAATGCCAGGTCTTGCATTTTGAAAAGACAAACCAGGACAGGTCTGACATGGTTAATGTTGGAGCCCTGGGGAGTGTTGACAAACAGAGACACCTAAGGGTGTAAGAAGGGGTGCACCTAGGGATACATGAGCCCTTCCTGAAGAAGGGCTCATGCCCGAAACGTCGATTCTCCTGCTCCTTGGATGCTGCCTGACCTGCTGCACTTTTCCAGCAACACATTTTGAACTCTGATCTCCAGCATCTGCAGTCCTCACTTTCTCCTAGGGGTGTAAGTGCACAGTTCCTTGAAAATAGCTTTACAGGTAGACATGGTGGTGAAGGAGGCATTTGGCACGCTTTCCTCATGGGGCAGAACATTGAGCACAGGAGTTGGGATGTCATATTACAGCTATACAAGACATTGGTCAGGCCTCATCTGGAGTACTGCATACAATTCTGGACAACCCTGTAGAGGAAGGATGTTATTAAACTGGAAAGGGTGCACAAAATATCTAGACTATCTATCAAGACTAGAAGGTTTGAGTGAAAAGGAGGCTACTTAGGCAGAATTTTTTTCTCCATGGAGTATACAATGTTGAGAGATTTATAAAGTCACATAGGCACAGATAAAGTGAATAGCCAAGGTCTTTACCCCAGGGCAGGGGAATCAAAAACTAGAGGGTATAAGTTTAAGGTGAGCAGGGAAAGATTTAAATAGGACCTGAGGGACAAACGTTTTACTCAGGGTGGTGCCAGAGGAAGTGGTGGAGATGGATACAATTACAACATTTAAAAGACATTCAGACAGATACACGAAAAAGGAAAGTTGAGAGGGATAGGGACCAGACACAGGCAAATGGGACTGGATCAGTTTAGGAAACCTAGTCGGTATGGACGAGTTGGATGGAATGACCTGTTTCCGTGCTGTAGGACTCTATCATATGTATTGTTCATCTATACTTGCCTTTGAGCTGAATGAGGAGAAAGTGAGGTCTGCAGATGCTGGAGATCAAAGTTGAAACTTTATTGCTGGAACAGCACAGCAGGTCAGGCAGCATCCAGGGAACAGGAGATTCGACGTTTCGGGCACAGGCCCTTCTTCAGGAATGAAGAAGGGCCTGTGCCCGAAACGTCGAATCTCCTGTTCCCTGGATGCTGCCTGACCTGCTGTGCTGTTCCAGCAATAAAGTTTCAACTTTGAGCTGAATGACTTGATAAGACATTTCAGAGGGCAGTCAGAGTCAACCACATGGCCCTGGGCCTGGAGTAGCATGTAGGCCAAACCATGTAAGGAGGCTGATTTCCTTCCCAAAAGCATAACAGTGAACCAGTGGGTTATATAGCAACTGATAATTGTTTCCTCATCACCATTAACAAGATGAGCTTTCATTGCCATATTTTAGTTATTGGATTTGAATTCTACCAATTACCATGGTGGGATTTGAACACTTATCTCTAAGAGTGTTTAGCCTAAATCTCTGGTTTATTCACTGAGAGATGTAATATACCACTGTCTCCCCAAATCCTGACGATGAATTTGAAGAAGTATACAGCTGCCTATGAGCATTGCAAGTGATCAGTGTCTTTAAATCCCCATTTAACACTGGTAAACTCTCATTTCTATACCGAACCTGCAGCCACACATATGCAGAAGTAAAAACTCACAAAGTGATGTTGAGCTGTTTGTAAAGTTCTGCAGACCACAACCACAGGAAGCATCATGTGACTAGCTTAAACAAAGAGTTGAAATGATCATCACTCTCTCAAAAAGCAAGCGCATGAAAACCGTGCCCCATCTGAACCATCTATCAAAGCTAGATTCAAAACAAAAGTGAGGACTGTGGATGAAGGATTCCGCTTGTATATGCAGCCTCAGTGGTATCAGTATAATGTGAGCACACATAACCCACAAGGCATCCTCAGTTATACTTGGAATATCTTCATATGCATTTGGTATGACAGTGATTGCAATCTTCAGTGTTACAACCAATCGCTGTCTGGATCAAACACCCAACTTCACATTCCTGCCAATGCAAGCTGAAGAAACATTAAGTCATCTTCCACTTTACAGCCTTCTGGACTCAATTATTTTGGACCATAAATTCTATTCTCCATTTTAATCTCTTTCGACCAAGAGCCATATGCATTTTTATTCACGTATTTACTTTCAGACAGAATTGGCCTTTTTGTGTTATTTTGGACCAATAACAGTACTATTCCAGTTGCTTTTTACACCTTGACATCTTTGGTATTCAATTTCCTTCTAACCTAGTTCTGACTTTCCCTTTTGTTCTACCTGACCTTTCCCTCTTATTCAATAGCATCACCTTTCTACCTCTCTTCAATTCCATAAATGATTCACATTGGACTCAAAATGGTAACTGTTTCTCTTCCCACAAAAACTGCTACACCTGCTGGTTTTATTTCAGATCGCCATTCTCTGCAGTACTGTACATCCACATGTTTTCATGTACTTGGGGCAGCAAGTCCAATGGAAAAAGTGAGGAGATCTACTTATAATAAATACAAGGAAGGAAGGCTGCTTTCTCATGTAGGTTATCTGTCCTATACCAATGTGCTCTGAAACCATTAGAAATATTGTTCAATTTACATTTTGATACGCATCATTCTTAAGTTGACTTCCAATTATTTTCAACTTATGTCCCTTCTATTGTTGTTAGATCTTGCATTGAATTAGTGCTCCACATCAAATCTTTCTTGTCTACCTTTATGAGGTTTCATCTCAGCAATATCCTTTGGCAACCCAATTTTTCCAGTCTTCCCTCATAGTTCAATCCATGGACATTGGAAATAAATATACTGTATTAGTTTGATTCAGATGGAGGCACTCTCACCCCTAATCAAAACACTGCATTTTTAAGAACGACTACATACAATCTAGGGATACTCTTTAGTGCAGTGCTGAATAAGGATGGTCTTGATGGAGTTGACATTCCTTCATCTCATTTTCAAGGAAAGCATACTACAAGAGGGAGAGCTGAGGCCAACATGAAATTAATATGAACAGTGTTAGCTGTTGAGAGGTTATCTGTGGAAAGGCAACATTCAAATTTTATGTTGCCTCATTGCCAAGACAAATATTAACCATTAGACACCTTTAACAATGATTGTCCCTGTTTTGATCAATTCAAACAAGCTTTTGCAATAGGACATGGAATAGACGTCAGGTGACTCATTTACATATAAAATAAAGTTGCCGTAGTCCCAGGAGATGATAGGGTTTTTCTCTCTGATTAAAAAGAGATAATTGATGGTGGTTTAAACTTGAGGGTTACACACCTCAGGGCAAGGGGAGAGGTTGGGAAGGAGGGAACTTCATGGTTAATGCAGTTACATATACCAGGATTCTAACCCCTGCCTTAGGCTGTTGTCTCCAAAGTAGCCTCTCCAGTCATAGCAGAGCTCATGATGTAAGTGCAGCTACACCACATGAGGAATGTTGTGCCTGACATTGACTTGTTTTGCCCCATTTTCATCAAAATGACCAATTCTTACCTCTCTGTCTTTTGGAGGACATAGGTTTTGAATAAATTTGTTGAGGCCTAGGAAACCCTGGCCTGGCTGCATTTATTGTCCATAACTAGTTGCCTCATTTCTCTCAAACTGCTGAATGATTAAGTTCTGGGTTCAGAATGATGCTTTGCGGAGGAAATTTCAAGATATTGGTCCATGAATGAAGGTGGAATGGCAATGATGATGCACGTCCACAACAGAAACATGTGCAGCTTGGAGGCAAGTTGGAGATGGTACAACATTGATTGCTCCTGCCAGTGGCAGGGGTTACAAAGGAGTGAAGGTCTGGTGACATTATCTTCACAAGTCACACACTCTGTCAGCATAATGTGACTGTGACATGAATGTGCTTCATTCTGGAAAGACTTAAGTTTTTACAAATGTTGCTGTAGCTGCATCCATCCATACAAAGAGTGAATATTCCGTCATATTCTTGGTGTGACACTGCACTTGGCAGAGAATCTTGGTGCTGTCAGAAGCTCAGTCACTTATTGTAGAGTACCTAACCTCTGCCTTGGCCTTGCAGCACAGTGGTTTGTCCAGTCCATGCAAATCTGCTTTTCTCTCAGGCAAGTTTCTGGTCAGTGGTGATCCCCAAGACATTTATGTTGGGGGACTTGAAAAGACGGGTGTTATTGAAGATTGGAAATTTTGTTTATGCTATCTTTCATTTGAGTTGGCTATTGCCAAGAATCACTGTACTGTAAATGAGCGTAATCAGTAATCCAGTTCATTCATCCATGTAAGTGAAAAGAAAACTCACCAAGACCTGTGTTTGCAACCTGACAAAGAAAAATAGCAATATGCCCCCAGTCAGACACAGACTATGAAAACAGAAACAATAATTCCTTTCCAATTTTACCAAGGAGGGGTCCTTGGCGCAGCAGGTAGCACTCTTGCTCTGGGTTCAAGTCCCATTCTGGGACTTGATAGTTATGAAGAATGTGTTCACAATGTGTCAAAAAGGAGGATTATCACCCTGGAAATTCTTTCAAAATGTCTATGGCAGGTATAAGAGTCTCCAAGTCAGATATGTTTGATGTGGAATGGTGCCCCTAAAGTGACAGACTAATGGCCTGTTCAGAGAAGGCTTACTAGACTGATCACAGGTTTGGTGGGATTATCTACTTAGGACAGCGTTTGTAGATTGTAGTTTTGAATAATCAAAGATGACCTTATTGGAACACCCAAGAATCTCAGAGGATTTGACAGGGTAGATGCAGGAAGGATTTTCTTCTTTTGGGAGAGTCCAGCACCCAACAGCATCATGTTGGAGCAAGAGGTTACCCATTGAGGACTGAGATGAGGAAGCATTCGTCTCTCAGGGCGTGATGAATCTCTTGAATTCTTTACCACTGGGTCTTTAAGGATATTCAATGCTGAGATAGACAATTTTTTTAAATCAGTAGGGAATGGGGAAAAGGCAGGAAAGTGGAATTGAGGGTTATCAGATCAGCCATGATCTCACTGAATGACAGAGTAGACTCAATGGGCTGAATGGCCTACTTCTGCTCCTAAGTCTTATAGTCCGTTCCAGGAAGAATGAGCCATAGGAACAGACAACAACATGCGCTTATCTGCCTCAAGTGAAAGATCCAAGTGCATCTGTCCTATAGCAACTGCATTCTAACAACATATGTAGGAACCAAACACCACAAAGGTACATAAAGGTCACATTTGACTTGCATTTTGGATGACTTGACATTCTACAGAAGTTCATGCTGGTAGGATTTTTACATATCTTTGTGATGTCAAACGGAGAAGCAAAATCAGACTCATTACTGTAGAAATCCAATCTGGAGTACCAAAGTACTGAAAACATTAACTCAATTCAAGTACACAGATACACGTACCCTCCTCTCTGCAAACATTGCTGTGTAATCCCAATGCTTTTAGGGAATTTATTACCATTGGTGTAAAAATATGCATTCTTATTGAAATTGCATGATGATATGGATATGCTTCTATTTACTCATTAATGTATGGAAACCTATCTACTATGTCCAGCACACAGCAGTTTGCAAATACAGATGTGGCAAAGTTGCATAATGATGCAAAATAACAGAGCAATCCAGTAATATGCAGATGCACCACTTTTACAGAGAAACAGCCAATGGCAGATGTATTATATTTGCAAGGCAATACCACAATGCATTTGCAAATAGAGCACAACAAGTGCTTCAGTTTTTAAATCTTAAATATTCTCACTGATGAAAGTCTTTCAGTAATAACAGGAAAAGATACAGTAGATAAACTATTTCCATTGGTTGGGGATTCTAAAACTAAGGGGCATAGTCAAACCAATTAGGGCTTGACTGTTCAGGAGAGATGTTTGGAAGCATGTTGATAGAGATTTGGATTTCTCTTACAACAATGGCAGCCGATGCTAGATTAGTTGTTAATTTTAAATTTGAGATAGATTTTTTTTGTTAAGCAAGATGTATTAAGAAATATTGGCCCCAGATTGGAGTTAGGCCCCAGATCAGCAATGATCTCATTGAACAGTAGAACAGGCTCAAGGGGCAGAATGGTCTACTCCTGATCCTATCTTCCAAGATTATTTTATGATATTATCTTGTGTTTCTGGAAAAGTTTTCTCTCAAAATTGAGTGGTTGATTCTTCCAAGTCAATCGTACACCCTAATCTTAAGTTAGTTTTTTTCCTGCCCACACTGAGATGTGTCCCTTATGGAATGGAGAGCACTGTAATTGATGCAATCTTTACTGGGTTAAATGCAGTCAAACTCTATTCCATTAAATACTCTTTAAATTAAGGAATATTAGACACAAACCAAAGAACTAGATGCATTTAATTACAATTACAAAAGTAAAAGACAAAATACTTGCATTTATATAGCATTTTTATAACTGACGGATGTGAAATCAAGTAATAAAAAGCCCAAACATTTAGCAAACAATAAAAGTACAGATTATCTCAACACACATATAATTAGTGTTCAGATTGTACCAATTATAGCTTTGTCAAAATGAATGGGCAGAACTGTTCCTATATTCAAAGAAAGACTCAGCACAGCAGGAGGTTATTAGTTCATCATGTTTCTGCTAGGTCTTTGTAAGAACTAACTGATTGGTCCCACTTCCATGCTTTCTCTCCCATTGTCCAGCTGCTGGTTCCTCATCAAGCATTTATTGTCCTTCATTTGGAAAGTTATTATTAAATTTGCTTCCACCGCCCTTTCAATCAGTCTATTTTAGACCATCTTAACTCACTGTCTGAAAAACATTTTCCTTACGTTACCTGTGGTTTATTTGCCAATTACATCTATGAACTCTGATTACAGACCTGCCTGCAATTTATTTACATTATCAAAACTCTCCAAGAATTTGAATAACATAAGCCTAAGCCTGTGTAATTGCTGCATGTAACCAATGCCCATCCAGGTACATTTCCAGGGAATCTCCTGTACATCCTTTATGAAGCCTTGACATCCTTCCTATAGTGTAGTGATCTGAATTAACACGTTACTCTGGCCAAGGTTCGACTAGCGTAATTGTTTAGTACAGCTTCCACGTTTTGATACTGTGCGCCTCCATTTAGAAAACAAAGGATCCTGTATACCTTTTAAATTGCTTTCACCACCACTGCCGTCAATAACTCTTGGCTCTCTCTTTGCAAAATTGTATAAGTTTTATTGCCTGTTCTTTTTTGTCCTCCTAAAAATGAGAAATTTTGCACTTGTATTAAACTTTATCTACCATGTGCCTGTCTATTTCACCAGTCTTTATCTTCACCCAGTCTGTCACTATTGTCTTCACTGTTCATCACATTTGAGAGATTAATGTCATCTACAATCTTTGAAGTTATGATCTGTATACCTAATCATTCATAATCATAAAACACAGCAGTGTTCCCAACAGTGACCTCTATGTGGCATCACTGCTACCTGTATGATGACAAATAACACATTCCTTCGTTTGGAAAGTTATTATTAAATTTGTTTGCACCACACTTTCAGTCAGTCTATTCTACTCAGTCTGAAATAGTTCACTAGTATTCCTTGTTTTTGTCCCATATCCATTTTCAAAGCTATGCAGTCGCTGCCCTAATGCACTTCACTACAATCTTGCTGACAAGACTAATATGTTGTACAATATAAGACTTCTTTTGAAAGTCCATAAAATACTCATCAACTGCATTACCCTTATCCATCCTTTCCATTTCTGCATCAAAAACTCAATCAAGGTATTAAATTTACATTTGACAAACTCATGTCAACCTTCATTTATTAACTTATATTTTAAAAATACTATTTTATATCTTCAATATAATTTTATTTTAGATTAATATATCCAACAATTTCCCTACCATTGATGTTAGGTTAATTGTTGGGTTTATACCATTTTTCTTGTTGAACAGGAATGCCAATTGACAATCCTCCAATCCCAATCCTCCAATCCCAATCCTCCAATCCCAATCCTCCAATCCCAATCTGAAAAGGACTGGAGATTGTGGCTACAGTCTTTCTTCAATCACTCAAGAATCCACTCGATCAGACGGGGTGATCTTAACATTTGTCAATTTACTCCTTTAACTTGGGCAGACAGCAACAATATTGAAATGCTTCAATACAAATGAACCTTCCACGCACACCATTGAAACAGGAAACATTTCTTTTATTATGCTCCTATTATTTGTCATCAGTTTGACTTTCACCACGAACACAAGTTTACGAGACTACAAAACAGGAGCGGGTCTGGCAGGCAACAAAATAAATGTCTATAACCTGTTTAATTATTTAGCAAAGCGAGGTTACTGGATTATCAGTTGTTAGCCTTATGTGAACATGACATTACAGGTGTCAGAATGTGGCTATTCACAAGTCTAGAGATAATTAACAAGTATTAAAACATGGTGTCTGGTGCAATAAACATTATGTCTTTTGCACAGATGGATAGGGTACTGGAGCTAATCCATGGATGCTCAAATTATTTATAGAATATAGATTAATCTCCCTGTCACATATATTGACAGAAATTAGCTCCAACTGATTAATTGCAGCTCAACATATGCACACTTTGGTATGATCAGAAATTCAATTACCACACAGTAAGTTTTCTCACAATTTAAAATGGTGAAGATGCATTTCTAACACTAGGTAAATCCACCCAAACATTCAATTCTACAATGTCTGGAACTAAGAAAAATTGGAACGCTTACATGATAGGTGAAGTGGGATTATGATTCTGAACAGTAAACCCTGATATTATGTTGTGAGAATGCAGGCCAATTTTCACTGATAAAGAGACACATATTGCAACTCCCAGTTCTTCACTAACACACAAAGGACCACCAGGACACTGAAGGAAGCAGCAAACAGAAAAGATAAATTTGATGCAAGAACAGCAATAACAATGCGTACTGGTGCAGAATCTAGAGCATTAACTAAAATAAAACTTCTTTTTATGCAGCATCCTGGACTAATCTTTGTTTTGCTGCTTCTGTTTGATATTAACCTAAACATGAACAATTTATGTACAGGATTTAATTTTAAAAATACAACAGTTGTCATAGTCATTTCTGTCATATTATAAGAATTATGAAGTAAATATTTTAAAGTGGTTCAGCTACCTGGTTGATGTGTTGCCAAAGGGCAAATGATGAAATTTTCTTTGATGCTAGGAAATGAAAGTGTGTGTCTGCAAGAAATGGAGGATCAAAACTACAACCATATAGATCAATTCATATTACTTTGAGGTGGATGTTAATCTGTAATGTGTTGTTATTGTAAGTTTGACACAAATGTTGTAAAACATACCTCCAAATTTAAATGGCCAGATAACAAAACCAGCAACTGTCTGACTGAAAGTGTTCATTTTGGTCAAACAATCAGAAACTATTGGGGGTGGGGGTGTTCCAAAAGAAGGATGCCTCATGATGCAAGTCTTGGATATGCAAGGCACATTCCTCTCCCTTCATTGTTTTTTCTTTTTACTTTGTCTGTAAATACATGCTTGTTAATTTTTTTCTCTCTTAGGAAAGAGGTGTTTAAAAAGGTGTTTGGGAGCTTGCCTTCGTTGCTCAGTTGTTTGAGTATAGGAGTGGGGACATTATGCTGCTGTTGTACAAAAGACAACTTGGTGAGGCCTCTTCTGGAACACTGTGTCCAGTTCTGATCACTCAGTCCTAGGAAGGACATTATCAAGCTGAAGAGGGTTCAGAAGAGATTTACCAGGATGTTGCCGGTATGGAAGGTTTGAGTTATAAAGAAAGGCTAGATAGGCTGGGACTTTTGTCACCGGAGCACGGAGGTTGAGAGGTGACCAGTTAGAAGTTTATAAAATAGTCAGAGTTGAAGATAGTTGTCTTTTCTCTAAGATGGGAAATTTCAAGACTAGGGGGCACATTTTTAAGTTGAGAGAGAAAGAGATTTTAAAAAGACAAAAGGCAATTTTTTTTTACACAAAGTGGTTTACATGTGGAATGAACTTCCTGAGGAAGTGGTCGATGTGGGTACAATTACAACATTTAAAAGACATTGGAACACATACATGAATAGGATATGTGGACGGATACGGGCCAGGGGCAGGCTGGTGGGACGAGTTTAGTTTGGGATTATATTCGGTACGGACTGGTTGGACTGAAGGATCGGTTTCTGTGCTGTATGACTCTGGGACTCAGTGAATCTTCGAATGTTGCAAATGCTGGGTCAATTGAATGGGTACATCTGCATGCTCTAGTTGTAATTAACAACAACTGACACTAATCAGGTGGGTTTGTGGGCCACCATGATGCCAAGGGGTCTGAGTAGTCCTACCAACCAACACCCACCAACACACTGAAACAGCAGCTAATGAACTTGAAAGACCCTATACAGATAATGAGCAAAACTAATGTCATTTACAAAATACCGTGCAAGGACTGTAACAAACACTACATTGGACAAACAAGCAGAAAACTAGCCACCAGGATACATGAACACCAAGTAGCCACAAAAACACATGACCCTCTCTCACTAGTATCCTCACGTATGGGTGAGGAAGGACGTCACTTCAACTGGGACAACACATCATTCCTAGGACAAGCCAAACAAAGACACGCACGAGAATTTCTAGAAGCATGGCATTCTATCAACAAACGCATTGAGTTAGACCCCATCTACCACCCCCTAAAAAAGGAACATGAAGTGACTTTGCCACAGGAAATGACATCAAAGAAATCCAAACATATAAATAGAGAGCAGGAATTTTCAGCACTGCTTCGCCTGAGGCCCACTGAAGATGTTACCTAGTAGGGTAATGAAACATGTGGAAATGAACCTTCCAGCTCAGCGAGCAAACCTACATCCAAAACCTCAACCTGAGCTACAAATCTTCTCAAAACTCACTAAGCTAATGAGATATTTTACTTTATTTTTCAAAAGAAAATGTCTGGAATATTTTAAAGTAAATCTTTGTTGGCTTTTTCACTCTGCCATCTGATATAAGCCTGAAGGCTTTGCTGCTACATGATTAATTGCTGCTACACCATCATCCATTATCACAGGGGGTGCCTTCCATTCCCATTGATAGCTACAAGTGTTTACATGCCTTGTGAACTGGAACTATGAATGAGTTCCAATGCTTGTTGTTATAAGGGTCTGTGCATTTGAATTGCAAGGTTTTATTCAGTTGAGGGGATGTAAATGTGTTTACAAACGTGAGATTTTTATTTGCAATGTAAATTCTACCATAAACAATTTTGTTTTGGAGAGTTTTGCTTTGCCTCAATTCTGCTTGTGTTTTGAAATCTGCCTAGTGTAGATACTGGCAGGTATTTACAGGTAGGGAAATGGCAAAGGTTGTGAGGGCAATGAGTTGGCAACCAAGCTGGAATTGGGACTTTGAAGGGGGTTTGGGTTGAGCAGCATAAGTTGGCAGGGGTGGGGGTAATGGAATGAATGGAGCATGCAGATGGGTCTTGTTTCGTTTTTTGTTCTTTAAATTTCAACAGTGTCAGTGCACCAATTCAGGACTTTCTGCACAGCTCATCTCAATACCTGACAGCCTCAGCTCTCATTACTGGTCAACTCAGAATCCCTACAGCATAGATAGTGGCCATTTGGTCACCTGTAACCCCGTATTTACCATGTCTAACCCACTTAGACTGCACATCCTTAGATACTACGGGGTCGGTTAGCATGGCCAATCCACCAAATCTGCACATCTTTGGACTGTGGGAGGAAAGCAGAGCACCAGAGGAAACCCACGCAGATACGGGGACAATGTGCAAACTCCACACAGACAGATGGTCACCAGAGGCTGGAATCAAACCCAGGTCCCAGGCGCTGTGAGGCAGCAGTGCTACCACTAAGCCACCATGCCACTGTGCATCCTTGCTTATCATGTTTCCCAAGAAGCCTTGCTACACCAGGACAGGATCTGACCTTTCCTCCTACCCACACCTCCAACAACTTCATGGTCATCATATCATGTGATTAGTGGGGAACAGAAGACAACCTAGATGGACCTTAAGTGTTGCAAAGTAAGAAGTAGTAACCAATATTCCGAAAACTCAATCACCATGAAGATAATAACAAAAAAACATCTTTTTGATATGGTCAACAATTTTTCTCCATAACCATCTCCCATTGTCCAGCTGAATGGGGCTGTCCTCATAAATTCGAATTCTGATCTATTTAATCCTAACCCAAAACGTGTCTCTCAATATCTTCACTCCACCCCGCCAACCCCACAGATCAGTGTCTCTGGAGTCCCCAAACATCTGTGCTTGGCAACATCATCCAAACATGTGGATCAGCTGATGATGCCAACACTTAACACTTCATCATTTCTCGTGATCCCACCAAAGCCTCTGTACGATTTTGAAAATAAAGAAAAAATGTCCTGCTCTTAAAGTTATGATGACAGGCGCCTTCAACATCAGCACTGATCACAGAGCCTGCCACCCCCTTGTCAGGAATTACATCCATCCCCAGCCATTATATCAGGCTGAACCAATTGACCACTACACCTCCCCCCTTCAACCCGCAAACGCATCCCAACCGCATCTCTGCTCAAGTGGTGCTGAGATTCTCATCTACCACTTTGTCACTTCCAACACAAATATTCCCATGCTCCCCTGCCCTCCCATCTCCCATACTCTGGAAATCTTTGTCTTATTCGAATCACTACAGTCAGATGCCTAGATTGCACTTAATTCCATTCACCTTTTACTCCTTTTATTGGTAACTTACTTTGGCTCCTGGTACCCAATATCTACAAATTTAAATTATCATTGCAATGCTTTAATATGGCCTCAGACCCCCTCACTTTCTCAGCAAGTGGCCCCAATAATGAAACCTCTCCAATCCTCCAGTGGGCACATTTGGAGCACCCATTCATTTGCTTGACCACTGGCGAATGAACCTTCAGCCATCTAAGACTCATACTCCTTGTTAAATTCTCATATTCTCCACCTCTCCTTTCTTCTTTAAAACATCCACCAAATACACTATCTTTGAACAAGCTTTTAACCATCTCATCTATTATCTACACATTAGTGTCAACATCGGTTTGTTTGATTACTTCACTGTGATTTCTTTGACAGAATTTTCAATATCGTAGGTGCTGTATAAAACTTGTTATACTTGTTGTTGTCACATGAGAATTGTGCTACAGAAATGACAGACGGTGTTGAAATAACTGTCCCCATGAAGGCAATGGATGGGATTGAAATTCCATCTTGAAGCAAATCACTGGTGTAACAGGCATTCTGCCTTTCAGGACCAGATACCTTTCGCTTTGTCTCATTTTGACTTTACCAATTCAAAACGTACACAATGGCACAAAACCTTTCCTTCATAATTGCACCATTTCCATATTTAAATGTTTTCTCCATTTTACACTTACAGATTTCTTATTCTAAACCACTTGCCCAGCCTTGCTTTTACTGATTTTGTATTTTCATTTGTGTTATTGTCATATCTACTACCTTGATCAATATATGCAACTTTACATGCCCACTACCACTATTGTTAATTAAATGCAACAATAGATTTGTTGGTCATATATTTAACATATTAATGAAGACATTGAATTGTCCCAGCAAGGTCTGACTTATTTGTAAAAGTAGTATATGCAAGAAACTTTCTTGGTGAGATCGAGGTTTAGTCAATGATGGTGCATTATTTTCAGCATGATGCTTTCGGCTATTGTATTTGTTAACTATTAAAAAAATCTGTTCTTTCTTCTTGTATAAGGGAGAAAGTTAGTCATATTGTGCTGCTTCTTTATTGGATGACCAAGCACAATACTGCTCCACTTTCAAAATGTGCTAAATGCAACACTGCTAATGCAACCTGACCACTGACTCCACCTCAAAATGGGAACAATAACTCTACATCTGTCTCATCTTCCAGCAGCTAAACTGAACAGCGAGTTACCCTGTTTACACTACATAAGTGCTCAGTTAACTATTAGCTTACCACTTCCAATCATTTTGGACATAGATCAAGTTCAAAATTAAATTCAAACTTCCAGTTAATAGAAGAATAAAATGTTAAAGTTACATGTCACAAAATATTTATTGGAACAAATGACATAAAACACTATTGACTAAACATTAATTTCTATTTTTCATCAACCTAACCAAGGCTTTCGACTCAGTCAATCAGGGACTGCTTTGGAAGATTGTGTCAGATTTCCAAAATAATTCATCAACATCCTCCGTCTTCTCCACAAGATGTTGGCAGTGCTTCTCACCAATAGTAATATGACAGGATCCTTGGAGGTCAAGATGGGATGTGACATCAGCCCAAACATTTTCTCCATCTTCATCACCACCATTCTTCATTCCGGCAAGCACAAGTTTCCCAGTTTGTGGACATTATCTACAAAACATTTCAACCTAAACTGGTGGAAATCCATGGGAAAAAACAACACTGATCTTGTTTATGGACCTTCAGTACGTTGGTGACAATGGCATCTCTGCTCTCTTGGAAGTGAATCTTCAAGTCTCACTTAATGCCTTTGCAGAAGCACACTGAAGAATTGGTCTCAGCCTCAATCTCAAGAAGATTCAAATCCTTTACCAACTTGTCATAGGTATAGTTCTGGTCCATCCCTCCAATAAGATCAACAGACAAATCCTCCTAAACGTGAACACTTCCCCTACCTGGAAAGCTACCTGTCATCTAAGGCTGACGTTGATACAGAGGTTCAACATCGCATCCAATCTACAAGCACTTAAGGATGAGAGTCTTCAATGACTGTGACATCTGTGCTGATACCAAGATCCGTGTGTATAAGGCAGTCATTCTTCTGACTCTTCTATATGGCTCCAAAACATAGACTACATATAGATGACTCCTCAAGATCCTTGAAAAGTACCGCCATTACTGATTGAGAAAAATTCTCCATATCACCTGGAAGGATGAGCGTACAGATATCAGCATCCTTGAAGCAGTTAACAGCACCAACATCGAGGCCACAATCATCTGAAACCAACTCCGCTAGGCCAGCCACTTGCTTAGGATGCCTGAGCTCCAGTTACCCATAACAAATCTTTGCCCAGCTAAAAGAAAGGCACTCGAACAAGAGGAGGGCAGAGGAAGTATTTGAAAGATTCTCTGAAGCTTCTCCCAAGAAATGCAACAATTGATGTGAATGTTTGGGAAACACCCTTTTTTCAGACGAAACTGGCTTGGAGGAACTTCCAGCTCGAAGGGGCATAACTCTGAGTACACCCGGCAGCAAGAGGAAGTAAAGAAAAGGAACTGGAGAAAGGAATGCCAATGATCAAGGCCAAGGTCCACTTCCACCTCCCAGAAGCAGTTGCCAACTGTGCAGCTGGAGATGTAGCTCTAGGATCGGGTTCATCAGCCACACAAGATCCCACAGAACCCAGGACCAGTAATTCGCAATTTCCTAGCTGGACAATCACACTCATTAGCGAGTGATTGCTGATGACGATGATTCGTAGACAATTTATGCATCAAGCTAGGGAGAGGACGATTCCTCCTTTATTCTCATCAACAATATGATATATTATTATTGTCACATGTACTGACATAGTGAAAATTATTGTATTGCATGCCATACAGACAAATCATACCTTATATAAGTACATCAGGGTTACAGAACAGAATGTAGAATATAGTGTTCCAGCTACAGAGAAGATCAACTTTAATGTATGAGAGATCCATTCATAAGTCTGATAACAGCGGGGAAGAAGCTGTTCTTAATTCTGTTGGTACGTAGTTTCAAACTTTTGTATCTTCTGCCCAATGGGAGAGGGTGGAAGAGTGTATAACCAGGGTGGGAGGGGTCTTTAATCATGTTGCCTGCTTTCCTGAGACAGCAGGAAGTAAAGACAATGGCTCTTATAATAAAAAGTCCACTTTTGCTTCCAGCTTCCAATGGGTTCCTACATCCGCCCTTTCATTCACTACTAACTCTGAGTGACTATCTGGAAGTGCTTTCCTCGGTTTCAGAGAGTTTCTTAAATCTACCAACACTAATAAGCCTATTTCAATAATTTATCTTCCCCTGCCGATACAAGAACAAACTAGAAATTTAGAAGATTGCAGAATGTTCCTCCATTAGCCCCCTGCACCTGGCTGCAATAGTTTGTAGGAGTTCAGGATTTTTTTTCCCCCTCTGGTAACCACAGCAATACTCTGATGTCCATGATATTCATTAACTTGTGAGGAAGGCCTGTAACCTGATCATAGAAATGGCTTCCTCTATCCTCTTCCCCACAGCAAAGTGAAAGACAATAACTTTATTTCAAGGTAGAAATCTAGATCATCGATCTTTAATCCCAACACTCTTTCACCTGAGTAGTAAATGGATAGTTTACAATATGACTCCTCACAATCCAATATCAACCACACCTTTCTGGGACATTGGGAGATTCACAGTAAACTCAGTGCCTGCTGTAATTGTCTCAAATACCTTGCACCACCTTCTTAGTACCATAACCTGCACTTTCCTTTGATCTTTAACAATTAAAACTACCCAGTTTTACTGTAAGACAGATTTTAGAACAGGTCCAATAATTCCCTTCATTTACCCTAAATTTAAAGTTACAGTGTCAAATATATAATAATCTTACAAACATCAAGTGATGTTGAACAAATGACAAAACTGGAGTTTTAGAAATTTGAAAGCATTATTCTAAGAGATTGAAAGTAGGTCAGGGCAAGAATTTTCTCCGAGGGAAGCCTGGCCTGCTGTATTTTTCCAGCACCACATTTTTCAACTCTGGTACTCCAGCATCTGCAGTCCTCACTTTCTCCTATATATTGTACTTCAGTTGTGTGTTCATGTACTCTCTGTCCATAGACTCAGCATTACACTGACTGTGCCTGATCCAGGCACAGGCTGCTTTTTTAAATTAATTAATGGAATGTCAGTATTGCCGGCAAGGCCAGCATTTACCGCCCATTCGTAATTACCCTTTTACCAAGTGATTTGCTCAGGCATTTCAGAGGCAAACACAATATTGTGGGTCTTGAGGCTAGACCAACCAACATTGGCTGATTTTCTCTCCAAAGGCTGCTACTGACCTCAATGGGGTCTTACAACAACTGAATAGTTGCACAATTGTGAAAGTGACATTTTATCCCAATGTGTATTAATAATTGAATTTAAATTTTCTGTGATGAGAATTAAATTCCTGTCCCTGGATGCATTAATCCAGGTCTCTGAATTACTAGTCCAGTGATATTAATATTAAACTGGAATTGTTTCTCGACTTATCCAACTGCCAAATATGGTAAAACCTAGATCATTTCCATGTCTGAGCTAACGTGCCTCACACAATTAAATAACCCGTCTGATATGGTGACCCTGACCACACACCTTCACATCCTGCACGCGAATACCAGTACCAAGTTACTCCCACTGGTGATACAATGCAAATGATTCTCGTCACTTACTCATCAAAATGTCAGTGATGGGAGACAAAAGACAGGTACATTTAGTGGCAACGACCTTTATTCATCAGTAAAGAAAGACACTGGCGTTAAACATGTGCACAGTCTAAATTTAATGAGGATAATAACAATAATCATGGTTGATAAACTCAAACAGGAAACGGGGTAATTAGTTTCTATGCATTCATTAGTGGAAATTACTGAAAAATATTTTAAAGGTGAACGTAGGAAGTTGACAGGAGGTGGGGAAGGGTAGGTTTGATTTGGAAACTTCCACTAAATGAGTACTCCAAGGCTCCACTGTGCCTCTTATCCTGTGATCTCAACTGCCCAGAGGTAACAGGCTCTTTCTGGATCAAATATACACAGATGAGATGCTT
The DNA here is from genome assembly GCF_004010195.1 of Chiloscyllium plagiosum. Taxonomy (NCBI): domain Eukaryota; kingdom Metazoa; phylum Chordata; class Chondrichthyes; order Orectolobiformes; family Hemiscylliidae; genus Chiloscyllium; species Chiloscyllium plagiosum. The sequence continues at coordinate 28,162,880 of NC_057719.1, forward strand.
GTCTCTCTTTGTAACATGGATTTGGTCAGCTGTATTTTTCATGTGGGTGGTGGAACCCACATGGTGCCCTACTTTACTGAGATAAAAGTCAAATGTTGTTGTTTAAAACTAGACAGTGATCTAATGGTGCAATGAAGCTCGTTGGGTCAGATTTGCTGGATTCCATTTTGGGGCAGTCTCAGAGTTGTGATGGGGTTCTGTCCCCCAGTCTGTTTACGTTTTAATTTGCACGCAAGTCAGAACACAAGGCTGGACAATATAAAATAGCCATGCAGAAGTACAGGAAAGGCTCGAATTGAAACTAAAGCGGATACCTGGTGACTTCCATTTGCAACAGGCTCTGAGGGATCTGCTTAGGATTAAACAGCATTTCAAAACCTGCCATGCATACCCCTCACCCACAGACACTGCCTTCCAACATTTGCCAACTCCTTGTGACCATCATTAATACACTTACAGGTGGTTCAGGGGAGAGACCTCCATTGCAAGCTGATGGTTTGAAGCAGGAGAAAGTAAGGACTGCAGATGCTGGAGATCAGAGTTGAGAGTGTGGTGCTAGAAAAACACAACATGTTAGGCAGCATCCGAGGAGCAGGAGAACTGACGTTTCGGTTTCAGGAATGATTCCTGATGAAGGGCTTTTGCCCAAAATGTCGATTCTCCTGCTCCTCAGATGCTGCCTGACCTGCTGTGCTTTTCCAGCACCACACTCTTGACGGATTGAAACATGTTGGAAACTCAGAGCTGTTCGCGTGCTCCCTTAGCGCTCACTCATTTAGGACTGAGCTGCATCCATGCACTGCTTGGCTGTACCTGTTAGCAGGTAGCTGCTTTAGCCAGAACTAAAGGCCAACATTAGTTCCATGGGGGCGGGGAGGAGGGGGCTAGTCGTCAGTCAGGTGACCAGGCAGAGCACAGTGCTAGTAGTGTCCACTGGGAGCTGTGCTCACCATTACCTCTTGTTAAATACAATGTCCACGGTAGGCAGGGTCAGTGTCACTTATATGGACTAAAGCACACAGAATCTATGTCTGTTGCCTATTAGAACATTGAAGGAGCTGATACATGAAGCATGGGTTTGCAAGCTGCAGCTACGTTTCATTTGCAAATGTCCCTTCACATGTATGTAAAGCATGCCGAGTGAACATGCTGATATGGGAAATGCTGGTCGGGGTGGATTGCACCAGGCTTTTGGTGCTTGCAAAGCTAACATTGTTCATCTCAGTGATGTAGAAGTTAGCAGTTAGCAGCAAAAATGGCCCATCACTTGGGGAACTTCCAAGATTGATAAGGCACAAGGGGAACATCACTCCATCCTATTTTGTACAGATAGGACGATGGACTCGAATGAATGCAATGCAAAGTGGAATGCTTGTGATGGGTCTGCAATGGGAAGAGGGTCAGAGGCCAGCAGACATTCCCTTTTGGATGCAATGTGCTGATCACTCAGCTGGTGCAACCCCTTCACCACATTGGTGCACATGCTGTGACCAGGACCACGGTGGAGCAGAGGATACACCTAGGCAGCTTGGAGCAGTCTGGTGGGCCCACTAAAATAGTCCGGGCAGAGTGTGCTGCACCATCCTGGTGTACTGTTTTCTGTGTACAAGTGGAGCAGGCAATGAGATGATGCAAGAGATGCTGAGGGTTTGAGGGAAGAGAGCTGAAAAATGTGTTGCTGGAAAAGCACAGCAGGTCAGGCAGCATCCAAGGAGCAGGAGAATCGACGTTTCGGGCATAAGCCCTTCTTCGGGAATGAGGGAAGAGAGTCAGTCATTCAAGGAAAGGGATAAAGACATTGAGCTGGAAGAAGCTCTCTTTGTGAATGGCAGAGCTCTGCTACATTGGGTGCTAGAAGGCAGAAGGACCTGACTGACACCCGCTTCCAGTCAAGGAGAGCTGGGGGCAGCAAACCATCTTGGACCATCAAGGTCATGGTGTCAGCATTTGGATCCCATTGTAGGAGCAAACTTCAGCCCCTACTCGTTTCCTTTGTGTTTTCTTTGTCTGACTGTCAATAAACACTCATGTTTGGAAATGTCAGATTGCTTTCCTGTATGTGATATTCCCCAACTGGACAATAACAAGATGCAGCTGACCAGTGGACACTGGGGAAAGAGTAATAATGACTCCGGGAGAGAATTTACGTGAGATATATCCAAGGGTAGCAAAGTGGTTAAACATAGGCTGCAGTGAATGTTGTAAATATGAGGGAGTGCCAGCCACACCAGTTTTGTGCCATGGTCAGTGTCAGTTTGGAACTGCTGTGCCATTATGCTGCTGAATGGCAATGCCTAGATTGTGCACCAAGGCAAGCATTGGCAGTGGTCTTTCAAAGTTGGAATGACAAAGGTATCAGCATGTATCCGTGGAGTGGTGAGTTGTTTTGGGAAATGCACACGGTAAGATGCTGATAGAATAGCATGAGACATATCCTCACAGTGGAATAAGTAGTTAATGAAGCATGTTTGACAAAGATTGGACTCAGCCTCATAGCACCCAAAAACCTGACAACTCACACTTAGCCAAAAACCTATAAAAGATTCAGGCCATACAATTAACTCTTATTTATTTCACCAGGATTAAACTTTTCAATTTAAGGGCAGCACAGTGGCACTGCTGCCTCACAGCGCCAGAGACCTGGGTTCAATTCCCGCCTCAGGCAACTGTCTGTGTGGAGTTTGCACGTTCTCCCAGTGTCTGCGTGGGTTTCTTCCGGGTGCTCCAGTTTCCTCCCACAGTCCAAAGATGTGCAGGTTAGGTGAATTGGCCATGCTAAATTGCCCATAGTGTTAGGTGAAGGGGCAAATGTAGGGGAATGGGTCTGGGTGGGTGTGGACTTGTTGGGCTCTTCGGAGGGTCGGTGTGGACTTGTTGGGCCAACGGGCCTGTTTCTACACTAAGTAATCCAATCTAATTTTCACTTCACATCAATTAACACAGCTGAGAATGCTGGAGAAACTCAGTATCCACAAAGAGAGACTTAAACCATTAACTCAATTTCTCTCACCACAGATACTGCCAGACCTGCTGAGTTTCCTCAGTATTCCCTGTGTTTGTTTCATGTTTCCAGCCTCTGTACTATTTTGCCTTTATTTGAGCAATTTTGGCAGGCATGGCGAGGTTTTAATTCGACCACTGTGTAAGAATGTTAAGATGCTTCTCTTTTAATTTTAGAGTTGTATACCTTACAAATATTATTTACAACTCAATGGTTTTGAACACGAACCATGGAGAACAATGTAAGTGGTGGCCAGCTCCCATAGAAAGCGTGATAGATATTATCTACAAACACAATGAAGCGTGTTCAGTAACTGGGAGTGCTGGATGGAAAGGGCTATTAAATTTTAAGATGGGCAAACTGAACTTATACACACAGAGACAAAATAATACAGGCATTGTGTCCCCTTTAATGATCTCGTGGAACAATATAATACAAAATACAAACTTTAAACTGTGGCTTATCCTAGACTGTTTCATTTGAGACTGCAGGGATAGACCTACCGAAACACACACACACAGACAATGCTGGAGAAACTCAGCAAGTCTGGCAGCATCCATGGAGAGAGAAACAATTGTTAATGTTTTGAGTCCAGTATGACTCTTCTTTGGAACTGATGAAAGTACTGTTGTCCTCAGCGAACCTGATCTCAGGGAGGAACAAATTCAACCCAGTGTAGGATGTGAAAGCTTGCTCAGCACTGAGGGAGCTCTGTTGATAAGCGCACATACAGAGAGGTCAGGTAAAATAGTGATGCTCCAGTACACAAATGCAGAATTTTCCCTCTGGGGACACAAGAAGAGTCTGGTTCAGTTGTTGAATTCACCCCCAGCAAGGGTGTGGGTGGAAGGAGAGACAATCAATCATTCACCAGTAATTTGCCACTGGGCAGCCTAGAAACAGATTCACCATCCCGTGAAGGGTGGCACATGCGTTCTTAAAGTTTCAAGACCAATCAAAAACATGGCATTTTGTCACAAGCTGGCAGGTTGCAATGAAAGGCAAAAAATAAAGCGTGCGCCTTGGGATGGAGGCTGAAATAGCTCAACAGAGGCTGGTATCCCATCATCAAGTCACCCTTTATTTCCACATGGAGAGTCTTTGACACTGATCCAGCTTCCCCAGAGCCAGCTCTCAGAGTGTGCAGAACCTCTATCTTTCCTATTTATATCTGTCAGCCAGAGCTCCTTGATTGGGCCAGGTTAACAGACCCAATATGGGAACTCATTCTAGGTGATCCACCTGGCTGACCTTGTTCAGTGGTTACAGTAGCATCCTATCTCTCATTTTAAAAAATATTTCATTCAAAAATAGATTCAGCTTGTTGACAATAGGCTGCCATTAAAGATAGGTGGAGTATGGTCTCTCACAGCTTATGTAACCTGACAAGGCAGACAGGGAGGGAAGACCAAAGGGCACAGATTTAAGGAGATTATTAGTAAAGGAGTCTGGCTGGTAGGAGGAGAAACATTTTTATGCAGCAAGGATTGTGCTTTGGATCCTGCTGCCTTACAGGGTGATGCCTGGAGTTTCAACAGTAACTTTCAAAAGATATGGTATGGAGATGCTGGTGTTGGACTGGGGTGTACGAAGTTAAAAATCACACAGCATCAGGTTATAGTCCAACAGGTTTAAATTGGAAAGCACTAGCTTTTGGAGCGACGCTCCTTCATCAGGTGATCAGGTCTCTCACCTGATGAAGGAGCGTCGCTCCGAAAGCTAGTGTGCTTCCAATTAAACCTGTTGGACTATAACCTGGTGTTGTGTGATTTTTAACTTTCAAAAGATAAATACTTAATGGAGAAGAAAACGAAGGGGCGTGGGGAAAGAGAGGCAGTGAGAAAACTCAAAGGTGGAAAAAATATGGCAGGCCAAATAGGCTCTTTATTATTATTTTTATTATTATTATAGGATTCTAAAATGGATTCATTGTTTAGCTAGATAATGATTTGAGGGACTAACAAGCAAAACGATATGGTGATGGGAGAGAAGGGTCACATAAGGCACTTACACAGGTGCAGACTGCAGAGTCAAACAGCCAGTTTCTGTGCTATCGATATAGTTTGGTCTGCAATGTATATATTTATTGAAAGATGGTTAGAACAAACTTAACTTACAGACTTCTGAAATGAAAGAAAATAGTTGTGAAATTCACTTTGCGCATTGAGCTTTTACATGTGGGAAATTCTACACTTTAAAAATAACTGTGTGAGATGACACAATAGAGTCAAGGCATAAACTAGAAGCAGAGGGAAGGCTCGATCAGGCTTCGCAGCTAATTTGCCTTTCGACATTAAACTCCAACATAAAGCAGTTAGAACTGAGGACTGCCCAATTAGACTGGGTATTTACAGACAATATATGCTGGATCATAGTTCAGCATGCGAATGCTCAATGGAAAAACAAAAACATTATAAAGGATGAAATTAATTCTCCAGTAAGGGACACTGCATGTCAACCACAAAGCTTAGCCCCCAAATTAGAATCAAAGATGACTGCCTTAATTATAGCATTAATGCATTAGCAGGCCCTGAGTCACTACATGTATCCATAGTTAAAGATGGTTTATCACCAACTGCCAGTATCCAAATACTACAGATAAAATATTAGCTCACTGAGTTATATAATATATTTGAAAATTCTGTGAGATTTTCCTTGCTCTAAGAGAGACAGATAGGATGAAACAAATAATTTTGCATTCATATAGCAGTCACTACAACTTGAGGATTTTCAACATATTTTACAGCTAATTAAATATATTTTGAACGTTGTCAGTAATGTCAGAAAATCTGAGCACGGCAAAATCCACAAATATCTGCTTTAGGCATGAATTGAGGGATAAAAGTTAGCCAGGACAAATTTTCGACTTTCTTCTTTCAATAAGATCATTATGTCTACCCAAGTCATAGAGTCATAGAGATGTACAGCACAGAAACAGACCCTTCAGTCCAACTCCTCCATTCCAACCAGATATCCTAACCCAATCTAGTCCCATTTGCCAGCACTTGTCCCATATCCTTCTAAACCCATCCTATTCATATACCCATCCAAATGCGTTTTAAATGTAAATGTACCGTCTTCTACCACTTCCTCTGGCAGCTCATTCCATACACGCACTACCCTCTGCGTTAAAAAGTTGCCCCTTAGGTCCCTTTTAAATTCTTCCCCTCTCACCCTAAATGTGTGCCCTAATGGAGGCTTCAATTTAACATTTTTTTCCACAATTGGCACCTCTGATAGTACAGAACTCCCTGAACACTGCAATAGACAGAGTGTGAGCCAAGAATAATTGCTCAAATAGTTGAAATGGGACCTCCACCACTGACAGAAATATGGCTATCTACAGAGTCAAATCTGACATGTGAAGTTATACTCCTTCTTTACCCTACTTCATGCCAACAGGTCAGCAGAACGAATCTTCAGCAGTGGATCTTATAAAATATTACAGACAGAAATGACTCTGTGCCTGAGGATTTTTATAATTCACATAAAATTTCTTTCTATTATGGTGTACAGAATATGAAAGGCTAGTTAAAGAAAAATGTTGAGTTTTAACCATATTGTGTATCATGATCATAAAACAAAACTTTCAGGCCATAGACTTTGTTAATGTTTCCCAACAAGTTTTTTTAAAGACATCCCTTGGGAAGGGATGTATTTCAATTGGTATTTTAAAAGGGTCTTGATAAGATGTTGCAGCAGGAGTATGTCAGTGCCCTGAAGCAAGCGACTCAAAGGTGCTGTTTGTGAGACAATGAGGGGATGATTACATTGGTCACGTGCTTTGCAATCAGTCCCTTCTGAGCGTGTGGTCAGTGCATGCAGCAAATGTGCTATTTATTTTCTTAAAGTGGTTTTGATAGGAAATTGAAGCTTAAGCATTTTTACAGGAGGGTAGAACAAAATGTCGAGTGCAAAGCAAGCAACACATTTCAATTTGCACTCTCCACACCCAGTGCACATAGAATCCATTGCATACCAGTGCAAGAATACCTGGCCAGAAATCAAGTGGGTGGTGTTTATCTAAGCTTTAGTTAATCGCACTTTAAACATGGTCTTATTTGGTTAAACAAATCCATTGGGAGCAGAGACTTTAATGTTTCTAGTTGGCTAACTACAGCATCACTTTCAAACTTTATTCTCTCTAGAAACTTTTGCAGGCTCTTCCAAAAGTTTAACTGTGAAAAATATAAATAGATCAGAATGAACTAGCTTCAAGCCCTGGCCTCAGTGAAGTTGGCTGACCTGCTCAATGCCTGAACTCTACACTCAGTATACTTAGCTAGGGAGCAGAATTTCACAAAGTTAACCAGAATTCTTAGCTCTGACGACTCTTCAATAGCACTTGAGGAAAAAAAATCTGTACATTTGGACTGGCAAATGATTGACCTAAGAAGTGGTAGGCCCCGACCTTAATCAAATTATCCACTGTCAGTTCCTCTGTGGCCTGAAGTCTGAAGTCACTAATTTTAGGAAAAGTCAAAAGAGTAAAATCAGGGGAGAAAAATGGTTTTCCAATCCACAGATCAGGTTCAGAAATGTTTGCCTGGGTGGGATGAAGATTCATGATATTCTTATTACTATCTGGAAACTTGGGACCAAAGTGGACTTAAAAGTTAAGACCTATATTGTGTGGGATAAGAAAAAAAAACTAATTTTTGGTTCATTCCTGAGTTCTGCGAATGGTGCAGGGGTGCCTGAAATTTTGTTTACAAGCACTGAAACTGAGGATTTTAAAACCTTTCAGGTGATTGACTCACTCTAACAAGTAAGAGGAGTTAAAAATCTCACAACACCAGGTTATAGTCCAACAAGTTTAATTGGAAGCACATTGGCTTTCAGAGCGACGCTCCTTCATCAGGTGAAGGAACAGCGCTCCGAAAGCTAGTGTGCTTCCAATTAAACCTGTTGGACTATAACCTGGTGTTCTGTGATTTTCAACTTTGTATGCCCCAGTCCAACACCAGCATCTCCAAATCAATTAAGAAGAGGAGTGAGAGAGAAATCAAATCAGACGGTTGCATAGCAACAAAGTGTATAATGACGCAGGGAGACATAAGTCAGTTCTTTTAGAAAGTCAGATCCATGTAAATACCAGGGAGTGGGAACATTTCTTCCTTCATTTCAGGGCAGTGCACAAGTGTCCTTCAGAGAAAAAGGCCTGTACTAGAAGCAGTGTTGTTTAGCAGTCTTCAGAGCAGTCAGTGCAGGAGAAAAAAGTCCCAAGAAGCTCCAGAAAAGGAAGTCTGTTGAAGAGGGGTTGCAAGGACTTATGTGAAGGAATAAACAAACGGATAATATAGCTCACTTAAGGGTCTTATGAAGAATTATTAACTAAAAAAGAAAACTCATGTTGAGTGTCTGCAGGTATTTGCTAGAAATAAAGGAAATATAGCCATGGTAACTAAAAATGGAATTTTAAAGTGGTTGCAGGATGTCCTTCCATTGAGGTTTCAGTATCTATCATTTGCTGTTGAGGGTAAAAAGGCTTAAATATTTATTTTTGATAAGATCATTTCAACTACTTTTATAGTGTAAAAGTGGTAAGTATTTAGATTTCTTAGTGTGGAAACAGGCCCTTTGGCCCAACAAGTCCACACCGACCCTCCGAAGAGCAACCCACCCAGACCCATTCCTCTACATTGACCCCTTCACCTAACACTATGGACAATTTAGCATGGCCAATTCACCTGACCCACACATTTCTGGACTGTGGGAGGAAACCGGAGCACCTGGAGGAAACCCATGCAGACACGAGGAGAATGTGCAAACTCCACACAGACAGTTGCCTGAGGCGGGAATTGAACCCAGGACTCTGGTGCTGAGGCAGCAGTGCTAACCACTGTGCCACCATGACGCCCACTACCACCGTAATGCCCACTTCTTCCCTTTAGTGTGTAATAACTTTGGATGTTCTTTTAATAAAAGTATATTGAGAGCCTCCTATGAATATATTCAGTGACTGACCACCACAGTAGCATAGCAACATAGAAAATAGGAGCAGGAGAAAGCCATTCAGCCCATCAAGCTTGCTCCAGCATACAATATGATCATGGCTGAGCATCAAACTAAAATCCATTTTCCATTCCTTCTGGATAACTGTGGCCCTTAGAAATCCATTTATTTCTTAGATATATTCAGTGACTTTGGCTCCACAATCATAAATGATTCTTTTCCATTCTACTTTCTCTACAGATGTGAATAACCCCACATAGAATCATTCAGCACGGAATCAAACTCTTTGGTCCAACCAGTCCATGCTGAATATAATCCCAAAGTAAACTCTTCCCAACTGCCTGCTCCTGGCCCATATCCCTCCAAACCTTTCCTATTCACGAAGTTATCAAAGTGTCTTTTAATCATTGTAACTGCACCCACATCCATCACTCCCTCTGGCAGTTCGAACCACCATCTGTGTAAAAAAATGTCCTTCATTTTTTTTAAGTCTCTCTCCTTTCTTCTTAAAAATATGCCCACCAGTCTTGAAATGTCCCATCCCGATAAAACAACACCTACCATTAATCCTATTGGTAGCCCTCATGATTTTATAAAGGTCGAAGGTCACCTCTCAACATCTTATGCTCCAGTGAAAAAACTCCCAGCCTTTCTTCATAACTCAAACCTTCCACACTTGGCAAAATCCTGGCAAATCTCTTCTGAACCCTGTCTAGATTAATAATATTCTTCCTATAACAGAGTGACCAGAAATGGACACAGTACTCCAGAAGAGGCCTCACTAATGTCCTGCACAACCTCAACATGACTTCCCAACTCCTACACTCAAATGACTGAACAATGAATGCAAATGTGCTGAACATCTTGTTAATCACCCTGCCTACATGTGATTTCAAAGAATTACAGACTGAATCCCTAAGTCCATCTGTTCTACAACACTACCCAAGGCCCGACCATTAATTGTATAACTCCTGTCCCTGTTTGAGGTACCAAAATGAAATGTATCACATTTATCCAAACTGAACTCCATTTGTCATTTTTCAGCCCATGGACCAATTTAATCAAGATTACTTTGATATCTTAGAAAATCTTCACTGCCTATCATGCCACCAATTTTGGGGTTGTGTACAAAGGTACTAATCATGCCTTCTATATTCTCATCCAAATCATTTATATAAATGACAAAAGAGGACCCAGTACTGATCCTTGCAGCACACCGCTAGTCATAGGCCTCCAGACCGAAAAGCAATCCTCCACCATCACTCTGTCTCCTGCTGTTAAGCCAATCATGTATCCAATTGGCAAGCTCACCCTGAATCCCATGTGACCTAACTTTACTAATTAATCTACCATGCAGAACCTTGTCAAAGGCTTTACCATAGTCCAAGTAAACAACATCTATTGGTCTGCTCTCAATCTTTTTGGTAATTTCCTCAAAAAACTCAATCAAGTTTATGAGACACGATTTTGCTCATGTGAAACCATGCTGCCTATCCCTAATAATTCCTTGCCTCTAAATATTTATAAATCTAATCTTATAGAATCACTTCCAACAATTTACCCACAACCGACGTCAGACTCCTGGGTCTATAGTTCCCTGGTTTCTCCTTACAACCCTTCTTAAACAAAGGCGCAACATTAGCCATCCTCCAGTCATCAGGCACCTCACCCGCAATTATAGATGATGCAAATATTTCTGCAAGGGGCCTCACAATTTGCTCCCTCACTTCCCACTGCAGTTTGGGATACCTGAGACCAGGTCCCAGAGATTTGTCCACATTTATATTCTCAAAGACCTCCATAAAGTCCTCTTTTATTATGGGAACTATTTTTAAAACATCAATATTTATTTCCCAGAGTTCTCTTGCCTCCATTCCTCCCCTCCACCCCCACAGTAAGACCTGACACTAAGTATTCATTTAATATCTTTACCATCTCTGGGGTTCAACACAAAGATGACCTCTTTGTTCTTTAATGGGCGTTACCCTCTCTCCAGTTACCCTCTTGTTATTAATGTGCTTGTAGAATCTCTTGAGATTATCCTTAACCTTATCGACCAATGCTATTTCATTTCCCCTCTTTGCTTTTCTAAGTTCCTTCTTAAGAATGCTCTTATACTCCTTACATTGATTAAGTGATTTATTTGAACCCAACTACCAGTTTATACTGAACTGGTTCTGTATTTTCCACTCTTCCACTTGACATTGCCTGCGGCCATCTTATATTTTTCCCACCTCACACAAGCCCATCTAGTTTTGCACTGCCAAACTTAGAAACATTACATTTAATCCCCTCATGTAAATTGTTGATATGTATTGTGATTAGCGGAGGTCCAAGCACTGATCATTACAGTACTCCTATTAATCACCACCTGCCGCTCTGAAACAGACCTATTTAGACCTATTCACTATTTTGGTTTGTTAACTGAAATAGTTCCAGAGGCCAATATATCCTGTCACCAAGCCACGCTTTATTTACATGTGGAGAGTCCTTGACACTGATCCCACTCCCTCAGAGTCAGCTCTCAGTAACAGAACCTCTGATACTCATGTTTATATCTGTCAGCCCGGGCTCCCTGATTGGACCAGGTTAACACAGAACTCATGTTCGAGGAGGTCCAACTGGCTGACCTCGTTACTATCACTACATTCCCTCGCCCCTTCCCAGAGTTTGAGGACATAGGCTGGATCTTTTCTCTTGTAGCTCTTGCTGGCAGGTTTTAGCATCAGATCAAATTCCTCTAACTCTGCTTCCAATATGGACAGCATGTAACGTGCAGTAGTTCACCTCTTACACCCAGAGTGTCTCGGAAGAAATTGATATTCCTGTTCAGGCAGCAATTATGTCAAGGCTGCAACATCCACTGTATCTGCGTTTGTCTCAGATTCCGAGATATCTTCAACGCCTGATGGTGAGGGAGAACCCATGGGTTCTGGAACAGTCGGAAGGGCAGTCGAGGAGTCATGTAGGTTTTGCTCTCACACTGTTTGCGAGTTTGTAGCTTTCATACAGTCCACATCCATGTTTAGGACTGTCACACCTACCCAAACTGGACCTGACCTTATATCAACCACACCTCTTGCCTGTGCAGGATCATTCCCAGGGTTCCTACACAATACCTCATCCTCTGAATTAAACTTCTCTCTCATTTGGCAGAGTCTTATGTTTGACATTACCTTTCCTGATGCTGTTTCATTCTAACTACCAACTGGTAATTGAATGAACCTAGTATTTGAGTCCACTGCTGAATTGACCTGAAGTTATGGGTGGCCCTGCCTTCTCCCCTTTAATTAACCTAGCAGGGCTTTGTGGTCCATTATTATTAAATCGTGAATCTTTCTCAATTAATTGCACTCCACCAAGTTTGGGTCTCAACGTTCTACAACAATCAATGGGAACTAAACTGGCTGCTTCTCGTAAGAGACCGAAACCGAAGTTGTACCCTTAATCTGTAAAGAGTTTTTGATATACGTTCTCAGTCCAGCTGAGATCTTGCACAAATTTAAGGGTTGGTGTCCAGAGTGAATTTTGTTAAAGAATGGTTCAGCAATTGCTGAAACCGCCATGCCTGTATCAACCTCCAATGGAATCGGGTGACCACTTAACCAGACATTTATGTTGATTGGCTTTGATTTGGATGGTCGCTACACAATTTAACTGTTGCAAACCAGATGTAGATCGATTTTCCAAGGTGTACAGTCTCCTGGACGCTGACCTATGAGTTCTTGTATTCAATTTATGTAAAGTGGGACTGTTTTGCTGTCTCAAGTCCATATACTGGTACGAACAAAAAAGGCTTGTTAGCCCAGATCCTGAAGAAAGTTTTCATCACTTGGCTGAGGCTTGGCTTTATTTTGGGGTTTTGCTGTGGGCTGACCGAGAGTCATAGAGTCATAGAGATGTACGGCATGGAAACAGACCCTTCGGTCCAACCCGTCCATGCTGACCAGATATCCCAACCCAATCTAGTCCCACCTGCCAGCACCCGGTCCATATTCCTCCATACCCTTCCTATTCATATACCCATCCAAATGCCTCTTACAAGTTGCAATTGTACCAGCCTCCACCACATCCTTTCATTCCATACACGTACCACTCTCTGTGTGAAAATGTTGCCCCTTAGGTCTCTTTTATATCTTTCCCCTCTCACCCTAAATCTATGCCCTCTAGTTCTGGACTCCCCAACTCCAGGGAAAAGACTTTGCCTATTTATCCTATCCATGCCCCTCATAATTTTGTAAACCTCTATAAGGTCACCCCTCAGCCTCCGACGCTCCAGGGAAAACAGCCCAGCCTGTTCAGCCTCTCCCTGTAGCTCAGATCCTCCAACCCTGGCAACATCCTTGTAAATCTTTTCTGAACCCTTTCAAGTTTCA
>NC_057719.1:28176450-28187053 GCF_004010195.1 Chiloscyllium plagiosum
TGACTGTACCTCTTATGCTCGCATCCAAATCATTTATGTAAATGACAAAAAGTAGAGGACCCAGCACCGATCCTTGTGGCACTCCACTGGTCACAGGCCTCCAGTCTGAAAAACAACCCTCCACCATGGCCCTCTGTCTTCTAGTCCCTCTGTTCAGTATATGTCCTGTCTCAGGCTATGCCTTTGCCTTCACATAAGTGGTATTCCCCAAGTTCAGTTGGACTGGCAAGGGTGCCCATTTCCATTTAAATACACTGCAACTCCACTTGCTGAATTTTCCAATGATAAAGCCATTTGTAGTACCTATTTGAAGTCCAGTTGGACCTCAGCTATTAGACACTTTTGAATGGTTACGTCACTAATCTCACAAATCATACTGTCTATCAGCATCTCATTAAGGGATAAATCAAAGTCACATCCCTCTGCCAGCCACCTTAACCAAATCAAAAATCCCAATATGGATTCCCTTGATTCTTGAATTGCTGAGTAAAGCTGATAATATCTCAGAAATAAAGGCTGCTCAGGCTTGTAATATTCCTTAACAAAATCTTGAACCATTTTCGTATCTGGTGTCTCCGGTAAAGTTAGGCTCCTAATAACCAAAAAGGCTACGGTTCCAGAAGCCGTCAGGAGAATTACTCATTGCTTTTCATCTGCCCCAATGTCATTTCCCTGGAAACAATAATATTCTTTCCACATACTGAGCTCAGTCTTTGATGACAGAATTGAATGAGTCAAGCTTCCCAAGTAACAACATGATGCCAGAAACGTTTACCCCACAGGGCGGCACGGTGGCTTATTGGTTAGCACTGCAGTCTCACAGCACCAGGGTCCCAGGTTCAATTCCAGCTTCAGGCAGATTGTCTGTGTGGAGTTTGCACGTTCTCCCCGTATCTGCATGGGTTTCCTCCGGGTGTTCAGGTTTCTTCCCACTGTCCAAAGATGTGCAGGTCCAGGTGAATTGGCCATGCTAAATTGCCCGTAGTGTTAGGTGCATTAGTCAGAGGGAAATGGGTCTGAGTGGGTTACTCTTCAGAGGGTCAGTGTGGACTTGTTGGGCCAAAGGGGCCTGCATCCACACTGTAGGGAATCTAATCTAATCTAAAAGACTCAAAAATGACCATTGTGAGCAAATGTCTTCGTGAGCTTGCTTTTTTCTCATTACCACACAGGCTGATATCCCATCACCAACTCACTCTTTATTTACCCTTGAAAAATCTTTAACACTGATCCAGTTTACTCAGAGGCAGAACCTCTGACACTCCTCTTGTTATCCATCAGCCAGGGGTCCACGATTGGAGCAGATTAACAGTCCCAATCAGGGAACTCCTTCTATGATGTCCACCTGGCTGACTTTGTTACAATCGCTACACTAGCCGATTCTCAATCCATTCCAGTATATTATCCCTAATCGCATGTACTTTGATTTTGCAAACTAAACACGTAAGACACGCAGACACGCATACACAGGTTCTCTATCAAAAGCTTCCTGAAAATCCAATTACATCATTTGTATTATTTCTCCTTTATCTATTCTATTAGTTATAATCTCAAAAAACTCCAGCAGGTTTGTCAAATGTAGTTTTCCTTTCATAAATCCATGTTGACTTTGTTGAACCATGTTGATATTTTCTATGTGCTCAAATGTTCTGTACCACATCCTTTATAGTCGATTCCAGTATTTTACCTACTACTGAAGTTAGGCTAACCAGTCCATAATTCTCTATTGTTCCCTCCCTCTTTTTTTTTAAAAAATAGTGAGTTATCTTTAACATCCGTGAATCTAGCTAAATTGTTACAAAACCTACAGAATTTTAGAAGACGAAAAACCAATGCATTGACTATTTCCATGGCAACCACCTTTAATATCCTGAAATGTAGATTACAAGGGGATTTAGCAGCTTTAAGTCCAATTAATTTGTCCAGCACTTCTGTTTTTACTATTTTCCTTCATTTTTTTCTCCTCACTGGACTCTTGGTTCCGTAGAATTTCTGGGAATTGTTCATGTCTTCTCCTGTGAACACGGAACCAAAATAGTTGTTAAATTGATGTGCCATTTCCTTGTTCTCCCTTATTAATTCTCCTGTTTCATACGGTAAGGACCCA
Organism: Chiloscyllium plagiosum; assembly: GCF_004010195.1. NCBI lineage: Eukaryota > Metazoa > Chordata > Chondrichthyes > Orectolobiformes > Hemiscylliidae > Chiloscyllium > Chiloscyllium plagiosum. Next base: position 28,178,558 of record NC_057719.1, read on the forward strand.
CGTTTGTCTTCACTAAATATTTGCTTTTCACTCCGAAAGACTTTTAAAGTCTTTTATGCTGTACATTTGCCCTCATGCTCACTTTTTCTCCTCTGAATCCATCTCTTGTTCCTCCTTTGCTGAATTCTAAATTCTCAATCTTAAAGGGTTTGCTATTTTTTCCTCAATTTTAGATCATTCCTCTTTGGATTTAATACTACCCTTAATTTATTTTGTCAGCTATATGTGAGTCACTTTTTCTCGTGTTTGCTGTACCAGAAAATGTACAAGTTGTTCTGCTATAACACATGCTCGTTAATGTGAATTCGTTGTAACACGATTGACAAAGTGGGGACACTGTCTCTAAAGCTGAACCTTTAATACATGTATTGGCTGTATTGTGATCACATCACCAACACTTTAAGTGCGGTATCTAAAGCACAATTTTTCTATAATGCAAGATTGCACAAGAACACAACCATCACCTCATAGAAGAACTACCTGTCTGTACAGCTGTTGCAATGTACACATTCATTTCTTAAATATTCGCCATTGCCTTCTAACCTTTCATGAACATATCACCCTCATTCTTTTACAGTTTCTGTTAGACTAGATTCTAGGAGATTAGATTAGATTCCCCTACAGTGTGGAAACAAGCCCTTCGGTGCAAAAAGTCCACACCGACCCTCCGAAGAGTGACATTATAGAGGTTTATTAAATCACGAGGGGCATGGATAGGATAAACAGACAAGGTCTTTTCCCTGGGGTGGGGGAGTCCAGAACTAGAGGGCATAGGTTTAGAGTGAGAGGGGAAAGATATAAAAGAGACCTAAGGGGCAACTTTTTCACGCAGAGGGTGGTACGTGTATGGAATGGCTGCCAGAGGAAGTGGTGGAGGCTGGTACAATTGCAACATTTAAAAGGCATCTGGATATGAGTAGGAAGGGTTTGGAGGGATGGGGCCAAGTGTTGGCAAGTGGGACTAGATTGGGTTGGGATATCTGGTTGGCATGGATGAGTTGGACCAAAGGGTCTGTTTCCATGCTGTACATCTCTGTGACTCTGAGTAACTCACCCAGACACATTTCCCTCTGACTAATGCATCTAACACTATGGGCAATTTAGTATAGCCTATTCATCTGACCTGCACATCTTTGGATTGTGGGAGGAAACCAGAGCACCCGGAGGAAACCCACACAGACACGGGGACAATGTGCAAACCTACACAGTCGCCTGAGGCTGGCATCGTACCTGGGTCCCTAGCATTGTGAGGCAGCAGAGCTAACCACTGAGCCAAGTGCTACCACTGAGCCAAGTGCTGCCCTTGAGCCACCGTGCCGCCCCTTATTTAGATTTAGCACCCTTGTATTGAATTAGACTACTTCACTTTCCATTCCAAAGAATAATGTTATTGTCACTCTTCTCTCAGGGACCATATAGATCAGGATTATTAATCAAACCTTCTCATTGTGTACTTGAAAATGCTTTCCACTCTTAGGGGCAGGGCAAGGAAGCAGGGCTCCAAATCTACCTCAACTGGAACAGGAACAGAATCTACATGTTGCTGTTATATTGAACCACATACAAGCCTTCCAGCCAAATGAGCTAACCAGCCTCCTTATCTGAAGTGTAAAAACTAAACATATGGCCTATCAAGTTAGGTTCAATCTGGGATCTGTCTTTTCATACATTACCATCAGTTGGGATCGTAACATATATGATTAGAGTCAGAAGGTTTCAGGGCCAAAACACATTTTCAATACTTCAGCACATTAGTGGCATGGTGGCTCTATTGTTAGCACTGCTACCTCACAGTGCTAGGGACTCTGGTTTGATTCCAGCCTCGGCGACTGTCTGTGTGGAGTTTGCACATTCTCCCAGTGTGTGTGGGGGTTTCCTCTGGGAGCTCCGGTTTCCTTCCACAATCCAAAGATGTGCAGCTTAGGTGAATTGACCATGCTAAAGTGTTTGGTGATGTGTAGGTTAGGTGCATTGATCAGGGGAAATGTCCAGTAATAGAGTAGGGGAATGGGTCTGGGTGAGTTACTCTTTGGAGGGTCGGTGTGGACTTGTTGGGCCAAATGGGATTCTATGATTGTGTAGTGAGAGTAGGATGGTGGATGAGTGGTGCCTGGTCAAGCTTTTAAGTGAAACAAATTATGGCATAAGAATATAAGGAATTACAGCACAGATAGGTCATTTAGACTCTCGACACCCTTGTGAATCCAAAATCTGGCCAACTCATTTCATAGATTTGCAGTGATCTAGTGTCCACTACTAACATGGGAAGAAAACTGCAAAAACAAAATGACCCTCTTCAAATTTCATGCATTCAACTTCATATTAATTGGGGTTTTTGAAACAGTGACCCTGACATCTAGATTCCTCACGCACAGAAGCATTGTGTCAGCATTTAGCCTGTCAAGCCGCTTCCAATGGAGAACACGGCCCATCTACGTCAATGGAGCTGAGGTTGAAAGATTCAACAGCACCAAGTTCCTAGGACTGACAATAACCAACAATCTGTCCTGGACCTCCCACATGGACGCCACGGTCAAGAAGGCACACCAATGCCTCTTTTTCCTCAGGCAGCTTAAGAAATTCAGCATATTCATCAGGACCCTCACCAACCTTTACAGATGCACAACAGAAAGCATTCTATCAGAGTACATAATGGCTTAGTCTGGCAACTGTTCTGCCTCGGACCATAAGAAACTACAGAAAGTTGTGTGCACAGCCCAGACCATCATGGAAGCCAACCTCCTATCCATGGACTCCATTTGCATGTCTCATTGCTACGGAAAAGCTGCCAACATCATCAAAGACCACTGCAATCCTTGTAATGCTTTCTCCCAACTTCTTCCAATAGGCGGAAGAGACAGAAGCTTGAACACACGCACCAACAGGTTAAAGAACAGCTTCTTCCCTGCTGTCATCAGACTGCTGAACAGACCTCTCTAATTTCAAATAATGTTGATCTTGCTTTGGGTACTTCTTCTTCAGTCGTAACCTTGTATGCCTCGGTATAAGCACCCCATGATCATTATGTTGTTGTTTACTATGATCTGCCTGTACTGCTTGCAAAACAAAATGTTTCACTGCACTTAGATACATGTGACAACAATAATAAAAATTCTTATATTTCAATATAATCACCACTCATTTGTCATTATACATGTATTACATATATAGTGGTGCAGTGTAGTGTCTGCATCTCTGAGCCAGATGGTTCAAGTCCCACCCACTCCAGAGGCATGTCTGACAAGGTTGATTAGAAAATATCAACAGGCAAGGGTTTGTCTGAAGTTCTAGTAACATTAGGTGGCATTGTTCCCAATTTGGAACTCTGGTGTCTATCCAGGAGACTAACACACCTTGAAGGAGGTCAATATTTCATTACAAGGCACAATTTTAAGGACAGTATTCCTTTGCATTCAAGAATTATCCCACGGAGCCCAGAACTATGTAAAATGTAAACACAAGTGGAAATATTCAGCAGCTCTGGCAACATCTGTGGTGAGAGAAAAACATAGTCAACTTTTGGAATCTCAGAAATTTTAAAAAAGTCATATTCAACTCAAAACATTATATTTTTCTTGACAGCCATACTGCTGGTCTCGACTCAGTTAGCTCACTTGGCTGGACAGTTTGTTTGCAATACAGAGTTATGCAGACAATGCCCAAGTTGGTTTCCCAACCTCACCCTCAGCTGGGGCATGGTGACCCTCTACTTAACCCATCAGCAGTCTTTTCCAAAGAGACAGCAGGACTATGGTGACTTCCCTGCTGTGTATTTTCATCACTTGTGTTTTTATTACAGATTTCCAGCAGTCACAGTATTTTGATTTTTTTGCAGGATTAGGGAGCACAAGATGTTGATATTTCGAGAATCAACTATGAGCCAGCTAGGCTCAATGTGCTTGTTGATGGTTGCTGCTGGGTCTTTCCAGAATCAGGGACCTTCCAAAGAAGTAATGGAGCAGAACGACCAACTAATAAAAAAAACATTCTGGACATTACACAAATAAAACAGCTGACCAAAATGCCTGTGAAAATCTCATGTCCCTCTGTAACCTGCTTTACCAACTGAGATCAGCAAAATTCCTTCAGAACTTCAACAAATGTTTTGACAGCTAAAGGAAGTGGCTACAAGTCTGCTCTTTTAGGAAGGAAATTCCAGTCTATAACAGAGATAGAAAGGTTGAGGTGTCATGTGTATTACTAGCCGGAGTCCTTAAAGGTAAAATCTCTTCAAGGCAAAGATATAAATTCAACATAAATCTGGATGGTGGCTGTGTGAATATAACTGTCGTCAATGGGGAGCTATTTGACATCCTTTGTCTGGTGTTAATTGACCAATAATACCCCCAAATAAGTCCAGTGGCTGGATTTTTTTAAGGATTAGGAAATCATTATTGTTGAAGAATTCTAGTTAAACATGGCAAAAATCACAAAGGCTATCATGAGGAACACTTCTACTTGAGAATTTTCCAGCCAGCATTGCTAGAAAAGATTTCTCTCAGAGATCAAACGATTCTCATGGCTTGGTCTCTATTTCCTGTATTAAAATAGAAGGAGGACTAGATAGTGTGCATTACTTTTCAGTACAGATCAAGGACTACCCTCTTCAAACCATTGTTTTAGACCATAGAGACTCTGTAATATGAAAGAGGCCATTTGGCCCATTATGCCTATGCCTGCTGTTTGTTGGAGCAATCCCTCTATTTTGTTCTCTGCACAATCCTGTGTCCTCCTTCGTTTCAAGCAGCTACTAATTTTTCCCTTTAAAATAATGCAACAGTCTCATCACTCCTTATTTGGGATGGTACAACATTCCATATTCCAAAGGTATGCTGCAAAATTTCTAACACATTTCCTCATTCTCTATAACACTTTTAAGTTGATGACTTCTCATCACTAACCCTTCCCCAAGTACTGTACCGCCAAATCAGGTATCTTTCCTGTTTACCTCTGCCAAAAGTATTTAACCTCTAATTTTCCTGTTCCAGTGCAAGTATTCTCAGTATCCTAACTGAACTTTGCCATCCCTGGGGTAGTCCTCGTGTGATCTCTTTGGAGAAAGTGAGGACTGCAGATGCTGGCGATCAGAGTCGAGAGTGTAGTGCTGGAAAAGCACAGCAGGTCAGGCAACATCCGAGGTGCAGGCGAATTGACCCTTCAGGCATAAGCCCATCAGGATTCCTGATGAAGGGCTTATGCTCAAAGCGTCGATTTTCCTGCTCCTCGGATGCTGCCTGACCTGCTGTGCTTTTCCAGCACTACACCCACGTGTGATTCATATGCGTTTTCTAAGTTGAGATACTCAACAAAGCATACAGTATGTTAACTGTAACCAAAATAATGTACAATTACCTCTTTGCTAGCTCTAGATGTAACTATTCAATATGCTCTTCACTAGTCTCCCATCACTCTCCACAAATTCAAGGTTCTGGTGCCCATTGACTTAAGCTGCAACAAGTCCAGTTAACCTTTTTCATTGTGCTGGGTAACCTATAATGGCTCCTGGTTGAGCATAGCTTGGTTTTAACAGTTATTTCTATGTTTATAAGTCCCTCCACGGTCTCAACTCTTCCTCTGTAATCTCCTTCAACCTCATGACCTTCCAGAGATTTATACGCTGCTATCATTCTGCCCCCTGGAATATTGCTGATTTTTATTGGGTGTGCATCAGCTGCTGGGTCAAACGCTTGGATTTCTCTCCCATACATCTGTGTCTCAAGCGGATGTTCTTCCTTTAAGCATTTCTTAAAACTAACCTCTCTGTCTAAACTTTTCATCATACCGACCTACTATCCTCTTATAGGGTTCAGTGTCGTACACTGATTCACATTGTTTCTGTGATGTGCCTTGGCATTTTTAATTATGGTAAACATGCTACAAAAATATATGTTGACAGTGATTCCTCTTATATTGAACATATCAATATGTTGTGGATGTTATCAATAAAAACAGTAGGCTTTGATGAAAGTTGTGCAGGAGCTTTGAAGTTTTTTTTAGAAAACACACACAGACAAACTAACACACACCACACCCCCGACGACCCCCTCCATCCCTCATTTTGACTCTAAATTCCCAAAAATATGATTTACTTATTCCACATGATACTTTTCCAGCCAAACGAACAATGAGGACTTTAAGATTTTATTGTATTAGCTCAACTAGTGGGATTTGACGTATTTCTTTAAAATTGATCTTGTAATTGCTTACAGAACTAACAAACTCAGGGCTACAATATTTCTAGATGGTACTGATTTACTGAATTATTTACTAAATTTAAAAAAACACTTCTTTAAAAATGACAAATTAAATGGCTTCCAACTCAAAGCTATAAAACTTGCTGCAAATATTCTGCACTAGCTGCCATTTTGTTTCAAAACAGGGCATATGGATTTCCACTGGCTTTTATTAATAGCACAAAATGAAAACCAAATGGCGAGGAATAGTTTGTTAATTGGCTCGATCAGCAAATATAGTAGTGGTCTCAAACATCAGCATTGTTTTAGCAACAGGTTGGGTCTTACCTTCAGAAGTCATCTCTTTCATATCTATCAGGATATAAAGCTTACCCTCTGGCTCCAAATCGACCTAACAAAAGAGCATGAGGAGAGATTAAAATATAAACTAATACAAGTAATATGTCATACACTCATATGTAAAGAAACATAATGAAGCCTAACCAAGATGAATTCTCATACCAAAGCCTTAAATTGATGCATCCATAGAAGTTTTATGACACAGAAGATTGCCATTCTGAGCAACCTAAATCTAAACCCAGTGTCTATTTTCTCTATACTAGCACATTTCTTTTGATGTTAATGTTTACTTTTGTTTCTCTATATTATTAGAATTACAAAGGTTTATAAATGGCTAAGTACTAGAATTGTACCTTTTGACTTATACAAATACTACATTTTTGATGTTAAAAATCACACAACACCAGGTTATAGTCCAACAGGTTTAATTGGAAGCACACTAGCTTTCGGAGCGACGCTCCTTCATCAGGTGATTGTGGAGGGCTCGATAGTAACACAGAATTTATAGCAAAAATTTGCAGTGTGATGTAACTGAAATTATACATTGAAGAATTGATTGTCTGTTAAGCCTTTCATCTGTTAGAATACAGTGATAGTTTCACTTATTTTTGATCCGTTACATTAAATTTAGGGTAGATTAAGATGTCATGTGATCCATGCTGGATTCTGCCTGAATGCAATGGTTTATTGTTTAGAAGATTTAAGCAAGGATCATATTAGTTTATTGAATGAGTGGCACAAGGTGCTGTACTTTGCTTGGGGACTGTAGTCATTGGAAGGTAGTCAGCCAGGTGGCTGTCTCAGAATACGAGTCAGCTAACTCAGAATACAAGATTCACAGCCCCAATCAGGGAATCCTGGCTGATAGATATAAACATAAGTGTCAGAGGTTCTACTCACTCTAGAAACCAGCTCTGAGCTAGCTGGGTCAGTGTCATATATTGAGTATATGTAAATAAACGGTGACTTGATAATAGGATACCGGCCTTCATGGAGTTATTTCAGGGACAATGACAGCAGTGTCTCAGTCCACAACTGATTAAGCCGTCCAATGTTCTAGAAGGATGTCATAGTTATTATTTTGTAAAACATTAGACAGTAAACTTTACTTAAGAAGAAAGGAAGTTGGGATCAAGGATAACTACTCGACATTTCTAATTTCTAATGTTTATATCCCGAAATGTCGATTCTCCTGCTCCTTGGATGCTGCCTGACCTGCTGCGCTTTTCCAGCAACACATTTTTCAGCTCTGATCTCCAGCATCTGCAGTCCTCACTTTCTCCCATTTCTAATTAAATGCAAAACTAATATTCTTCCAGTTTCCTAGGAGATGAATGTAGGAAATTTGTCAGACATTCAAATCCTTTTATTATCTACATTGTTTTTAAAAGTTTCTATGCTTTATGTTTTCCTCTTGAAAGCTGAAGAACCCAGTTAGGGATTCCTGGTTCCTCACAGAGAAACTATTAAACAACAGCAAAGGAATTTCAGTTGAAAGGTTATGCTTGTCTTTTGGTTTCCTCCCTTGTTTCTCTGTTCCCCAGAAAATAGAGGCATTTATTTAATAAGAATAATGCGTATAATCAATGGCCATGAGTACTGCTCAGGGGAATCACATAATTAGTGGTTCAGGTAATGCCAGAAAGCATAGCTTTATGGCTGGAACAGGTTACATTGTAATTAGAATCTAAGCATTAGGAAATTGTCAACGGCTTGTCATTTTAACTTGTTTTAATTAACTATTTCATTTTTGAAAGGACTGAAGGTTCTTTGATTATAAGAGAATCAGATGGACTGCTCGGGTAGCTGTGAGTCTAGATGCTACTCAGCTGAATAGCTAAGGCAGATAGAAGGTGACTAATTGTGTGCGTGAGGGGGAGAGGGGGTGAGAAAGAGGAAGGGAGGGTATGAGTGTGAGAAGAAGAGAGGGAGGGAGTGTGAGTGAGAGAGAGGGAGGGAGGGA
>NC_057719.1:28187080-28214413 GCF_004010195.1 Chiloscyllium plagiosum
AGGGAGCAAATGTGAGTATGAGAGAGAGAGAGAGAGAGACAAAGAAAGAAAAAGAAAGGAGGAAATGAAAAACAATAATTTTAGAATAACATACTGAAACTAAGGACTGACATGTAGCACAGTGAGATAGGTGGAGTCTGACACTGTCAAGGTTGACTCAGCAATCAGATGTACAGTGACATCATTGTGTTGCCTATTTAGGATTAATGACACACAGTTCAACTTTTCACAGAATAAACACACATCCCTGGAGAATTTGATTCAGCTGCAATGAAGCCATTGCAGCAGGTTGTTTAGTGTCATAATAACCAGCTGAATAAAATAAATGCCCCATTTACACTAACTTGCCATGATGAGTTCAAGGGAGTCCCACTTCATCCAGATGGAACTCTAATGTCATTTGTATTTGTTTCAGGTAAACAGACTGACAGGTTTTGTAAAATATTATACTTAAAGTGACTAATCCGACAAATCACTGCTCAGGGTCCCCACTATCCAAACATTGGGATCCAATGGGACCACAGAGTCCTCTTGGGTTCTTGTGCTGTTGTTTGTAATACATCCTTGCAAAGACTTTGATCGTAAGGCGAATAGGATGCAAGTCAGCCATTCAGCCCATTGACTCTGCTCTAGCATTAAATGGCTGATTCGATAATACTAGACTCTACATTAATTTTTCCTCCCCATAGTCCTTAATACCCTTCTACTTAAAAATGTAAATCCACCTTGGATATATTCCAAGATTCAAAGCTCAACACCCCTCTGCAGTGAAGACATCACAGATTCACCACCCTCAGGGAAGAAGTTCCTCCTCACCTCTGTTTTAAGTGAGTGAACCCTTACTTAGTGATTATGCCTTCTGGTCCTCAACTGTCCCACAAGGGGAAATAACCTCCCTACATTGACCATTGAATCTTACAAGTTCCAATAAAATTGTCTCGTTCTTCTAAATTCCAGTCAGTACACACCCAATCTACTCAGCCTCTCGTAATATCACATTCCTTTCATGCCCAAGATCAGCCTAAAGAACCTTTAAGACTGCCGCCAATACCTGAACATCTTTCCTTAGAAAAGGGGACCAAAACTGTTCACAGTATTTCAGATGTGGTCTACATTGCCTTAGCAAGGCTTCTCTGCATTTATACTCAATTCCCATTGAATCGAAAGTCAACATTCTAATAGCCTTCTCTGATCGGGTTATCTGATCAAGGAGGAAGTGCAGGATGAGGAGGAAGCAGTACAGCTTTGGAAGAAGTGCAATGTGGTTTGATTTGATAATAGTTTAGAATCTTCTAAGTTCATACATCCTATTTTTGAGAAGGTTAAGGGATGACTTGATTAAAGTTTTAAGATTTTAAGCTGCAAAGATTGAGCTGATAGAAAAAAAGAACATCAGCAGTTAGAGTACTAGAAGGGTTATAGTTTAAGAAATAGGGATGGACCCTTTCAAAAGTGAAATGAAGAAGTACTTCCACCCAAAAAGCCTTCGGTTTGGCAGTGGGTCTATGACAAGGTGGAAAGTTTGAGGCAAGCCTGCCTTCTTTTGCCAGAGTAACCCCACAGCCATTTAACAGTCATTAGGTCATTAACTGGCTCATTGTGAGGTCAACACCCCATCTGACACAATCAAATGCCTGGCTGCCCTCCTGTCTAAATAGGGCCAGTAGGAGTAGTGGCCATTGCAAGGACTGCAGGAAATCTGCTAAGAGGTAATACATTGCCAGATCAGGAAGGAAATCTCGGATCAGGTTGGCAGGCCTCAGTACAACAGAATGGGTGACCAGGAGCTGCAGGTTAGAGGAGAAGGGAACACAAAGGATGGCAGAGAATTACTTCTAATAGGCACAGGGTGTCCACACAGGAGGGATCCCCTCCTCAGCTTGCAAAAAGCCACCATAATGATCCCACAACTGGATAGAATGCCACATAACCAGCCTCAATTGGCCCAAGGCGGGAAGCCTCCTGATGCCCAGTTGATGGTTGAATTCCAGGTGAGACAAGTAAACAATATGTACTTTGCCACTGTTGCTGTCATTGTATCTGATTTCACTGTATCCAACAATGGTAATTGTGGGTGGAGAAATAGAGTGAAAGAGAGCGAGAGAGAGAAAGAGAGAGAGAGAGAGAGAGAGAGCGAGAGAGTGTACTAAGGGAGTGGGGAGAAAATGTACATAAATTTCCACCAAGGGAAGAATTCTACAAGTTTGCAATACTTCACAAAAAGCTAGTGACTCTGGGTCAGTTGCTAATTTTATATCTGAGATTGACAGATTACGGTAAACCAAAGACATTTTAGGATATGGGACAACGGTGAACATGTGGAGTAAACTTGCAGATCAACCATGATCATATTAAATGGTTGAATAAGCTAAATAACATTTTACTGTTCCTATGTTTCTTAAGAACTAAAATAAATGAAGCCAACTTGTTCAAAGGATTTTACCAAGTAATGTTCAGTTAAATACAGGAACTGTTTTCTGCATCCCTCATTCCGGTACTTTTATTGAACAATGAGATAATGATATTCCGGCTAATAATATAGGAATATTTTTACATGACAATCATTATACATTAAATCCGTGTTCTCTCTGATATTGGCTCAGGTCCAGCAATGATACAGCTGAGTTATACACGTGTACATTTTGGTATTTTTAATGGTCAGTTAATTCACAGTTAATAAAAGAATGAAGTAATTTTGCAATATTTTTCTTAGTAATTTCTCAGATTTGCTGGATGCACTGCAGCTTGTGTTTTGGTTATAATCTAACAGGTAATTTGATAGAATCAAATACAAAACGGCACTGCAACTTATTCCTATTTTAGTTTCAATCTTATGATTTTCACCAGTTTTCTGTGGAAGAAATAAAACTTAAATGTTAGCTCATTAGGGTTATGTAGAAGGATGGCATCTTCAAATGAGGATTAAAACAAAAATCCACACACTTCCAAATTGAAGTCTGACTTCTAGACAACTTCATGAGAAATCATCAGCAGTGAACTGGCCAATTCAAAACCAGCTTGCAGCAGGTATTGTTCTCAAAATTGAATCAGTGAAATACTTAAATATTTTCATTAAAGCCATGATTTCAATGAGAACCAGGGAAAGAAACAATTGAAAAATGTTAGTCCATTAGTCATAAGCCTGGAGTTACGTGTGATAACTGAAAAAAAATGCTACTGATGACTATCTTTTAAACGATTAGAAGAAACGGCTGACCATTAGATGAAGTTTGAGCACATTTTGTGTGCTTTAACCAAGTGTTAGTCTCAAGTGAATTGTTGTCTACCCGTTGCATACAATCCTATCGAATGTGGTTTTTGTTTCATTTCTGCTCAACATCCTTTATTTGTGGTGTGGTTTTTATTTACTGCTCTCGGCATACTTTATTTTTGAGATCAGAAGTTGAAACAAATAAAGCTGAAATTTTGGAAACCGTAGCTCCACTCCTGTAGAATGTCATTATTCAGCAAGCAATATTGAAATTCATTCGACATACATGTCAGCAAAAGGAATGCTTCAGTTCACCAAGTTTACAAGAGGGACATACACAACCTAATATAAGGAGTAGACCTGAAGATCTGCATTAAATAAAGTTAATTAACAGGCTTCAGTAATAGTGTTAGAGCCTATGAAGAAATACTGTCAGCTATCCAGCTGTATTCTAAATCAGGGACACATGGCAAAATGTGTAACATTACAAGGAGTCCTTGGGCAAGTATATTTCTGTATAAAAATTATGAGTACAATTAAATAAACAGCCAACACTGACACAGTTGACCACTGGTCTCTTTCTGTGCTTCAGGATTCTATGGAAAGGCATTCTTTACACTCCTGAGTACAAATGTTTTCATCTTTCAAACAAAAGAAAAACTCTCTCAAAATGCAATGATATCATGAATCCATTTCTAGAGATTTTGGAACAGAAACATTATCCCACCCCACTAGACAATGAAATAATCCGGAACTACGACCAGAATATTGATACTATGATAGTCGAAAAGTGTGGCTCTAGAAAAACACAGCAGATCAGACAGCATCCGAGGAGCAGGAGAATCAATGTTTTGGGCAGAAGCCATTCTTGATGAAGGGCTTATGCCCAAAACATCAATTCTCCTGCTCCTCGGTTGCTGCCTGACCTGCTGTGCTTTTCCAGCACCACACATTTCGACTCTGATCTCCAGCATCCTCACTTTCTCCTACTACTGCATTTAGAATATTCCTCACGGCCGGATGCCAAAAAAATCCAGTAAAAATAGATCAGCGATTATTTTTAAGGGCTTATTTGCAAATAATTTGGAAGTGATACAAAGAACATAGAACATTGAACATAGGACAGTACAGCACAGAACAGGCCAGGCCCTTCAGCCCATGATGTTGTGCCGATCACTGATCCTCATGTATGCACCCTCCAATTTCTGTGACCATATGCATGTCCAGTAGTCTCTTAAATGTCCCCAATGACCTCGCTTCCACAACTGCTGCTGGCAATGCATTCGATGCTCTCACAACTCTCTGTGTAAAGAACCCGCCTCAGACATTCCCTCTATACTTTCCTCCAACCAGCTTAAAACTATGACCCCTCATGTTAGTCATTTCTGCTCTGGGAAATAGTCTCTGACTATTGACTCTATCTATGCCTCTCATTATCTTATATACCTCAATTAGGTCCCCTCTCCTCCTCCTTTTCTCCAATGAAAAAAAGTCCGAACTCAGTCAACCTCTCAAAGGTTTGATTAATTCTAACTTGTTCAGGCCAGGATGGCCTGGGCGAGGGAGGATTAACTGATTAGCAGCAGTCGTTTACTCTAAATTTGTTTCATCAGCTCTAACACCATTACTGAAGACTGTTAATTCAACATATGTGCATTACAGATCTTCAGATCTATTTGTTACACTGTTGTGTCTATCCCTTCTATGTACAGTATCTATGTTACAAATAAAAGACTGTCAAGTTTGGTAGAATTCTTAATGGCTGTATTTATTTGCTGAAGATACGGCAAGCAAGGAAGTAATATTTAATAATAATTCCATTCCCTTGTTTAACAACAATGTTATGATGACAAATACTAATTATTAGTAATCTACAACTTTAAAATGATCACTCACCCATATGACACCAACTCTTTAATGAGATAAATATTTAAATATCCACACCTTGCAGTAATCTCACAATTAAGATTTCTCTTTTAGGATTGAAAACTTATTCAAAAATGCAAACTGGTTAAACTAAACCAAAACCAATCTCAAAAAAATTCAGTGGTAATATCCTAGAAGTAAATGGCACAATGTAAAAGTTGGATTCACCATAAAGAGACAGGTCACAGCTTCAAAGCAGAAAATTAGAGAGTTGACTATTTTCAGCAAAAAAGGACCTTATATTCGTAACTTGTTCTGCTAATATTTCAGCTCAAAATGATCTTTTTGTTTATTCCAGAGGCTGCACCTCCAAGGAGAGATCAAACAATGTTCTTTTTATCTTAATTAATGGCCCTGACATTGAAATCTTACTTAAAGTCAAGCAGCTTGTTGGCTTGACTGGCAAATATTTCATGGATATTAGGCAAAGGTTTGGAATTAAAAACTAATGTATTGCAAAAGCTTGATTGAAACAATCCTTGCAGCGTGTAGCTGTGTAAAATGGTCCATGTCTCCCTTTTCATTGTCTCTTAAATGTATCAGAGCAATTACTTTTTCATGAAATAAACCAATTGCAAGAGTGCAATTCACTTGTTCTCAAAGTTCATCTCACAGTGTCATGGGATGCTGAAAGGTATGGTCAGATCAGCAACATCATGTTTGTTGCCTATCAGTGCTCTTCAAAGTATCAATCAAAACTTTCCTGCAGGGGAGGTCCTTCATTCCTGATGAAGGGTTTATGCTTGAAACGTCGATTCTCCTACTCCTTGGATGCTGCCTGACTGGCTGTGCCTTTCCAGCACCACACTCTTCGACATAGGTGGACAACCCATCTTACAACTCTAACTGCCCCTACAATCATGGAGGGGAGGATAAATTGGCAGCAAAACTGCTGCTGATGCCAAGGTGGGTCCACCTGCCTGTTTTTCCCAACTGTGGGCAGACTATAAAACTCAGGCCTATGTCTGTCAACAGAAGGATACAGGTACATCAGTTTTAGGGAAATGTGTTATCATTGTAATTCCTGCCACAATTGTTGAATATTAAGCAATGGAAGGGTAATGTGAAAGCATTTCAGAAGGACTGGGTGGACCACTTGATTGCTTCTCACAGACATTCATCCTGACCTTGGTCAATGGAGAAGCCTGTTCTCAGTCACACAGTAGATTGCAACAAAACCAATCTATTGAAAAGCCACACTGTTCAATTCATTTTTCCAGTATAATTTAAACAGCATGTCTAATGCTAGTAATTTCTTGGATTTTCTGAGAAGCTAACATATGAATTGTGTTATAGATCTCTGGCTATTGGAGTAAATACATGAGTTGGAGGCAAGGTTCATCCGTCGTTTTTGTAAGCCTAACTATAACAATTTCAGGTCTGTTCTGGAAAATAAACCTTAGTCTGGTTTGGATTATAGCTTTCCCTCACACAATTGTCCGTGGATTCAGCACTGCAGTCACTAAAACAATATGGTGACGTGAAAAGTGAGGCTGTATTCACTTTTGGTCAGGTCATACATTCCTAAAATTAAATTAATAGGCTGAATTGCTGCCCTGACCACTGAGAGGTAAACTCTCAAGTGAGGGCTAAATTGGATATCTCCAAAAGGATTGTGGAGGATAGCACTCTGTGAATAATTCATGGCCATTCACTAACGCAGCAACATGCCAACTTTAGTACCTTCCAGTTAATCGAATGATTGCTGCATACAGCTAACAGTCAATGCATTGTTCATTGGTTGCATGCATCAGCTGGGGACCCAACACTATAATGTGATAGAGCCAATGAATGCTAGCCCACACTGCTTCCAGTTACCCTGCCAGAGTTATACAAGCAACAATAAGTCTAGGAGCCAACAGAGGATCATGCCACACACCAAAGCACTACAGATGTGAGATATATGAAATGTGCAAAGATACCTAGTCAGCATGAATGAGTTCAACCAAAGGGTCTGTTTCCATGCTAAATGTCTATATGACTCTGTGCAAGTTAGGTGGATTGGCCATGCTAAATTACCCATAGTGTTCAGGGATGTATAGGTTAAGTGCATCAGCCATGGGAAACGTAGGGTTACAGGGATAGGGTAGAGGGATGCGTCTGGGTGGGATGCTCTTTGGAGGATCAGTGTGGACTCATTGGGCCGAATGGCCTGTTCCACACTGTAGGGATCTTGTGGAAGCACACAGCAGCTTCACATTCTGTTCTAATGAGCAGAAGTTATATATCAGCCTAATAGTATGTAAACATTTATGTAATACACATAATATGACTGATTTCAATGCAGTGTGTGAAAAGGAGAAAACTGAAGAGCTTTTAGGCTTTAGGTCAGGCTTTAATTGGATGAGACAGAGACTGGATACAGTAAACTAGGCAAAAAAACAACAGAAGATCAGAGAATTATGTTATGTGATATACGGCCTTTTTAGATTGCTAAGGGATAATTACTAATCAAAGACCTGAATAACAAAGAACAGAAAATAGTGAAAACAGAAAACAAGGGTACCATAAAAAGGGAATGTGTAAAGAAGCTCACAGGGGTTATCAGTATTAAAACCAAAAACATTACATTTCTAGGATTTTTTAAAAATTATTAGGAGAAATGGAGATCCTTCGAAAAACAATGGCAGGGATTTTCTCAATGAACATATTAAAACTATCAAGGCATTTGGGACATGGAATCAGTGTGGGAAAGTTGTGTTGAGATCAGAGATCATGCATGATCAGCGAGGTCAACGGACTGAATGTCCTATTCCTGCTCTTTTGTCCTATATTCCTCCACTCTAAATTCAAACATGCTGTTTAAATACTTTGAAGTAATTGAAGTTTGAGAAGACATCAGCATGTTGGCATCAAGGAAATTAATACTGCATCAAGGATAAGGTCAAGCCAAAACTAACATAAGCAAAAGATCAGACATGAAGAAAGTATGGCATGAAAGAATAACAAATCACCAGGACAAGATGGTTTCCATTCAAAGGTTTTAAAGGAATTAAGCGACAACATTGCCAATGCCATATAACTAAGATTTAGAGTTTCCAGATTTGGGAGCCATTCCCTTCAATTGGAAAATTGTGTACATCACTCTGATGTTTAAGTAAGCAAGGGAAATGAAGAAATTAAGGATCAGTTAGTTTGCATGTTTCAGGAAAGTACAAGAGTTTAGCATTAAGTGATTGAATGATGGGCTATCTCAAAAATGTTCTGCCAATAAACATCATGGATTTGTAAAGGGAAGGTCTGATAAATCTGATTGAGGATTTTAAGAGAGTGACTAAAGTAGGGAATTAAGAAATTTCTAGAGATGTGATTTATATAGACTTGCAGAAGAAATTTGATAAATCTCAAACACGGGTGTTAGCTAAAGTTGAAGCTTATGGAAATGACATGATCCAAAAATTGTCTGAGAGGCAGTAGACTATGGATAACAGGAGGTTCTCTAATTGGTCATGTAGTACCAGTGATATTCCAGTACGCAAAGTGCATTATATTTTTTAGTGACTTAGATGATGGGTTGCAATGCCACATATTGAAATTTGCTAATGACTCAAAAGGTTCAGCAGCATTTTAGAAAGATAAATGGAAGCTTAAATTTCAAAGAGATATTGATAGATTAAGATAATGAACAAATCTGTGACAAATAGATTTCAATGTTGTTGTGTCACCATAGTCTTACCAGACCATTGTAGTTGTTCTCTCATTAGGGAGATAGAGAAGCAACTGGTGGTGATCTAACCTGAGGGCCACCAGACCTCAGGTGAGGGGAAAGGTTGAGAAGGAGAGTCCTTCATAGTAACCTCAAACCAGTGATGGGAATTGAACCCATGCTGTTGGCATCATACTGCCCTAAAACCGACAAGCCAGCCAACTGAGCTAAACTGATATCCTTTTTCAATGTAGGAATGAAGAGTGGATAAAACAGAACACTTTCCAAATTGCAAAAGCAAATAATTTGATCATAAAAATGGAAATTATTTCCTCTGTTTGGAAGGTCTAGGGGTAGGTTAAAAAATTTTTTAAAAGTTTAGAATCAAACTTTTCAGGAATAGAAATAGGAAATATTTTCACTCAAAAACTGGCAGAAATTGGGACTCACTTTGGCTATTGAGACTAAATTAATTTTTCATTTTAATACTAAAATAGGAAAGTTTGTTTTCAACCAAAGTATTAAGGTATACAAGGCAAGGCTGTATGTATGGAGTTAAAGTTGCAGATATTAAAACACAATAGAAACAGGGAGATTGGAGAGCTATACCCAGAGGAATTGGATGCAATGCCACAAGATGTTTAATGTACTCACAGGAGCAGTTCCAAATCAATAAATGCAACTTGGTGTGACAAGCTACAGTGAAAATTGTACAATGTGCTTGGATGTCATGATTGAATAACTAGTAAGGTGTGCAAGCTGTGAGATTATATATTTGTACAATGTGTGAGGGTGAAGTGATACCGATAAACATTAGGCATGAGTATCGACTGACAGGAATTCTTGGTTGGTGAGTAATGTGGGCGTGTGGTCTAGGAACAGTTTGTCCTGCTGTAGATGGCCTTCTGTTCATTTTCCTCATCAGGCTATATTCCAAGTGGCAGTCTTACTAAGTATGATCATCTTTGCTTTGTTTTATAATCTTAAAGTCACCAAAATACTCTTCAGCACTTGTGCTCCCTATAAGCATTAGCAATTGAAATTCTAGAAAGCATCAGGTACTTGTAGAATCATAGCAGCAGCCAGAATAAGTCAACCAGCAACTAACCAGCAAGTGGTTGATAATCTCTTTAAATAATACTGTAAAGGGTAGGAGGGGTCCTTCCCATTGCTGAATGCAAGTTCGATTCTGTGACGGTTAGGACACATGTGAAGGTGCCATTGTCACAAGGGACCATTGGGCTGTTCTTTCATTAGTGAGCAATGACTGTTGATCGATTAACTTGAGGGTCACCATGCCTCAGGCAAGGGGCAAGATCAAGAAGGTGGGTCCCTTTAATGGTAACCTCAGCCATTGTACGAATTGAACCCATGCTGTTGCTGTTGTTCTACATTGCAAGCCAGCTGTCTAGTCAATTGAGCTAACTTGTTAGAATAGGGTGTTGGTTAAAGTATTGAGCTGAAAAACGTCAGCACAGGCACCATATCAATGTGGCATGCTGTGTGACAATATGTTCAACATTGTCTTCATTATGGGGATGGTTACTGTGGCATTAACCCCTCCCACCCTTTACAGTATTATTTAAAGAGATTATCAACCACTTGCTCAGAACATCTCTTTTACAGTGCCAATATCTCAGAAGTGAGGGGACAGAAGAGGTTGCAGTAAATATAACTGAGTCAGGTATAGACTGAATGTCCAACATTTCATCCCTACACCACATCTTTCGATGGAAAGCTAGCACTTCTCTGGAACACAAATCAGCAGGTTCACTGCTATAAGCAAACAATATCTAATTTTAATTTCGGTTCTAATAAGAAAAGCATTCCTCTTGGGGCAGCCCCCACTCCCTTTATTCCTCATCAACCACCTGTAAATTAAGCCTCAGACTCAAGAATTCCCACCCTAAACCTTTCCAGTTGTCTGTTATTTAAAATGCTTCCTAAAAGTTACTCTTTTATCAAGCTTTCAGTCACCTACCCTAAAGTTATCTTCTTTTCCACTGTCAATTTTCATCTATGTTGCCAGATTAAAAGTGCTACATAAATGCAAGTTATTATTGTATGTGTAGTGGTTTATTTCAAAGTCATTTTGTTCCTTTGAAGTATGTAATAACAACACACCAACAATAACTAAGTAAAGCATTGTTGGCATTTCTGTGGTTTCCTGATGTACAGGTATTCACCATGCAAACATCTCAAAGAACCCAGGGATTTACCAGTTAACTGAAAACTGATTGTTACAGATTGGAAAAGCTTTTATCTCTTTTCCCCTTAGGCCTCTGAACAGGAAGGTTGTGGGTCATGTTGCCTCCGAGTTCCATGTAGCCAGCACATAAAAACTTTACAGCAGCCAAAACCAGAAAGTACTGGAGAAACTCAATAGGTCTGACAGAGAGAAACAGTGACGAAGGGTCACTGCATTGGAAATATTAATTCCGTTTTTCTATTCAGAGACCTGCTGACGTTCTACAGTATTTCTGCTTTTCTTTCTGATTTCCAGCATTCACAGTTCTTTGCTTTTATTTTGAGTTGAAGGGGATGCCTACTTCATCTAATTGATCATTTGCTCCAATAAAAAAAAACACATCATGGGTTCCAGTCTCACAGTGGATACGAAGCTACGAAGATTGAGGCTGACACTCCAGTAAAGTACTGAGTGAGTCAGTACTTCTGACAATGATCTTCATGACTTCTTTCAGTTGACACTTTAAACTGAGTACCTCATCTATTTCCTGATTGGACACAAAAGATTCAATGTCAACATTTCGAAGAAGAGCAGAGAACTTATTCCTGGTGCTTTCCCCAAAATTTCTATTTCAAATCAAAACCAAAAATACAAAACAAAATAACTATTTATTGTCTCATTGCTTGTTCCCTGCAATACAATGGAGACGATATACTTCAGAAAGAATGTCATTTGCTGTAAAGTGCTTCTGGAAATCCTGAAAGGTGCTATCTATAAATATAGGTGTCCACTTATCACCATATGGGTTATATTTGAGAAAAATCATAGAAAATTTACAGCGCAGAAGAAAACAAAAATAAAAATCAGCCATACAGACTGATTCCATTTTGCAATATTCAAAGAACAAAGAAAATTTACAGCCCAGGAACAGGCCCTTAGGCCCTCCAAGCCTGAGCCGATCCAAATGTACTGCCAATTCCTAAGCATTTGTATCCCTCTGCTCCCCACCTACTCATGCATCTGTCCAGACACAACTTAAATGAATCTACCGTGCCTGTCTCTACCACCTCTGCTGGCAACATGTTCCAAATGCCCACCACCCTCTGTGTGAAGTACTTGCCGCGTGTATCCCCCTTAAACTTTCCACCTCTCACCTCGAAAGCATGACCTCTGGTTATTCAATCCTCCACCCTGGGAAAAAGCTAGTCTCTATCCATCCTGTCTATACCCTTCATGATTTGGTAAACCTCAATCAGGTCCCCCCTCAATCTCCTTTTTTCTAGTGAATATAAACCTAATCTACTCAACCTCTGTTCATATGGCACTTGAGGTGCATATCCAGGCACCCCTTAAATGAATCCAGAATTTCTGGTAGTAAATTTCAGATTTCACCTGTGGAAAAAAAGAGGAAAATCGTCTTCTTCCTTCTACGTTTTCTACCAATCCATGCCAAAAAAGTGTGGCGCTAGAAAAGCACAGGTCAGACAACAGCTCAGGAGCAGGAGAATCGATGAAGGGTTTATGCTCAAAACGTTGACTCTCCTGCTCCTCAGATGCTGCCTGATATGCTGTGCTTTCCCAGTGCCATACTTTTCGACTTTGATCTCCAGCGTCTGCAGTCCTCACTTTCTCCTACCGTTCCATGCCCCCTAGTCACAGAGTGCTCTGCTAAGATAAATACGTACTTCTCATCCACTTTATCCAGGGCCCTCACAATTCTGTATATTTCAGTCAAATTTCCCCTCTGCCTCCTTTGCTCAAAGGACAAACTATACTTCCGGAATTACTTCACCTTGCTTTGCATTTTTAAAATGTTTCCAAGACCAATATTAAAATTCTCAAGGCAATCAAATTTATCTAAAAGTTAGCTCCACCAATCTGAGACACACAGCTGGATTCAATGCTATCCTGCTAACAAAGTTTGATGACAGGCTTGAATATATAACCTGGTGGACAACCTGCCTGCCTTTTACCAGCTACCTTTGGTCCCCACTGCAATCTTAATCCCGGAACCAGTGAAATCAAGCAGACCGCATACCAGTCAGCCAACTGAGACCCCTTAAATGGGTGTTTGTTGTCCCCTTAAGGGCGTCATCCTGTCTCTGTCAGAGTCATAATGAGAACTTTGTAACAATCAGCCCATTTACTGTACTACCATACAGCCTTTGTTGGTGCCTTTTACTCAGTAAAGTGTTCCAAGGGAGTGTTTAATAACATCAATAACATTGACATTAGGTCTTCCCATATTTGATTTTGTGTACCAAAATGTAGCCTAATCTCTGCTGCTCATACTTTACCTCCAAACATTTTCATCTGACCTTTTCATGCACATGCATCTTTGAGGATCGGGCACCCATTGTAAGTGCCACAAGAAAATTACATTGCTCCCAAGCATAATGTGTGTGTGCTGAATTAGGAAGCTCTGCAAACACATTCTTTGGAAAGTTCCCCACCAGTGGGGGAAGTCTGCTGAGGATTGGAAAACATTCTGAAGTGTAAAAAAAAATTGACACCTTCCAATATCCCTACTAGATTGATTCGGAGATGCCGGTGTTGGACTGGGGTGTACAAAGTTAAAAATCACACAACACCAGGTTATAGTCCAACAGGTTTAATTGGAAGCACACTAGCTTTCGGAGCGATGCTCCTTCATCAGGTGAATGTGGAGGGCTCGATCGTAACACAGAATTTATAGCAAAAATTTGCAGTGTGATGTAACTGAAATTATACATTGAAGAATTGATTGTCTGTTACTTTATGTATTGTAATGTCAATCTTCTTAATGCAATGATTAATCCTGGGGATCTGTCCTGTGAAGGTGAGTGGACTACCATTGTGTCAAGCGCGGTCATGCATTGTGTTACTTTTTCCACTGAAAAGGTGCCATAATAAATTAAAGAAATGCGAAAAAAAAACCATGCTACCAACCTGTGCTGTCAGATTTTGTCTCATCATTTAAATCAACTGACAACTCTGGCTGTTACCAAAAGAAATCCTGCTTTTGAAAGTTAATAAAACCTCTTCATTTGCTCCTCTTCATTGATTGGACATGATTCTATTCTGTCAGTTTCAGACAAAGTCACTGCCAGCTTGAGTAATGACAGCTGTGGTCATTATAACTGCTCGGCTGGACTTCAAACTCTATGTAGCTTCAGCTCAGTAGATGCTCTATTGGTTCAAAATGTTATTAGATTCTTAGAGGTTTAGTATTTCTTGCCCCCAATAAGATTAATATAATTCCCATTGCTTTTGCATAGTTCCTAAAAGTATATTCTGGGTGAATGACTATGGAAAGTTGTTTTTGATTCATTCAATAGATGTGGGCATCACTAGTTGGGCCAGCATTTCTTGCCCATCCCCAATTGCCCAGAAGGTAGTTAAGTGTCAACTACATTACTGTGGGTCTGGAGTGATGGGTAGGCCAAACCAGGTGAGGATGGCAGTTCTTTTCCTATAGGAAATTAGATAATCAGGTGAGTTTTTTCTGACAATCAGCAATGGTTTCAGGGTCATAATTAGACTCCTAATTCCACACATTTATTCCATTCAAATTCCACCAAATGGATTCGAACCCAGATCCCCAGAACATTACCATGGTCTCTGGGCTAATAATCTAGCCAGAATACAGTAGCCATTGCCTCCCATATATGGGGGTATATGGGGATTAAGGGAGGGGGCTGGAATTTGGTTTTCTGAGGGGAGGGGCTGGGGGTGGAGGAAGGGTGGCATGTGGATAAGCCAGAGGAGAAGAATGAGATTTAGGAGGCCTTTCAATAAACGATGTAAGGTGAATTGCTTTACTGGAGAATGGAAGTAGGTTTTCTATTCCCTCTGCCTCCCATTCTTTCAGTTTTCATGCATTTGATTGTATTAAACAAAATACACTGAACTCAATTCCTTTCTAAAAAGGCAAACATGCTGGGCATGGGTTGGGTGCGCATTGTAGAAGACGCAAAATGCACTGGTCAGGTTTTCCTGAGTTGCACAAAAATCCAACTCTGGTTTCTCTGACAGATACAATCACCGTTAGATGTACATGTTACATGCTAACAACTCTTTAGCCAGCTGTCATAAGTATTTAAAAACAGCTCCTGGTGTCTGCCAGTTCTTGGGTGATAAATCAGATGTTGAAAACTAGTCAAAAAAGGATCACAAGTTCTACATTTTTCCAATTTATTTCAAATATTTACATTTATTTAAATGTCTTGCATGGTCAATTTGACATATTTATTCCACATGCAATATTACAGATATCCCTAAATCATAGAATTCCTGCAGCATGGAAGCAGGCCTATCGAATGCATAACGACCCTCCAGAGAACATTCCACCCAGACCTCCCCCATCCCTGTAATCCTGCATTTCCCATTGCTAATCCACCTAGCTTCCACATCCCTAGACACTATGGGCAATTTAGCATGGTCAATCCACCTAACCTGGGAGGAAAACAGAGCACCCAGAGGAAACCCATGCAGACACGAGGAGAACATGCGTACTCCACACAGGCAGTCACCCATAGGTGGAATCGATCCTGTATATCTGGCGCTGTCAGGCAGCAGTGCTCAGCATTGAGCCACCATGCCACCCCAAATGGTTTGATAATTACTTAGTCGATACCTGTACATACATCAATAATTGTGCTACAGTTTCAGAAGCATTTTACAACCCTGCCACAGAAACAGTAAATGCACAGAGTAGGAGCTCACAATGTACGGGAGTAACATGTTACCAGGGATAGAGGATTAACCAGCTGGCAATAAACAGCAAGCACAAATGGATCCTTTCCTGACTGACAGTGGGGTCCCACAGAGGTTTATGCTGGGGCCTCAATATTTTACAATTTTTACCAATGACTTAAACGAGAGGAGTGTCGGTATGATAGTTAAATTATAAGGTGACAAATACGGACAGGAAAGCATGTTGTGAAAACAATGAGGAGGTTGTAGACCAATTCAGGTTCCATAGGTTGGCGTCTGGTAGATGGAATACAATGTAGGAAAATATAAACTTGTTCACATTGGTATGAAGAATTAAAAAACACTGTATTCAATAAAGAATGACTGCAGAGTTCCAAGATGAAGAGGAATCGCGGTGTTTTATAGTTTAAAAAATGCTACCATTCAGGTATGGCAAGTAGGGAGAAAGGCTCATGGAATGCTTTCCTTTATTACAAAAGGAATTTAATATAAAAGTAAGAGCATTGTAATTGAGTAATACAGGACATTGATGAAACCACATCTTAAATATATTATGCAATTTTTGGTCTCCTTGATGGAGAAAGGATGTAGATGCATTACACGCCATTTCAGAGGAGTTCCACCAGGTAGATAGCTGGTTTGAATGGGTTATGAAATAAGGAGAGGTTGGACAGGCTGAGCTTGATTCAACTGGAATTAAGAAAAGTGAGGGGTCACTGGATTAAAGTGTATAAGATCCTGACATTCTTGATAAGGTGGAAAAGTAAAGGACATTTCCTGTTGTGGGTCAGTCCAGAACAAGGGCCATTGTTTTAAAAGTAGGGGTTGGCCTTTTAGTAGTGAGATGAGGAGGTTTGTTTTTTTTTCCTGGGGTTTTGAGTGACACTAGAACTTTGTCACAGAAGGCAGTGGATCTGGGATCATTGAGTATTTTTTCATGCAGAGGGCGATTTTTGTGAGGCAAGACAAATCAAAGATTTCCAGGAGTAAATGGAAACGTGAAATTTGAAACTCAAACAGATCAGCCCTGATCTTAATGAATGATGGGGCAATGTCGATGGGCTGAATGGCCTGAGATCATAATATCTTTTGAACCTGCAAAGTGCAAGAGTCACTTTTATACTAGAGTCAGACATAACCCAAGATAAGCTTCTACAGAAACAAAATATATTACTGGCTTAGTCCACATCCTGTCTGCACATAGCTATTGAGCTCAGTAACCAATATACAGGGGCCTGCAGTTTTCTGGATGTACATTTTGATCTCACCAGTACCACAGGTAGCAGATGTTTAGTTATTTCTCTGGTCCTACCCCTCCTTCACTCCGCTATCTCTTGCATTGAATATGCTTGTTTATATACCAATGTAATTCCAACTTCCCTTCAGAAACAACGTTTTGAACTTGTGTGACTGGGTTTTTGTTCTTCAATGATATTTTGTTGCTTCTCTAAAAAAAAGCCAAAGTAAATGCTGAGCAAAACAGAACTGATGGTTTGAGCACAAGTGTGATCAAGGTCGTGATTGCTAATATTATAAAATGACAGGTATTAATTTTCATTTCAGAGAAGTAAAGAAATTATGCAACAAAATGGTACTATAATATTGTAGACTGCATCTCAATTCTCATACAGAGCTCCAGTTCTAATTCCCATCGAACCCATGGGCTCCTAATGAGGCCACCCTGAGAAATTCAAGGTAGTGCTCAGAAAGTCTTTAAATGGAGAAGGAGGAGGAGAAGGACGAGGATGAGGCGCCACTGTCTCAGAGCAATTTGCAAACTGGCTTGCTTTGAATGTAGACTGCTTCAGTCCTGCAACATTGATACTTCTTTATCTGGGCTTCATTCCACACCGTGCTTTTGCAGCCAAGCCACACAACTGACCTGCACCTCCCTCTGTACAACCCGCCTCTTCTTTCACTCACCTGTGCTTTCCCTGGTTGTTGTGTTGGAGAGATAAGAAACTCCACCGGACAATATCAGCACTATCCTTTTTGCTCTGATTAAACATTGGAGAGAATTACGACTAATAACATATCAATGAAATTGAAAAACAAATCCTAGCTCAGGCTCAAATAAAGAACTAAGGGACCACCACATTGTCACATTTTGGGAGCTTCATCAGCATGCTCAGTCAGATGTGCAAAATCACTATTGCCAGACTGCAGGGCGGAGAGAACTGACTGTATGACTCTAATTCAGAGAGGAATATGGGCACTGTCTGGTCTCCTAGTCAATGTTATGTAGTATTTGAGCAAAAGTGAATCTTGTGTGAAAGTAAATTTCTAACATTTGGCTAAAAATCCTCAACTCGATCGTTCCTCAGTTTTTAAAAAAGTGGAAATTGTGGTCCCTTAGAAATTGACTTTTCCTGATATTTACTGTACAGCATGAAATTTCATTTATCAGCTTTTACAGAGTACTTAACTTTCCAAAATTCTAGCATGGGAAAACAAAAGGGAAGGAATTGTGAGAAACAGAGGTCATGATGCACATTGAACTAATGTCAATAATTTACCTGGTGCTAAATGTACCCAATTATCAAGTGTGTTGTTTTTAAAAGTAAAATGATTTTGTTTGTAAAAGGAATGAAAATTAATCTGTAAATGGAGGTGGGTAGGGGGCACAACAGACTTTTGACATCATGAGTGAGCATTTCTATGGTGATTGGACAAAAGGGTTCAGATAATTGACTGACACCAATAACTTGCACCTAGAATCATAACCATGAGCACTCAAGGCAGAGGAGAGTTCTCCTCACTTGTCCTGAGATTGCAGGCATCATTAGGCAACTTTCAGAGAGCTGACCTCTCCAAAGGCCAGAACCAGACCAGAAGAAGAGGAAGACAACCCAGGGAAGAGTTCCCCTAGGCTTAAGAGCCAGATGGTGTCCCCCATAAAGTTAACAAGATGGAAACAGTCTGCCCAGCCAACCTGATGATTCACTGATTCCAGAAGACAATCGCCAATTGTCATGGTGTTATACTCCCTTAGCTTAATGCACTAATTTATCATATCTAAACTGTTGCTGGTTAACAAACATGATAAACTATCAGAAAATTGCTGCAAATCGTCAACTGCCTACATTAGGTAAGTGTGATCATGAACCCCCTAAAACCAACGCATTGCTGCTCAGAATGATAATCAAAACCACAAATTCAAATGGAGCCAAATGGAAACAGGCTGACATTTAAGCTAATTATTATATAGTGATAATATGACTAACTGCTGATTTGGGAATTTGAACTGAAGTACATTAATGAAAATGGAATGTGTGTCACATAACTGGAATAGTAAGGTATAATAATAATAATACAAAAAGCTTTGGTGGCGGAATGACAAAAGAGGAACACTAACATGGAAATAAAACTGGTATTAGTAAAATTTTGATGAAACTCAGCAACATTCACTAAAGTTCTGTCCTCCCTGCAGTCTGGTAAGTTCCTCAGAAGAACGCTTTGGTTTTTACAGTGAAGACTCTTGGACTGCTTGCATGCTCCCAGAGGGAAGGAGATTCTCCTGGCAACAGGGTGAGTAGCCAAAGGAGTGGCATATGCGAGGTTCCACAAGGGAGCAGTAAGTAGAAGGTTCAGGCGAAGAAAGTGTGAGTGGGAGAACCTTCTCCAATATGGAGCCAATCCTGGTGCACAGGGTTCATAGACCCCTAGATTAAAACACCCTACGATGCAAGTCCTTAAGTGCACTGTGGCACCCAAAAACATACGTGAGTCACAACCCTATGTACAAATCAACTCTTCTTTTTTTAACCCTCAATCAACATCACTAAAAAGAGAGTTTCTGGTCACTTTCAGATTGCCATGTGTGGGGTGTTTTCCTTCCTGACATCAGGTGGTCATGAAAAAAAAAAGAGTGCTATATCAATGCAGGTCTTTTTTTTCACCCCACAAAAGGTAACAAGAGTTCAGCCATTACTAGAAAAACAAAAGGTTTAGATCTAGTCAGGCAGGCAATCGTCTATTTCTCCACCCACTTTAATCCAGCAGCTTTTATTTTGTGATGCCTGTGAACTGTGTTGCCACCAAATCCTAGCAGAAATTGACAGTGCCATTTTTGTCATGAAGGGTTTCTCTCCACTATGTTAAGGAGGTTTTCATCCCAAGTGTACCATGGATGATGTATCACACTCTCTGGTGCCCTGCTCACCCAATGTTTGCCCAATTCTCCCACTGATGGGCAGAAGTACTTACCATCACCAAGATATCCCAGAATTCCTGGTGCCAACTATTATGCACCCAGTCAGTCAATCTGTGGCAGGCTGGAACTGCCCTACATGGTCCATGATATTTGCCCTAGACATCGCTCTTGATGCATGCAACAGTTGGCCTCACCTGCTCTGACCATTTCAACACCTCACATACTAATCCTGCATGGCCTCTGTGCTGCCATGCTCTCATTTGGGAGACCTCACCACTTCTCCCTCACCTACACCAGCAATCCCAGTTTCACCCCCACTCAATCCCTCCCTTTCTTTCATTCCAAGGGGGAAACTGCTCATAAGAAGCCAAAAAGTGTCAGCTTGGATGCAAGTCTGTAGAATTGAGGAACTGCAAATGTTAAAAAAATGCCATAGTCGAAGTTATGTACAGGCCTGCAAATAGTAGTCAGGAACTGGGGTGCAAGACACACCAGGAGATAGAAAAGATGTGGAGGAAGGGCAAAGTCACAGTGATCGTGAGGGATTTCAAAGTGACTGGGAAAATCAGGTTGGCCATGGATTGCAAGGAAAGGATTTTGTGGAATGTCTACGAGATGGCTTTTTGGAGCAGCTTGTGATGGAGTCCTCTAGGGAACAGGCGATTCTGGATTTAGTGCTGTGCAATGAGGCAGACTTGATCAGGGAGCCTAAGGTGAAGGAATCCTTAGGAAGTAGTCATCATAATATAATTGAATTTACTCTGCAATTTGAGAGGGAGAAGATAGAATCAGAGGTAACGGTATTACAGCTGAATAAAGGCAACTATAGAGGCATGAGGGAGAAGCTAGATACAATTGACTGGGAAAGGAGCCTAGTGGCAAAGGCAGTGGAACAGCAATGGCAGGAATTTCTGGGAGTAATTCAGGAGACACGGCAGAGATTCATCCCGAGGAAAAAGCAACATGGTGCAGGGTCTCTGGAAAATGACACTGAAGAGATAGTAGTGGGGAACAAGGAAATGGCTGAGGAACTGAGTAATTACATCACGTCAGTCTTCACAGTAGGAGACATGAGTAATATCCCAAAAATTCAAGAGATTAAGGGGGCAGAGCTGAGTATGGTAGCCCTCACCCAAGGAAAAGGTGCTAGAAAAACTGAATGGCCTGAAGGTGGATAAGTCACCTGGACTATACCCCAGAGTTCTAAGGGAGGTCATAGAATCAGGGAGGGTCCCAGAGGACTGGAAAATTGCTAACATGACACCTCTGTTTAAAGAAGGAGCAAGGAAAAAGACAGAAAATTACAGATGAATTAATCTAACTTCTGTTGGGTGTAAGATACTAGAATCCATTGTGAAGGATGAGATTTCTGAATACTTGGAAGTCTTTGGTAAAATAAGGCAATGTCAGCATGGTTTCATCAAGGAAAAGTCATATCTGACAAATCTGCTAGACTTCTTTGAGGAAATAATGAGCAGGTTAGACCAAGGAGAGACAATGGATGGACTTCAAGAAGACCCTTGACAAGGTACTACACAGGAGACTACTGAGTAAGCTTATGGCCCATGGTTCAAAGGCACGGTGCTAGCATGGATAGAAGCTTAGCTATCTGGAAGAAAGCAGATAAAAGGGTCCTTCTTAGGAAGCAGCCAGTGACAAGTGATGTTCTACAAGGCTCAGTGTTAGGACCACAACTCTTCACTTTATACATTAACAATCTAGATGAAGGAACTGAGGGCATTCTGGCTAAGTTTGTGGTCGATACAAAGATAGGTAGCACTGAGGAGATGGGGAGGCTGCAGAAGGATTTGGACAGGTTAGGGCAGTGGGCAAAGAAATGGCAGATGGAATACAATGTGGGAAGGTATGAGGTCATGCACTTTGGTAGGAAGAATAGAGACAGGAACTATTTTCTAAATGGGGAAGAGATTCAGAAGTCTTAAGCGCAAATACACTTGGAAGTTCTAGTCCAGGATTCTCTGAAGGGAAACTTGTAGGTTGAGTCAGTGGTTAGGAAGGCAAATGCAATGATGGCATTTATTTTGAGAGGATTTGAATATAAAAGCAGGGACATACTTCTGAGGTTTTATAATGCTCTGGCCAGACTACATTTGGAGCATTGTGCACAGTTTTGGGCCCTATATCTCAGGATTGATGTACTGACCCTGAAGTGTGTTCAGAGGAGGTTTACGAGAATGGTCCTAGGAATGACAAGCTTAACATATGAGGAACGTCTGCGTTTATACTCGGTGGTGTTTAGAAGGAAGAGAGGAGTTCTAATTGACACTTGTAGAATACTGAATGGCCTGGACAGAGTAGATGTGGGGAAGATGTTTCCATTGGCAGGAGAGACTAGGACCCAAGGGCACAGCCTTAGAGTAATGGGAAGACCTTTTAGAATGGAGACAAGGAGAAACTTCTTCAGCCAGAGAGTGGTGAATCTATGGGATTCATTGCCACAGAAGTCTGTGGAGGCCAGGTCATTAAATATATTTAAGACAGAGATAAATAGGGGTCTTGAGTCTCAAGGGGATCAAGGGTTACTGGGATAAAGAGAGAGAATGGAGATGAGAAACCTATCAGCCATGATTAACTGGTGTTACAGACTCACTGGGCTGAATGGCCTAATTTCTGCTCCCATGTCTTATGGTAGGTGCCCAACATTCAGCTCCTCACCCGTTGTGATGAAAGGTCCTTGACTCTAGTCAATGTATCGGTGGGAGAAGAAAAGTGTGGACTGCAGATGCTGGAGAGTCAGAGTCAAAAAGGGTGGTGCTGGAAAAGCACAGCAGGTCAGGCAGCATCTGAGGAGGAAAGTTGACATTTTGGGCATAAGCCTTTCATCAGGAATGTGAAGGTTGAAGGAGGATGAGAGATAAATAAGGAAGTGGAGGGCGGAAAGTCGCAGGGAAGGTGATGGGTGGATGCAGGTGGGGAGTAACCAAGAGCGAAGCATTGAACTTTGCTTTGCCCATCTCCTATTACCCTCATTGACAGTGTTTTGACGTTAACCTCTGGTCCTTGTTCAAACACCTTTTTATTGTGTCCTGCAGGTATCACATTACACTCTTTCCTTCGCCTCTGACAAAGGAAACATGGATGCCTCAAATGAAACACCAGCAAGAATCTGGGAGTTATTTCACTTCAGGATATTCAATGTCAAATTAGTTTGTATAAATGGCTTAGGTACCAGGTTTTGGATATTGGATATGAATCACTCCCCTCTCCACCTCGCGGAAACCCTGACTCCTCTTTGGGGAGCCTGCAGGCAAGCTCTGCATCATTTGGATCTTGTTTTGCCTGCCTGTTGCTGGGGAGCGACAAGTGAGCTCTAATTACCCACGAAGAGTTTCAATGGATGATGGGGCAGGTAACCATCTACAGGCCTTCCCTCACATGGACTCAATCAGGTCAAAGGCTTGTAAAGGCCAGGGAAGGACATTAGGTTCTGTCCGATATTCCAATAATAACTGAAGTTCACTAAACACTCAAGCAATTCTTTTTTCATTTTGCAGATTTGATGAACCTATTGTGCATTTTAAACATAGTGCAGCAGAAATTATGGCTGGTAATAACAGCAATTGAATGCTAAACATGCTCATATGACTTTTCTCTGTCAACTATTAACCCAGTTAAAATAAATGGTGTAATCATGCCCATCACAAGGAAGACACTGGATCATGTTTAGTAAAGATTTTTCTGCTATTAACTCCAATTATCATTTCTGTTCTATAATTGCTTAATGAGTCTGTCAAAAATGTTTTATTTTCATGCCCTGGAAATAGAATCCATTGTGTGCTGTAAAATATTTAAAAACCTAAAATGCATAACACATGGTTTGTAGGAAAGAGGAAGGTGATTTGATGTAACCTCCGGCTGGTGTACAATGTCCAATGGTGAAGGACAACCCAGGAGGCAAGCAACAATAGGAATGAAGACTTGCTCTCCAACATGACCTCAGTTTCTGGGAAGGCATGAAGATTTATTCATAGTTACACAGCAGAAACTGGGAACTCAGGAACTGGCAAATAACCCATGTTGTTCAACTACTTGAGCCTGCATATTGTCAATCCAGACTGCTTGTTTGGGATCTGCTAGCAGAATCTCTGCTTATGTGACACACATGAAATGCTCTCTGAACCTACAGATAGCTGTAATATGTCCTGAAGCCGTGGACTGTATTTTGAGCTAACTGTATCTCCCTTTATTGTAAATCTCACTTCAATTGTGCCATTTCCTGCTGTAGCTGTTTAGTGTTTTTAGATGGGTTTTTTTTTTAGTCTTCCTTCCCCTTGAGATTTTCTGTTTGCTTCCCTGAGCACTGACATATGTAAATTTTGCTTGCAGGGGAAATTACTCTGAACCAGTACAGTTCCTGGCACACCTCGTGTTAGAAAGCTAAAGTTCAAAATATGTGAGAATGGAAAGCTTCCACCTGATGCAGTGTTTCTACTTGAAATAAATCCCCTACATGCCGGAGGTGAAATGGAGTCATAGTGTACATTATAGTTGGATCATATGGGAGTTGTTCTGGAAGTGTGCAGAAGTAATTTAACACAGCAACGATTTTACTTGTCTAGTTCACACACAGCTCACTTGGTAATTTAAGTAATACTTTTACATTGGAACATACATTTCTGTGAGCAAAGCAGTGATTAAACATTACTTTGATAGGAGTCCTTCCAACTTGATTAAAATTACCTTTCTTATAAATGAATCTAAACTGAAATTGGAATTTGTAAAGAATTGTTTAAAATTACTAATACCTAAACATCGTACACATTTCCTTACTGTTACTGATGTGAGAACCCTATTACTCATGGAGAGAGGGTGTTGCGCTATAGTACATTATTTGGACTGAGTTCAGTAGAATTGGGGAATGCACTCAACCTTTTTGATGTTCATGGTCTGGGAATTGTAATTCTATACGTAAAGCCCTCAAGCCTTACTTTTCTACTCCTTCTATCCATTAGCTGTTGTTGATTGTTCAGCTAGGCCGTGGCCTGTCTCCCACCCTGAATGCAATTCTCAGGTACGTCCTATGCGTAACGAACAACACTCTGATGCCAAAAACAGAGCCCATTAACAGAGCACGCCCTACACCTGCAGAAAGGGCAGACATTATTCATTCTAACATCTGGAACAGAGCAAAAGCAAGTCTAAAAAATGATGACGCAAACCCGAACCTTAGATTACCATCTTGTCTGAAACTTCTGCCTATAAATAACAGGCCTGAAAAGAAAAAAATCACTTTGATTTAATTTTTCCCGGATTTATGGTTTGTCATTTTGGCAAATTTCCATATTAAAATAAATCAAAATATTTTAAATTCATTGCTGGAAATCAACAAACACTCCCTCACATTCCTTGCTA
Source organism: Chiloscyllium plagiosum (assembly GCF_004010195.1). NCBI lineage: Eukaryota > Metazoa > Chordata > Chondrichthyes > Orectolobiformes > Hemiscylliidae > Chiloscyllium > Chiloscyllium plagiosum. Next base: position 28,212,273 of record NC_057719.1, read on the forward strand.
TGACAGAACAGCTCAGACCTAATCTGGGTCTATCTTTGAATATGTGCAAGAATCATTCATGACCCATAGGGACAGTGTTGCGTCACAAGTTTAACAGCTGAATTTAAAACATACAAGAGAGAGAGTGAAAGAGAAATATTGAGAGCTCAGGGAATAGCATCAGCTAGCAGTGTGAACAATCTTCCATTAACTTAATGTTCAGAATTGTTCCCTTTGCGAAATGTTAGAGGGTGTACTGGTCGGTATTGACATGATTGCTGCAAGTGGTAAATAACATGTGACTCTCTAATTCTGAATGTAAAGTCCCCTGATGATGCTAACTGTATGTCATATTAAACCAAGCTATAAGGTCTTTTTATTTTTACTTGCAAGTCAAACAAAATTACATTAAACAAACACTTAAGACCATAAGACATAGGAGCAGAAATCAGGCCGTTCAGTCCATCGAGTCTGCTCCGCCATTCAATCATGGCTGATAAGTTTCTCAACCCCAATCTCCCGCCTTTTCCCCAGAGCCCTTAACAATCAGACTTCTGAATTTTCTCCCCATTTAGAAAATAATCCATGCCTCTATTCTTCCTAGCAAAATGCATGCCTCATACTTTCCCATATTATATTCCACCTTACTGTCATTTTTGTCTACTTTCCTAACCTCTCCAAATTCTGCTGCAGCCTCCTCAATGCTACCTGTCACTCTACCTTTGTGTCATCTGCAAACTTAGCCAGAATTCCCTCAGTTCCTTCAGCGAGATTGTTAATGTATAAAGTGAAGTGTTGTGGTCCCAACACTGAGCCTTGCAGAACACCATTTGTCACTTGCTGCCATCCTGAGAAGGACCTTTTATCCCCACTCTCTGCATTCTATCCAGACTTCTATCCATGCTAGCATTTTGTCTCTGACACCATGGGCCCTTATCTTATTCAGTAGCCTCCTGTGTGGTACTTTGTCAAAGGCCTTCTTGATGTCCAGGTGGATAACATTCATTGGCTCTCCTTGGTCTAACCTGCTCGTTACTTCTTCAAAGTCTAGCAGATTTGTCAGGCAGGACTTCAGAAAAATAAAGCTTGTATTTATGTAGGGTTTTTCACATCAGGAAATCATAAAGTACTTAAGTATTTTTGAAGTGTAGTCACTATAATAATCCTCAAAATCCTACACCACAGAAAGAGGCCATTTGGCCCATTGAGACTACACTGACTCTCTGAAGAGTATCCCACCCAGGGATTTTTACCATGGCTAACCCACCTAGCCTGTACATTGCTGGACATTACAGGCAATTTAACATAGCCAATCCACCTAACTTGCACATCTTTGGACTGTGGGAGGAAACAAGGACACCCAAAAAGGAAATCCATGCAGATGTGGAGAGAACATGCAAACTCCATGCAGAGTCGGCAGAGGATGAAATTGAACCCAGGTCTGAGGTGTTGTGAGGCAGCAGCACTAACCAGTCAAGCAGCTAACTTATAAGGGGTAAAAACAATGACTGCAGATGCTGGAAACCAGATTCTGGATTAGTGGTGCTGGAAGAGCACAGCAATTCAGGCAGCATCCGAGGACAGGCAAAATCCGAGGATAGGCAAAATCGACGTTTCGGGCAAAAGCCCTTCATCAGGAATAAAGGCAGAGAGCCTGAAGCATGGAGAGAAGGCAGCTGAGAATATAAGTGGCAGATGGAGGTGGAGGTAATGGTGATAGGTCCGACAGGAGGATAGAGCGGATAGGTGGGAAAGGCAATGAACAGTTCAAGATGGTGGTGCCGAGTTGGAGGCTTTAGACTGGGATATGATGGGGCGAGGGGAAATGAGGAAACCAGTGAAATCCACGTTAATCCTGTGTGGTTACATGGTGCCAGGACGGAATATGAGTCACTGTTCTTCCAGGCGTTGGGTGGTAATGGTTTTGCGACGGAGGAGGCCCAGGACCTGTATGTCCTCGGCAGATTGGGAGGGGGAGCTGAAGTGTTCAGCTACGGGGCTGTTTGGTGCAGGTATCCCAGAGATGTTCTCTGAAACAATCTGCAAGTTGGTGTCCGGCCTTCCGATGTATAGGAGAGCACAATTGGTGCAATGGATACAGTCAATGACATTAGTGGAGGTACAGGTAAATTGCTGACCGATGTGGAAGGACGCTTTGGGAT
>NC_057719.1:28215211-28217083 GCF_004010195.1 Chiloscyllium plagiosum
GGCGTGGGTGGTGTCTCGAATGTATGTGGGGAGTTCCTGGACTAGGGGGGATAGGACAGTGTTGAGGTAGGTAGAGATGAGTTCAGTGGGGCAGGAGCATGCTGAGACAATGGGTCGGCCAGGGTGGTCAGGCTTGTGGATCTTGGGAAGGAGGTAGAACCGGGTAGTGCGGGGTTCCCGGACTATGAGGTTGGAAGCTGTAGATGGGAGATCTCCTGAGGTGATGTGGTTTTGTATGGTCTGGGAGATGATGGTTTGGTGATGGGGGGTGGGGTCATGGTCAAGGGGGCAGTAGGAAGAGGTGTCCTCGAGTTGGCGTTTGGCTTCAGCGGTATAGAGGTCAGTGCGCCAGACTACCCCTGCGCCTCCTTTATCCGCTGGCTTGATGGTGAGGTCGGGATTGGAGCAGAGGGATTGGAGGGCTGCGCGTTGTGAAGGTGAGAGATTGGAGTGGGGGAGGGGGGTCGACAGGTTGAGGTGGTTAATGTCCCGGCAGCTAACTTATACACAGCAAGATATCACAAATAACAGTGTTATAATGACTAGATAATCTGTTTATTTTGGTGCTGGTCACAGTAAGATAGACAGATCTTTACAAAATTGTTACAGCACAGAATATTCTGCAGCCAGAATCAATGGAGAAAGAAACCTTTAAAATTATATTTTGGTGACTTTTCACCATAACTAGTGAATATTAGAGATCCAACACATTTTAAGTAAGCAGAATGGCAGCAAAAGGTGGCCAGGGACAAAGTCATCTTCCATGATAGGATGGAAGACAGGAGTGATGAAAATGATAAAAGGAGATGGTCATGTGATGGAAAAGGAGATGGTAATGAAAAAAGTAGAAAACAACAGACGCTGGAAATCCAAAAAAAGAACACAGAATGCCTGAAATCTTCAGCAGGTCTGACAGCTTGGAGAGAGAAACAGTTGACAGGTCTATGCCACTTCATAAGAATTGGTAAGAATTATGAATGTAATACATTTTAAGCAAGGGGTAGGTGTGAAAAAAGGACAAAAGGAAAATCACCCTGTGATTGAGCGCAAGACAGAAGAGATTAAATGGCAGGAGGGTTAGTCTTACTAGGCTAAAGAGAATGATAATAGCCAAGTAAGGCAACAAAAGATGGGTCACAGGGTTTTTTCAATGGAAAATAGAATCATCCCCAACAGATGCCATTCAAACTAGGAGAACAGGTTGAACAGTTCATTCACTTTACTAACACCTTCCACCCCAACCTCAAATTTACCTGGACCGTCTCAGACTACTCCCTCCCCTTCCTAGACCTCTCAATTTCTATCTCGGGCGACCGATTCAACACAGACATTTACTATAAACCGACTGACTCCCACAGCTACCTAGATTCCACCTCCTCCCACCCTGCCCCCTGTAAAAACGCCATCCCATATTCCCAATTCCTCCGCCTCCGCTGCATCTGCTCCCAGGGGAACCAATTCCACTACTGAACAGCCCAAATGGTCTCCTTCTTCAAAGACCGCAATTTCACCTCCGCTGTGGTCGACGATGCTCTACACCGCATCTCCTCCACTTCCCGCTCCTCCGTCCTTGAACCCCGCCCCTCCAATTGCCACCAGGACAGAGCCCCACTGGTCCTCACCTTCCACCCCACCAACCACCGGATACATCGCATCATCTTCCGTCATTTCCGCCACCTCCAAACAGACCCCACCACCACCGATATATTTCCCTCTCCACCCCTATCAGCATTCAGGAGTGACCACTCCCCCCGCGACTCCCTCATCAGGTCCACACCCCCCACCAACTCAACCTTCACTCCCGGCACCTTCCCCTGCAACCGCAAGAAGTGCAAAACGTGCGCCCACACCTCCCCCCCCCCCCCCCTCCCT
>NC_057719.1:28217133-28265407 GCF_004010195.1 Chiloscyllium plagiosum
CACTTGGCACACCAGCCTCATTCCTGAAGAAGGGCTTATGCCCAAAACATCGATTCTCCTGCTCCTCGAATGCTGCCTGGCCTGCTGCGTTTTTCCAGCACCACAGTATTTATTGCTAATCCCTATTCCTCCTCCTGAAAGTGGTAGCTGGTTTTCTCTTGAACAGCTGAAGTCCATGTGGTGAAGGTAATCCTAAAATCCTGTTGAGAGGTTCAGGATTATGATCCCGTGACAAAGGAGGAAGAGGGACACATGCCTAAGCTGGAATTTAGTAACTGTTCGAGTAGGTGTCAGAACAGCTTAGATAGAGGTATAGATAGGTCTGGAGCAAAAGGTTTCTGTATTATAGCCAGGATGCTGTTGGACCTTTGCAGCCTAAGTCCAGTGTACTCAGCTGCTGTTTGATACCATGTGGAGTGAACATAATTGGCTAAAGTCAGGAATCCATGATGGCACCAAGATCAGAAGATGACTGAAGAATCATCCACTCAGCACTCTTGGTTGACGATAGTAGCAATTCTACACTACCATGAGGATATTCACCAAACCTCCTCCAAACATTCGTTATTCATTTGACCATCAACATTTGGACTGCAGGTGGAGTTTTGAACCAATCATTGTACATTGTGGAATTGCCCTCAGTCTACATCAGGTCATTTGCACTCTTTACTGTTCACATTGTATGTTGTAACTTCACCAGTTTAGCACTTCATTGTCAGGTAAGCCTGGTGTTGTCCTGGCATGTTCTTCTACAGCAACCAAAACAATTTGGTAATGTGCCAGTGTTGGAGGAATGAGCGATGTACCAGACCATGAACCTAAATTTTATAGCGAAATAGACAAAGGAGAAAGCTCCGGCACCATAGTGCATTGCTTTTAAACAATGCTGTAAACAACTTGAATTGTAACTAGCCTTTAGAATTCTCACTGATTACACTTACACACAGAATGTTAAGTATGTCAGTTGGCATGATGATGGTTAAATTAAGCCTGTTCTTCCAGTTTATCAGATGCAACCTAGAATTTATATAATCTACACAATCTTAACTACACATATTTCAAGAGAATCCCCGGTCAGAAGTATCCACCTATCACTGGGGTTTATTTTACATGAACCTCTGAGGTAAGTGATACCCAAGCTCCTTAGTTACAAGGCAGTCTGAAGAGTAGCCTCCAAGTTCCCAATGAAATCTTGCTGGTTTGCTTCTTTTAGCCTTCAGTGTGACCTAACACCGCCATGTTTGAAATTACTGCATAGGAATAATTTTAATTTTAAAACATCACTGTTCATTCCAATCAGTAAAATAGGATTCAAAGAATTTAACTGAGAAAATAAAACACATTTTATAAATGTTGTTACTAATTTGATCTTAAAGATGACCAGTTAGATTGTTTTTTAAATAGAAAAGTTATGGATTAAACTTCCAAAGCCATTAAGACAAGAGGAACTGCTGAAGATCGATCCACCAGAAATACCTGCTCCTCTCAAGGTGTTCCATTAAAAAAAAATTCACTGTCCTCTCTAATAGGAGAGATGGCTGGGGCTGGTTTAACCTGAGCACTATCACATCTCAGATGAGAGGGAAAGTTGAGAAGGAGAGTTCTGTATGGTGACCTCATCAAATGCAGAATTGAACCCATGCTATTGACATCACTTTGCATCACAACCAGCCAAGTGAGCTAATCAACCCCCAAGTCAGCCCATCAGTGAGGCTGTCACTTTCCACACAATGTGAAAAATTGCCTAAGTATGTCCTACCCGCGTCAAAAACTATGAACAAAGTGCTATCAAGCAGCTCTTATTCACAATAACCTGTTCAGAACTCTTGCAGAACTACTCAGTTTCTGACTTCTCCACAACCTAAATTCAGACATGGAAGGGCCTGTTTCCATGCTGTATACCTCTATGATTCTATGGCTGGGCTGAAAGATAATGAAGGGGAGAGAGTAATTTTCCTCACATCAAAACTTTTTTTCAACAAGGGTACAAACACCTCTAGAAAAACTGAAGTCAATAGGAATAAATGGGAAAGGTTGAAGTTATACTTGACACAAAATGTCAATGATTGTGACTGTCATCACAGCCCAGGACATCGGAGTTTGTTAACATGACAATGTTTAGCTGTTCCATTCATGGCTTACTCTCACCACTAGCCAGGTGTGGGGCAGCCCAGCATCTATCCAACAACATTCAGGTTCATTCATCATTAAGCAGAATATCAGCCTACGCCAGCCCAAGAAAACACTGAGCCATCATCCAGATCTGGGCTGAGAAGTGACAGGTAATAGTCATATATTAAGAAGGGTCACCTCTGCACGATCTTTAAATGTGTTACTATTGATGAGTCCCCTACTGTCAACATGCTGGATACCACAATCGCAAGAAGCCATTTCAATCTGTTGCCAGGTTCAATCTTTTCCGACGTTAGAATGCTAAATTCATTTAAAGGAAGCACAGCTTTGATCCACACATCACTGACGTCAATGGAATGAGAGATACCCTGGCAAAGTTCCAGCTTTAAGGTATAACTACATCGCCGAAATGATTTCTGCTCAACGCATATGGCATATTTGCATAGTAATGAAGCAATTTTGTCAACTGCTCCAGAATCTGCAGTGTCGCAAAACCTCCCTCAATTCCAGAAGCCTACCATGTTTTGAAATCACCCTGTTTAAAGAAAATTACTCAAAGAGAAAAATCCTTGCATATTCACACACCTTTTGCAGGTTAGGCTTTGTCGTCAAAGCAGTATAGTTATAAACATGTACTGCTATTAACACAGAAATCCTACGAATTCAATAGCTTCAGATTAGCAAATCAGTTCTCACAGTGCCAGAGTACATCACTGAAATATGACCATACTAATATGGAATCCATCCCCATTTTCTCTCGGAAAACATTCAGCAAGCATGTTGTCAGTTCATTCACAATTCATTGTAAGTCAAACCAATTTTACTGAAATTTTTGACCAAGGTTTTGATCAACTGGCCCAGACTTTTCTCATGTAGCTTGGTAAAAAAAAATTTGTTTCATAAAGCTTAGAGCATAGAACATTACAATGCAATACAGGCCCTTCAGCCCTCGATGTTACACCAACCTGTGAAACCAATCTAAAGGCCATCTCTCCTACGCTATTCCAATATCATCAATTTGTTTATCCAATGATCATTTAAATGCCCTTAATGATGACGAGTCCACTACTGTTGCAGGCAGGGCATTCCATGCCCTTACTACTCTAAGTAAAGAACCTACCTCTGACATCTATCCTATATCTATCACCCATCAACTTAAAGCTATGTCCCCTCGTGCTAGCCATCGCCATCCGAGGAAAAAGCCTCTTACTGGCCACCCTACCTAATCCTCTGACCATCTTGAATGCCTCTATTAAGTCACCTCTTAATCTTTTTGCCTCTAACGAAAACAGCCTCATGTCCCTCAGCCTTTCCTCAAAAGACCTTCCCTTCATAACAGGTAACATCCTGGTAAATCTCCTCTGCATCCTTTCCAATGTTTCCGCATCCTTGCTATAATGCAGCAATCAGAACTGTACGCAATACAGCAATTACGCCCGGACCAGAGTTTCGTACAAGTGCAGCATGACGTCATGGTTCCAAAATTCAGTCCCTCTACCAATAAAAGCTAACACACTGTAAGCCTTCTTAACAACCCTATCAACCTGAGTGGCAACTTTCAGGGATCCATGCTCATGGACACCGAGATCTCTCTGCTCATCCACACTATCAAGATCATACCAGCCCAGTACTCTTTATTCCTGTTGCTCCTTCCAAACTGAATCACCTCACGCTTTTCCGCATTAAACTCCATTTGCCACCTCTCAGACCAGCTCTAAAGCTTATCTATGTCTCTTTGTAACCATAAACTTTAATGTCATCTGTAAATTTACTAACTCATCCTTCTATGTCCTCATCCAGGTCATTTATAAAAACGACAAAGAGTAGTGGCCCCAAAACAGATCGTTGTGGCACACCACTAGTAACTGAATCCCAGGATGAACTTTTTCATTAACTACCATTCTGTCTTCTTATAACGAGCCAAAGAGAAAATCTGATAGAAATGTAAGATATTGTTATGCAGAAGAGATTTGACTGCTACAGCAGCCAATAACTTGGAGGACTGCAACTTTCAAATTTGCACTATTGGACAAAATATACAGAGATTCACTTAATCATCTCAGGTGAATTATTGCATTAAAATATGGTCACAGGTCAGCACCAAATCTGACAGTGGTTGTGAGCCACACTGGAAGAGAAAACTTTATCTCCAACATATTAGAATACAGAGGACTCCAAGTTTCATATGTAACGCAGGTACATGCCAATTGAGAAAATAAAACAGAAAAAATGTCACTCGTGACATTATCAGGAAAGTCCCTCAAGTATCTAGGCAAAAGTGAGGACTGCAGATGCTACAAACCAGATTTTAGATCAGAGTGGTGCTTATCTCCAACATATTAGAATACAGAGGACTCCAAGTTTCATATGTAACGCAGGTACATGCCAATTGAGAAAATAAAACAGAAAAAATGTCACTTGTGACATTATCAGGAAAGTCCCTCAAGTATCTAGGCAAAAGTGAGGACTGCAGATGCTGCAAACCAGAGTTTAGATCAGAGTGGTGCTGGAAAAGCACAGCAGGCAGGCAGCAACGTACTGTTTGTTACCTTCTCCCCAGTTCCACCCCTGCCATTTATCTCTCCACCCTGGAGGCTTCCTGCTCTATTCCTGATGAGGGGCTTTTGCCCGAAACGTCGATTTTCCTGCCCCTCCAGTATCTGATAGATTGCATCCAAAACCATTCAGTCCACTACCTGCCCAGCATGTCAACTCTGTCTTTGCTATTTATATTGCCTTCTGAATGCCCCCAATATTTCAAATGTTAAAATTTCTCAATAATTTTTCAACATTCTTTCACAAGGTTCAGTTAGCAATATCTCTATCTCCTCATGCCCTACAAAGTCTCCTGACTGAAATCTTTGTCCTTGTGATTCTGGTTTCTTCTGCATCTACCTGTTTTTACCATACCGTTTGCAGCTTTACATACAGCAAAACACCAAGCAGTCAGTCTTTCTCCTGAAACACATCTGCTTCTCCATTTCTCTGCCCCTGACGGACACAGTGTCCAGTCAGGGTGTCTTTCATCCAGTCTTACACTGTCAGCTGGAGGAATACCCCAAAGATTTAACTTTGGTCATTTTTTATTTTTCGTTTAAATGCTATCCCTTAGTGTCACTATTTGCAGTCTTGAGGTCAGACTCTACGTAAGAGTCGCATTGAGAGAGACAAGGTGAATTGAGATCTCTTGAGAATCCAACAAAAGACGAACATCTCTCTTTGGCATCCCTGAAACCCCTAATCATCACCTGGACTTTTACCATTGACTAGACACTGAAGTGGATCAGTCACATAAATACTATGACTATAAGAACAGTTCAGTCGCTGGGAATTCGATGGTGAGTAACTCAGTTTCTTTCTCCCCAAAGCCTATCCATCTACAGGCACAAATCAAAAGTTAATGATAAAATAATTTACTTAGATGAATCCGGTTCCAATAACTAATCAAAAAACTTTTCACCATCCAGAACTAAACATTCTTCTTGATTGGCATCTCATCCACTACTATAAAATATTCATTCCTTTCACCATGAATGCACAGTGACAACATTGTGCACCATTCACACGATTTTCTATTCATCCAAGGTTTTCTTTGCTTCTGAACCTCTGACTTCTACCACGTTGAAAGGTAATGGCATCATGAATGCCCAGAGCATCAATCAACCTTCAAACTACATACTGCCTCACCTTGGAAACAGTATCAGCATTCCTTCAACACAGGGACAAAAAGCTGGAACTTCCCAATGTGGAACTATGAGTGTACCTACACCAAACAACAAGCAACAGATCAAAAAGGGACTCACCGATACCCTCCCAAGGACAATTAGTGACCAAAATTGTTGACTTTCTCAGCAACAAGAATGTACTATAATTGAATATCAGAGAAGAGAGAAATTGCTTGGTGCATTGCCTGAGGACAAAAAGAAAGAAAAGTACCAATGGTGAAACAATTACAATCACAAATATGTAAGGGGTCAGAATTAATTTGATGCAGATATCCTGAAGGGTTGTAGGGTTGGAGGAGTCTGTGGATAGAGGGAGGGCAATAGCATGAAGAGATCTGAAAGCAAGGATGAGAGTTTCAAAGTTAGGTATATTCTAAACTTCCAGGGTCACTTTGAAGTAAAAAGAAGTAGATTTTGCACATGTATTCATAAAGTTACACTAATATTTGTGACTTTAAATCATTCATGAAAGCACCCAAATATTGCAGGGAATTGACATTTACTATATACCTCTGGTAAAGCAGCATAAATTTCACTGACTCTGTATTCCTGTAATAGTGCTCCCTTTCTTTTCGGTGGCATTACATCTCCTCCATCACACAGAGTCAGCACCCAATTAGAGGTAATCAGGAAAGGGACTTGCTGGAATAGATGCAGAGAGGCAGCCGATTTGTGAGGCTGGACAAACAAGTAGTGGACAGGAACTAGGTACATGGAATTGGAGCTGGTGTCGGACAGAAAGAAAGAATTGGGTAGCAGTGGGTCCTGGGATCCAGTACAGCAGCAGATGAAGGAAATGAGTGGGTATACTCGTGAGAGAGCAACAGTCTGTAAAGTGCAGGAAACACGAACACTTTATCGTAGGTGAGTAGGGGGAGATTGTTTGCACTGATGTACAGGTGGAGAATGAGGCCATGGAAACTTCTCACTGTAGACAGGGATTTGCATGCTTCATTTGTTCCAATCACTGCTGGGTTAGGATGGAGACAATGTTCAACACAAAGATAATCTCTGTGCAAAGAGGGTACAGCACACACTATAAAATTTACGTACTTGGATTCAGGCAGTACACAGTATTAGTCAGATTTTCCAAGCTTCCTCAGTGCTGCTGCATACACTGACACCTCCACAGCAACCAACTTTTGGTTCAGTGCTATTCTCAGTAGCATCTCTTTTTGCCTTGCACCATCGTCACTTTAGATACTCCACCAACCAATTGCAATCCTCGCCTTTCCATTTTATTGCGCCTGGTCCAAGTTTCTCTGCCTTTATACTTGCTCAAAGCAGCTTATCTCCAATATCTTCCAGTCATCAGACTGATCTGGCAATACTGTTTCTCTATCTGCTGCACCTGCTGAATATTTCCAACGTTTTTTTTAAATGTTGGATTTCTAGCATCTGCAGTATTCTGCTATTGTTCTGTATGCATATATTGTATGGTTCATTTGTTAAAAAGCGATGTTTTAGTAATATGCAGACTTCCCTCATTTAAATTTCTGAAACCACTCTGTGGGCCCAGCATTAAGTCAAGTAGCAACACATTTAAATTGTTGGATTATGTTAATCTTACATGACTCCCAATCTTTAAATTTATGTTTAAATCATTTTTCCCCCATATGTGGCAGTTTTTGAGTCAAGTTGTAATATAGCTATGGTGATCTAAGCCAAATTTATTTAACAACAACATTACCTTTGTATAGTGCCTTTGACGATGCCAAACCTCTTCACAAGAGTGCAATATTCTGCTTACATGCCAGCTTACTTAGCTCATGACAATGCTTGGGCCAAATGTGGATGGGAAAGCAGAAGTCCTGTGGAGGGTAGAATAATCGCCCTTAACATCAAGGGTAGAATTTGACTGAATATGGCATCAAGAAGCCTGAACAAAACAAGAGCCTACAGGAATCAGGAGTCATACTTGGCACAAAAAGATAGCTGTGGTTGTTGGAGGTCAGTCATGCCAGCTCTAGGACATCGCTGCAGATGTTCCTCAGGGTAGTAAACCATTCTCTGTTGACCTTCTTCATTAATGACCATCTCGCCATAATAATTGTGGTCCTCAGAGATTCAAGTGCAGCAGCCACTTCCAGAGGCAGAAGACATTCATTGACGCATTTGATCAACATGCACCGAGCTTCCCAATGAAGAGAAAATGGTTTTTGCCTAGATGCTACACCAACACAAAAGAAGCTTAAAACCATGCAGGACAAAGCAACCTCCTTGCTTGGTACCCCTCCACCACCTTCAAAAGAACACTCCCTCCAGCAACAACTCACTGAGGCAGCAGTGTGCGTCATCCAAAAGATGTATTGAAGTCACTAGGATTTCTTTGATAGCACCTTTCAAAGTGCTACTTCTATCATATAGAACATTCACCTGACTTTCCCCTGTAAATTCGCCATCCTAACTTGGAACTATATTGCTATCCCCTCACAGTCACTGCGTCAAAATCCTGAAAGCCCTTTCCTAACAGCACCGACATCAGATACCTATACCAGACTCCTAGCTGGGATGAAAGGGTAATATTATGAAAAAATGTTGAACAGGTTAGGTCTATACCCACTGGAGATTAGAAAAATGAGAAGTGATCCTTTGAAAGATAATAGATATTGAGGGGACTGCATGGACATCCTGAACATGTTCCACTTATGGGAAAGACAAAAGCTAAAGGACTGAGTTTAAGAATAAGAGGCCACCCCTTTTAATACAGATGAGGAGTCAAGTTTACTTTCAGGTTTGTAGGATTCCTTTCATTAGAAATTAGTGGGAGAATAAATCTTTACATTTATTCAAGGCGAAGGTGGTGTTTAGCATGCTTGCTTTCATTATTCGGAACATTAAGTATAGGAGTTGAGATGTCATGTTGTGGCTGTACAGGACATTAGTGAGGCCATGTTTAGAATACCGCATACAATTCTGGTCACCCTTATATAGGAAGGATGTTGTTAAACTCAAGAGGGTTCAGAAAAGCTTTACAAGGATATTGCTGGGACTGGAGGGTTTGAGCTATAAGGAGAGGCAGAAAAGGCTGGGACCTTTTGTTCCTGGAGCATGGAAGCTGAGGGGTGACCCTATAGAGGTTTATAAAATCGTGAGGGGCATGAATAGGGTAAATAGCCATAGGGTAGGGAAGTCCAAAACTAGAGGGCTAGGTTTAAGGGGAGAGGGGAAAAATTTTAAAAAGATAGGAAGGGTAACTTTTTCACACAGAGGGTGGTGCGTGTATGGAATGAGCTGCCAGAGGAAGTGGTGGAAGCTGGTATAACAGCATCATTTAAAAGGCATCTGGATGGATATATGAATAGTAAGGGTTTAGAAGGCTATGGGCCAAATGGATGCAAATGGGACAAGGTCAGATTAGGATGTCTAGTCGGCATGGACAAGTTGGACCGAAGGGTCTGCTTGACTCTGTTATATTAAATAGTTCTTTACGAGAAAAAGAAGTCAAGGAATAAGGGGTAAAGACAGGAAGGTGGAACTGATAACACATCCAGATCATCCATCTTTTTACAGAATGCTGAAGCAGGTTTAAAAGGTCAAGTAGCCAGCTCCAACTTCTAAGTCCCATATTGCAAAGTATGGACTGCAACAGTTCAAGGTGGTGGCTCTCCATCACTTTCTCAAGAACTAGATGTGACCAATGAATGCTGGCTAAGCCAGTGACACTCCATTCTGTGAAAGAATTACAACAAAAACAAAACCAGGTAACATTTAACACAAAGCCAAGGAGATATTCTGATCATTGGAATGGGTGGTAAAAGCTTAATCAAAGAAGCAAGATTTAAAGACAGTATTTAAAAAGGAGGAGAGGGATGCAGAGAGGGTTAAGAAGTTTTCCAGCAGTAATGGCCCAGACAGCTGGGAGGTATAGCTGCCAACGATGAATCAGAGGAACTGGGGTTGCACAACAGAGGCTCCTGAGTTAGAAGAATGGGGTGGATGAAATTATGGAAATAAGGAGTGGTGAGGCCAGAGGGAGATTTGAATGTGAGAAGGAGAATATTAAAACGATGGGTGGAACAAGAGCCCACTGCAGGTCTGCAAACAAAGGCAATGGACACATCATGGCTACAATAATTTGTTAAACTATTAAATCCTAACAATTTGGGCAGTGTCTTTAATTTGGGGCAACATGAAGTGAATCATGTAAACTGTTCTTAAGGTCAGCCTGACAACAGGTTTGGGTGATGTGGCTGTTAAAGATTAAGGGAGATGTGCTTGTTCTACTGGGCAAAGATATATGGTGTTCACTCAGAAAGCAATGACAATAGCATATATGCATACAATGATTAAACAGGTAGCTTCCAATATCCCAGGAAGGTGTTAAGAATGGCAGATTGTAAACAGTTGTATTTAGATGGTCCATTTGGTTTCTAGATAGGATAAACCTGGAGTTCAAAATTTGCTAATTAGTATTTATATCTGAATACAAGGTCCATGAGATTCCAATTGCAATAGAGAGGTGTTCTGGGGGCAAGGTGGGATGTAAAGGATAATATTCAAGTGTTTTAGACGTCAAAAATGATTGTTCCGTTCCATTTGGGGAATGCGGTTTAGTGTGAGAGAGGAAAGGCATAAAAGACACCTAACGGGTCACTTTTTCACACAGACGGTGTTATGTGCATGGTATGAGCTGCCAGAAGATGTGGTGAAGGCTAATAGAATTGCAACATTTTAAAAGGGATCTGGATGGGTATATGAACAGGAAGGGTTTGGAAGGATATGGGCCAGGTGCTGGCAGGTGAGACTAGTGGGTTAGGATATCTGGTCAGCATGGACAAAGGGTCTGTTTTCGCGCTGTACATTTCTTTGCCTCGATGATAGAACAGTCAAGTCTTGAGTGAGCAGCAGATGGGCTGAGGCAGGGAGGGAGAGAGGCAATTCAGTCAACAGAAGCTACATGAAATCATCTCCAGGAGGTGCAAGTAGTGCTAAAAGGAGTAAACCTTTCTATAGGAGATTCTTTCAAAACCATCCACTTAAATAATAGAAAGTACTAACGTAACTAGACACATTTTACTGATGGCTTTGGCTGGTGCCTACAGTCTAATTGGGTCAATTTTCTGAAGAATTCTGAAGAATTCTCCTGAATAGTCTCCCAGCTAGCGCTGTGTACAGCAGAGAGGTGAAGAACATATTTTTAATATTGTATGCATTAGGAGCAATCTATTTAGTCACGACTGTGAGAACTCTTCGCATTTGGCTTCCAGTGCTGAGCTAAGTCCATTATTTGCACAAACCCTGCAGTGGGTGGGGATGTTCCTGACTGTTGTTGCCACATTTGTTGTATAATCCAGTGTTTTCAGTCATCATTTGAGTAACTTCAATGTCTGTGCTGTGTGCTGAAGTCATTCCCATATAGGAAACTATCAGCTCATATTGATATAAATAATACCCTATAATCACAGGTAGTAAAGTGAAAAAAAGAACAGCTCCAAGTCAGTTTCAAAGAGCTCACTGTACTGTGCACAAACACAATGGAAACCGCAGAGATTATAGCAACCATGTGGTCAAGCACGAACTAGAAGTTTTACATTTTCAGCACCAGGGTTGGTTCAGTACAGACAAGCTTTTGAGTACACACCCATTCTTCAAGTTTACAGGTTTCCCTCCCTTAGCAGGATGGAAATACCCATGCTCTCTGTCCCCTACACTCCCCTTGAGAACAGCATGAAGGCTGCAAAATAAACTTATCGGTTAGGAACTAAACTATGTTTTCTATATAACTGTTTTGCATCAACCTGCTCTTACAGTAGTCTCAGAGGTTGCAACATCTGACATTTGTACTTGTGTTTTTATAGATTTAAATACTTTTTTTATAAAAATAAGGAAAAGAAACAACATTTTCTTTTTGTGTTGACAAGCAATTGCTTTGTCAAATGCAGTGAAATGTGTGTGGGATAGTTTCATTGCGGGTTAAGGTGCTGCGCATGTCAGAGCATGCTCAAAATCTAAAGCTTACACAATCGTTACAGAGAAGATGCTTGCATCAGCTAATAGGTGCGATCATTTTCAAAAACCAGAGAATTAGAAACGTGGTGCTATCAACCACAAGTTGCCATCTGAAGGAACACTTAGGTAAAGAGCTTTATTCCAGAACATTAAAAGTAGGTTGTGTATTTTGTTATACTTTTGCAGCTTTTTAAACAATGATGGGAAAATTTTCCCTTCTTTAAAAAAAGGGTATGGGGATCAGCACGATCAGTGGTTACTGACACAATGGCCTCACGAGCAAGCAAATTCAGATTGCCCGAAGTCCCCCAACAGAGGTCTATTCTTCAGGGAATCTAGCTTTAAAGAAGTTTAATTCTCCTTTTCGCATGGAGAGGGAAGTTGCAGTGGGAATTTAAGGCCTTTTCCCTAACTTGGCATACAGATTTCCATAGGCACCTTAACTGGCCACCTCCGTTCATCTGATTTGCTGCTAACAGTTACTTAAGACAAGGCTTATAACGTTGTGTACAGCAAGGGTGAGAGATGCAGTTTAATGTAGTTAGATCAAATGGAGAATTTTGCTCTAGTCCATTTAAATATGATTACAATGCCCCATTACTGCCACAAAGTCACAGGAAATGTATTCAAAGTCAATCTATACAATAGCATCTACATTATATTGAAATATGTACTTAAATTATGTAATGTATGCAGGATTTATAAAAGAGTTAAAGAATTTCAGAACACAGTCAATTATAACTAAGCCTGATAACTAAAGATGATTCCATTCGGTGCCATTTCGCTGTTCTTCCTCCAAACTCTATATGTTTTCATTTTTCAACTATACCTTCACAACATTGCAAAATCTTCTTCATGCAGCAAAGAATTAGGATGTGTTAAGTTGGGGGTGGAGGCGGTCGGATGTGTCAGACGAAATTAGATTATGAACTGAAAAGGGGCATTGTGTGCACTTATGGAGGAAAAAAAGACAGATTGGCACTAGTAAATTGCTCCTTCAGAGAGGCAATGCAGACACAGTGACTGAACAGTTTCATGTGCTATAGCCATTCTGTGATTCAATTCTATTCCTCTTTAAAGAGATTTAGACTCTGCTTCCACTAATGTCTGTCAGTCTATAATCTCACAACATAAAAATAGTTCTCCTAATACACCCTTGATGATGGTAGGTCAATGTGCTCAGATAAACAACATACTGGCCAGTGGAAATCATTTTTTACTCTTTAATTTTACCAATTTTGGAAGCATTTATCCATCCTTACCCTCATCATCATTGGTCAAATGGAAAAGAAAGCACCAGTTTCTTACTTTTTTCCTCAAACATTCATCTTTCTAATCATTTCCTTCAGCAGCACTTTCATGATTTGAAATCCACCTTAAGTTGGGAGCCTACATCTTGACCACAATATTTTAATGTGGTCTATGATGCAATTTATATAATTTAGCATTACCTCTTGTTTTGTAACTATTTCTGAAACTCTGAATCCCATATGCTTTTAATAAATAGCTTCCGTCAAATTGTCCTCCCACAATATACCATGTCGCCTGGAAAATGTACACCCACAAGTAGAAAACTTAATGCATTATTCACACATCCTGAAAGAAATGGGTACAGAAGAACACAAGATTTGATTATTTCAGCTATGAAATATGTACATCTTACCAATGCACAATACATTATTTTGTACGGAGGAGGAACTAGTGTATTTTTGCAGGTCCACAATATTTAACTACTAACTTGATCCAGCCAGAGGTCAAAATGAGACTAGCTGATCTCTAGATATCCCTAATGGCAATCTCACGGAAATTCCTTTGGTGAAAAGGTTCCATTGTAGATATCTAGCAACTGGGAAATACCCCAAACCATTTCTATTGTCAGTAAAAAAGATCAGGAAATGAGCGACCGGTTTGGTTTTTGGTAAAGGGTGACACAAATTTATATCAGTGATCAATGCACGTTTACGTTTACATCTGTAGTAAAGTTATGTAAACAAAACATACTTTAGGTATCTGTTACAGACCATTTTGTCACTTTATCTTTATTCACTGAAGGGATATGGATATCGCTGGCTGGCTTGCCTGCTCCTAGTTGCCCTTGAGAAGCTGATGGTTAGCCACATTCCATGTGCTATAGGTTGACCCACAATGTCTTTTGGGAGGAAATTCCAGGATTTTGATCCAGCAACAGTGAAGGAATGGTGATGTATTTCCAAGTAAGGATGGTGAGAGGCTTGGAGGGGAACTTGAAGGTGGTGGTGTTTCCATATATCTGCTGCCTTGTCCTTTGAGATGGCAGTGGTCTTGACTTTGGAAGGTGCTGTCTCAGGAACTTGGTGAATTGCTGAAGTGCATCTTATAGATGGCATTAGCTACAGCTACTGACTATTGGCGATGGAGGGAGCAAATGGCTGTGGATGTGGTAATGATCAAGGAGGTTGCTTTGTCCTAATAGTGTCAAGCTTTGAGTGTTGTTGGAGCTGCACCCATCAGGAAAGTGGGGAGTATTCGAGCACTCACCTGACTTGAGGCATGTAGATGATGGACAGGCTTTGGGGAGTCAGGTGGTGAGAGTTACCTCACTACAAGATTCCGAGCCTCTGACCTCATTTCGCCAATACTAAATAACTGGTCCAGTTTAGTTTGTGGTCAGTCCAAACCTGGATATTGTCCAGATCTTGTTGCATTTGAAAATGGCCTGCTTCAGTATCTGAGGAGCTGCTAACGGAGCAAGTATTGTGCAATAATTGGCGATCATCCCCACTGCTGACCTTATGACGAAGGGAAGGTCATTGAAGCAGCACCTGATAGTTAGACATAGGATAATACCCTGAGGAATTCCCGCAAAAATGTCCTGGAGCTGAGATGACTGACCTCCAACAACCACAATCAATCTTCCTATGTGTCAAGTATGACTCCAACCAGCAGAGAGTTGGCCCTCTGATACCCATAATTGCAGTTTTGCCAAAACTCCTGCAATCACAATTGAATATAGCTTTGATGCCAAGGGCTGTCATTCCCCCCTCCCCTCTGGAATTCAGCTCTGTCCATGTTTGACCCAAGGCTGTAATAAGGTCAGGAGCTGAGTGGCCCTGGTGAAACCCAAACTGGGCGTCACTGACCAGGTTATTGCTGAGCAGGCGCTGCTTGATAACACTGTTGATGACACTGTCCTTCACTTTACTGATGATCTAAAGTAGACTAATGCAGGGATAATTGGCCAGATTAGATTTGTACTACTTTTAGTGTTTGGGACAAACATGGACAGTTTCCACATTGTAGGGTAGACGCCAGTGATACTGGAAGAGCTTGACCAGGGAAATGGCAAGGTCTGCAGCACAAGCCTTTAGTACTATTGCCAGAACATTGTAAAGTCTGTAACCTTTGTCGTACCTAGAGCCTCCAATCATTTCTTGATGTTATATAGAGTGACATGTGAATGAGTGAAAACTGCCATCTGTGGTATTGGGAACCACTAGAGGCGGCTGAGATGGATCATCCACTTGGCACTTCTAGCTAAAGATTAGTGCAAATGCTTCAGCTTTATCTATTGCACTGATATGCTGAGCTCTTCCATCATTGGGGATGGGGATATTTGTGGAGCCTCATCATCCAATTGATTGTTTGATTATTCACCATCATTCACAAGTGGATGTGGCAGGACTGCAGAGCTTAGATCTTATCCAATGGGTCTGCATTCGCTTAGCTTTGTCTACCACTTGCTGCTTATGCTGTGTGGAATGCAATTAGTCCTGTTTTTAGCTTCACTAGGTTGTTAGCTCACCATTTTTAGCTATGCCTAGTGCTACTCCTCGCATGCCCTCCTGCACTCTCCATTGAGCCAAGGTTGATCCCTAGCTTGATTGCAATGATTGAGTGGGGGATATTGCTGGGCCATGAGGTCACAGATCCAGCTGGAGTGCAATGCTGCTGATGGCCCACAGCACTGCATGGATACCCAGTCTTAATTACTAGATCTGTTCAAAGTCTGCACAATGATAATGCTGGAGAATACAATGGAGGGTGTTCTCAATGTGAAGGTGGGACTTTGTCTCAAAAGGACTGTGCAGTGGTCACTCTTAGTTATACTGTCATGGACAGATGCCTTTGCGGCAGGCAGATTGGTGAGGAGTTGGAGGAAGATGTTTTCCTTCTTGTTAGTTCCCTCACCCTCTGCTGCAGACCCAATCTAGCAGCTATGTCTTTTAGTTGATCCGTAGTGCTGCAGCCAAACCTCTAACCACTCAGTGCTTGCTCCAAATGCTGTTCAGTTTGGAGGAGTACGACTTCATCAACTGAGGAGGACGGTATGCAGTAATCAGCAGGAGGTTTCCTTGCCTAGGTTTGCACTGATGCCATGAGACTTCATGAGCTCTGGAGTCAATGGGAATGACTCTCCCTATCAACAACATAACACAGTGCCACCACCTGTGCTGCTGGTGCTGGGGTGTTGATGTTTGGGGCATGTCTGTAAGGTAGGATTCCATGACTATGACTATGTCAGGCTGTTGCTTGACTAGTCTGAGACAGCTCTCCCAATTTTGGTTTGAGCCTTCTGATGTCAGTAAGCTCAACAGGGCCGTGGTTGCCATTTCCAAGGCGTCAGTCAATGCCATGTAGTTCATCCAGTTTCATTCCTTTATTTGAGGCTTTCTCTCGATTGTTACAACTGAGTGGCTTGCTAGGCCATTTCAGAGGACAGTTAAGAATTAACATCATTACTATGTGTCTGGAGTCACACATAGGCCAGACCAGGTAAGGATGGCAGATTTCCTTCCCTATAGAGATCAGTGAACCAGATGGGTTTTTCCAAAAATTGGCACCATTAGGATTTTAATTTCCAGATTTTTATTGTATTCAAATTCTATTATCTGCCACAATGGGATTCAAACTCAGATCCTCAGAACATTATAGAGTCATACCTGGATGTTTGGATTAATAGTCTGCCAATAATACCACTAGGCCATTGCCTCTCCATCTGCTACATTTAATAAGAGTGATCAAGTCCTCCCAGTTGTCTTCAATTAGTTGGTGCTGTGGCGCAGTCGTTCCTGGCACTGCCAGCCGGAAGCCTGTCAAAACTGATTTCTCCATTTCCTTGCACCCTCCTGCGGCTTCTCTCAGAACACAGATGGCTCTCCCTGTTCAAAACATCAAGAATAGAAAATGCTGGAAATACTCAGTGGGTCAGGCATCTGTGGAGAGAGAAGCAAAAAGGTAATATTGTTGGTTGATGACCTTTCATCAGAACTCGGAAAAGTTAGAGGGGTAGTATGTTTTGAAAGGTGGGACAAGACAACAGAAAGGAAGGCCTGCAATAGGAGGAGAGATTGACAGAAAAAGTTAGTCTCAGGGCCAAACGGCACAAGAAAAGATGTATCTCGAGTTGATGGTTTTACTTTCTGAAAGCAACAGTGCAGAAAATCCGAAATGTGCAAAGAAAATAAAACAAAATGGAGATATTGAGTTCAATAATCTGGATGTTGAATCCAGAAGGCTGCCAGCTACTTCATCAAAAGATGAGATGCTGTTCCTGAAGCTGACATTGGACGTCAGTGGAAGAGTACAGCAGGCCAAGAACAAAGACATCAATGAGAGATGACGTTGTAGAATTAAAACGACAGGCCACTGCAAGCTCACAGCCATGCTTTCAGGTAAATTAGAGGTGTTGTTTAAAGCACTTAGTCAGTGTTTGGCCTCTCTTAACTAAAGAAGACTACATTAGGACTAGTGAACACAGTACTCTGACTAACAGTCTGATACTCAAACCTCTCCCTTTCCTGTTGCCATCTGCTATTGTCAAATTCTAGATCCATATTTACAATCATGGCCAAGGAACTGGCTTTAAGCTCTTAAAAGAAGTCTTACTGTATTTCAACTGAGCACTGCTAGTGCCTTAGGCTTCTTTCCACGTCCCTAACTAGAAACTCAGCTATAGTGCATGTCTTAAGAACTGGCAGGCAGGTTCATGGGAATGACTGACTATCTTGACACTGAATATATGAATTATAAGATAGTTTTTCTTAGCGTGGGAATGAACAGCAACCTCAGTTCTTTTTTCTATTGCAAACTGCTTCTTTCGATTACTGCCCACCTTGATCATTTTAGAAGCAGTTGCAGCTGAGCTTAGTAGGTGGAGGTCACATTGCCCACTTCCCCCACAGGTGTCCCAGCTCTGACTGCTGAACACATCACTGCAGGCTGTTGATGCTTACATTACAGTCAAACATGGATTCAAACTCTTGTCTATGCTGAAAATACAACAGTTCCCGTTTGTTACTGAAAAGGCCTACATCCGATTTTGATTTTGCTGATTGGAACACAAACCTATTGGACAGAGGAGTGAAGAACTCAGTTCATTTGGCATCCTTGCCATATTGTATCCACTACCATACTGAGAAATAAAAGTCCTTCTTAGCAGAATACGGTGTTGTTGTAAACAATTGCTTTAATATACATCCCATTTGAACAAAATGAAAGCAACATTGTTCTGTCACTGGAGTAGTTCTTTTCAAGATTATGAATTTCATGTGTCACAATTTATAACTTTTCAGCCTGAAGCACCCATCAGAGGAGTCATCGTCATGAGACAGTTAAGCATTTATGGGCAGCATGGTGGCTTAGTGGTTAGCACTGCTGCCTCACAGCACCAGGGACCTGGGTTCGATTCTTGTCTTGGGCAGACTGTCTGTGTGGATTCCTCCCACAATCCAAAAGATGTGCAGGTGAAGTTAATTGGCCATGCTAAATTACCCATCATGTTAAGGTGTATTAGTCAGGGGGAAATATAGGGTAGGAGAATGGGTCTGAGTGGGTTACTCCTCGGAGGGATGGTGTGGACTTGTGCTAGAGGGGCTGTTTCCATACTGTAGGGAATCTAATCAGAGGATCCATGGTACAAAGTGAAAATTATGGTGTTTGATAATTCATTAAATGCTGCTATTGTTAAACATAGCTACAAAGCACTGGCGGAAATTCTTGATTATAGGAGCAACGGATAGTTGTTGAAACTAGAAATTCAGCTATAGTGCTGGTCTTAAAAAAACTGGGAGGCAGGTTCCTAGCAATGTCTTTCTTGAAACTGAATATATGCATAATAAAATAGTTTTTCTTCGTCTGGAAAGGAACAGAAAATTGCCATTCCATTTTGATGAGTATTAACAGCTTCAAACCAAGTAAATAAATTAAAGTTACATGAGCCACTACTTGAAAAAAACCAAAACTCTGGGACTCGGGAACTTTAATTATGCTGGAAAGGAGCCAGACGTTAAATCTCCATTCCCATTTCCAACAGATCTAATTTTTGCTTTTTGTGGAAAAAGGAGGGGGGTAAAATTCACAAATGGAAATCCAAGCTCAGCAGGAACATTTGAATTCAGTGTGAAATCAAATACATCCCATTTGACTGCTGTAAGGATCTTAAGACATACTGGGCAACATATAATGATGGAATAGAAATTGGCTTTGTCTCAAAAGAAATGTTAGAAATAGTTGACTAAGATGTGATCCATTATTTCAACTGTACTGTGAAACAGAATTGTAGATCAAACAGTAGACTTTTCAGAGTGTCAGAAGTTCAAAGTCTCCTGCACAGACTTTACGAAGTTGCGTTACACTCAGCAGCAATATACCACCATTGAAAGAAACAGCCAGATGGGAGATCATTTTCAAAATCTGTCACACCATTAAGTACCAAACCAACATTTATTTTCTACTGAAGCCAGATTTTGGTGCAATGCAGAAGCAAGATCAAAACGCATATGTATCCTGTACGTTGAAATCTGATACTGTTAGAGGTGTGGGAGTAAGAAAAATGGTGACAGCAAAGGTATGGCAGGAAGTGGGGATGGGGGTGGTGGGTTCAGAGCTTTATGGAGGCCATTGCTGGTCTGCAGCACACACACCCATTTGGTGTTGACACATCGTTTGGGAAGCCCTGAGGTTAATCACTTATTTTATATCGGTGTTAGATTGTAAGGGTTGAGGAGCAGACCCGGAGATTGATCCTGAAAGAACTGCAGAGGCGCCAGTGGCCTGTCATCAAGTCACATGTGCACAGTACACTGGCTGTAGCCAATTTGGAGTCAATTCCTGAACTGAGACTCTGAATCCCATTTCTATTGGTCAGCCAGGGCTTCCCGATTGGGTTTGTTAACCTGAACCAATCAAGGATCTCGGTCAGAAATCCATCTGGTTCCAATTACTACAGATCCCTAGTTTTTAAAACTAAAACACGTTTGCCTGCCGTTTGATAGAGAGAGAGATGGAATCATTAGTAGAATCATAGAGTCACAGAATTAAACAGCACAGAAACAGACTCTTCGGCCCAACCAGTCCATGCCGACTGTAATCCTAAACTAAACTAGTCCCACCGGCCTCCGCTTGGCCCATCTCTCTTCAAACATTTCTTATTCATGTACTTACCTAAATGTCTTATACACGTTGTAACTGTACGTACATCCCCACTTCCTCTGGAAGTTCATTCCACACACGAACCAAAAAACAAAATTGCCCCATATCTTTTTTAAAATCTGTTCCCTCTCCTTAAAAATATGCATCCAAGTCTTTAAATCCCCCAATCAAGGGAAAAGACACCTGATATTCTCCTTATCTATGCCACTTATGATTTTATAAATCTCTATAAAAGGTCACCCTTCAACCCCCTATATCCAGCCTCTCCTTGTAACTGAAACTCTCCATGCCCAGCAACATCCTGGTAAATCTCTTCTGAACCCTCGCCACCTTAATATTATCCTTCCTACAAACAGGGAGACCAAAACCGGACACAGTATTCTAGAAGAGGCCTGACCAATGTCCTATTATGTTAATAATTAATATCATGGAACAATTAATAATATGAAACAAGATATTCAACTAAAAGAAATTACAGAAATCTTAAACAATGAGATTGGAACCATTTTACACACTAAATAAAGACACTGCAGATTTAGAATTGATGTCACATTACAGAGAACAGTACAGTCACTCATTTTTAACTGGCATACAGATTCACCTTATGTGAAGCTGGCATACAAGGTACTGCACTAACAGAATGCTCTAGATTTTCTTGGAACTCACTAAACCACCATATGTGCAAGGAAGTCTTCAAGTTTTGGACTAAACTGGGGCACCACACAGTATACACTAGGTATAATGACCTCGAGGACATACAGTCTTTGCAAAGCTAATGTAGAAATGAGGACCTTATTTGTTTTCCTTAATATTGTGGACAGGACATGGAGGAATGAGTTTAAGCTGTGCACAAGGAGGAATAGACTGGGCATCAGGAGATTCCTCTTTTCCCAAGAGCACAGTCAGCCCTTAGATTATGTTCCCAGCTGTTGTTATGTCTGCAGACTCTGCACATCTTCAAATGGGTGTTGAGCCCAGTCTTGACTGGGGTTGCGTCATGTACAAGATCAGTTGGTTAATAGATAGCACATAATCCATGTACTCTCCCACATTGGATAGAATCACCTGAGGAGGTTGGAAAGGACGTTTGCAAGACTATTTTCTTTTCCCAGTCATTGACCCTGGGGTTTTCCCTCCTTTAAGAGCATAGATAACTTTAGGGAAAAAAAAAGGTGTTGAGTCATGATGATTCAATCATGTGTTTGATCTAGCTGGTCTTTACTTGCCTGTCATTGTTTTTAATGTTTGGATTTTAGCTGTCATGAACACCATTGAACATATTTAGAGAGAATTATTTCATTATAATTTGGCAACGATGATCACAGCAATCAATCTGCAAAGAAGCCAAACAGAGTGACACTGTATATCAGGCACTTAAAGGCTTTGCAGAAAAGTGCATGCTATAATTAAAAATGGAAAAAAATGTCATTCGTGCAAGCACCCACACAGCTATTCCACCCACATATTTCTAAGGCAGACTGAGGTGCAGAGTGCTGTTGGTGAATCTTACTTGACTAACTTTGCAACAAAAAAAGTAATTCTTTATCTGAGAAACAATGCAGGAAAGTTCAAGAACTATCAAGACTGAGCTGCACGACTCTGTCAAGCATGGCAAATTTGAGTGGGCAATTATTCAAACTAAAGGCACATCACGATTGTTTAACACTTGAGTGGAAACAAAAAGTGGACCACATGGTGGAAAAAAAATTAACAGACGTAAAAATGAGTAAATGTTTCCCCACAGAGTAAATGATCAAATACTAACAAATACCACAAGAACGATCAGTTATTGCTTCAAATCACAGGTGGAAAATTGAACACTAGTGGTATGGCCGAAAATCAACACATGCACAGGATCCAGTCACATGTCACACTCATTTCCTGGCATTAATATAAAATTGGGAAGAGATCTCATCCACAGAGTCCCATCAGTTTATTGAAAGTTATTGTATTGAAGCCATCTGACAGACATGCACATAGAGGTAATTCTTCAAAAGTAACATGTCAACATTCAAATTACTGCAAAGGTTGCAATGCTGTACTGATCTCCTCACAGATGCTGAATTTACCACAAAACTGTCCTGTTCAGTGTCATAATGGGCTGTCTTTCCACTAGTGTAGTTTAGGATTCTTCAAAATGGTCTGAATTTGTTGAACTCAAGATTGAGTCCTGATAGCTTTTAAGTGTCGAAGTGAAAAAATAGATGCTGTTGCTCCAGCTTGCAATCAAGTGGGCCACTTTGCCCTAGGTGGTAGCAAGCTTCTTGTCGGTTTTTGGCGCTGTGCTCATCCAGACAAGTGGGGAGTATTCTAACACACTCATGATACGTGCCTTGTAGATGGTGTACAGGTGATGGGGAGATAGGTGAGTTACTTGCTGAAGAACACTTCCTTTCTTGCATGGTCTTGTAGCCACAGTTTTTATACAGCTGTATTCATATGGCAGTATTGATATGGCAAGAGTAGAAACTAAATACAGTAACTATAGTGAAAATCATTAGGAAAAGTAATGAGGCCAAAAGCCCATAAATCCCATGGACCCGATGGGTTGCATTCTAGGATATTAAAAGGAAGTAGCTACAGAGATATTGGATGCACTGGTAATAATTTTCCAGGGATCTATATATTCTGGAAAAGTCTCAGGATTGGAAATTTCACAATAAAATACCCTTCTTCAAAAAGGCAGGGAGACAAAAAAGGTAACTATAGGTCAGTCAGCTTTACATTTATCATCAGAAAAATGCTGAGTCTATTACAAAGGTTGTAATAGCAGAATATTAGAAATACTTTTTAGAATCAAAATCAACCAACATGGCTTCATGAAGGGGAAATCACATCTGACATATTTGCTAAAATTCTTTGAGGAGGTAACAAATAGGATAGTTAAAGGGGAAGCAGTGAATAGAGTCAGAGATGTACAGCATAGAAACAGACTCTTCAGTCCAACTCATCCATGCCGACCAGATATCTTAACCTAATCTAATCCCATTTGCCTGCACTTGGCCCATATCCCTCTAAACCCTTCCTATTCATATACCCATCAAGATACCTTTTAATTGCAGTAATTGCACCCGCCTTCACCACTTCCTCTGGCAGCTTATTCCATACAGACACCACTCTCTGCATGAAAAGATTGCCCTTTAGGTCTCTTTTATGTCTTTCCCCTCTCACCCTAAACCTATGCCCTCAACTTCTGGACTATCCCACCTCACAGAAAAGACCTTGCCTATTTATCCTATCCATACTCATCATGATTTTATAAACGTCTATAATGGTCACCCCTCAGCCTCCGATGCTCCAGGGAAAACAGCTCCAGCCTATTCAGCCTCTTCCTATAGCTCAAATCCTCCAACCGTGGCAAAATCCTTGAAAATCTTTTCTGAACTCTTTCAAGTTTCACATCATCCTTCAGATAGGAAGGAGACCAGAACTGCATCCAATATTCCAACAGTGGCCTAACCAATGTCCTGTATAGCTGCAACATGACGTCCCAACTCCTCTACTCAATGCACGACCGATAAAGGAAAGCATACCAAACACCTTCTTCACTATCCTATCTACCTGCAACTCTACTTTCAAGGAATTACAAACCTGCACTCCAAGGACTCTTTGTTCAACAACACTTCCCAGGACCTTACCATTAAAAGGTACAAGGCCTACTCTAATTTACTTTTCCAAAATGCAGCACCTCACATTTACCTCACATTAAACTCCATCTGCCACTCTTCAGCCCATTGCCCCATTGCATCAAAATGCCACTGTACCCGGAGGTAACTTTCTTCACTGTCCACTAGAGCTCCAATTTTGGTGTCATCTGCAAACTTACTAACTATACCTCTTATGTTCATATCCAAATCATTTATATAAATAACTAAAAACAGTGGGCCAAAGGACATAAAACTAAAGAATCTTGAAAAGGCATTCAATAAGATACCACAGATTTAGGTACTTAATAAGGGAAGAGCCCATAGTATTAGAATGGATAGATGATTGGCTAATGAATAGAAGACAGAGTTAGGAGAAGAGGGGCACTTTCAGAATGGCAATCTGTAACTAGTAGCATGTCACAGGGATCAGTGCTGGGGCCACAACCTTCATTAATGACAAGAATGAGGGAAGTGAATGTATAGTCACCTAGATTGCAGGTGACAAAAAAAAACAGACACGAAGGCATATCATGAAGATGACAGAGTCTGAAGAGAAATATCAACTGGTTAGGTGAATAGGCAAAAAAAAAACTTAACTGATGGAATATAAATGAGATTATGCACTTTGGTAGATGGAATGGAGGAGCTGAGTATTATTAAATGGGGAGATGCCGCAGAAAGCTGCAGCACAGAGGGCTTTTGGGGTCTTGGTGCACACATTTCAAAAAGCTAGCAAAAAAGTTGCCAGGTTTGGAGGGTTTGAGCTATAGAGAGGCTGAATTTCCCTGGAGTGTCAGAGGCTGAGGGTAACATTATTGGGGTTTATAAATTCATGAGGGCCATGGATAGGGTGAAGAGCAAAGGTCTTTTTTCCAGGGTGGGGGGGGGGGTCCAAAACTAGTGGCCATTGGTTTAAGATTAGAGGGGAAAGACTGAAAGAGTTCTTAAGATGCAACCTTTTCTACACAGAGGGTGATGCATGTATGGAATTAACTGCCAAAGAAGATGGGAGGCTGGTACAATTGCAACATTTAAAAGGCATATGGATGGCTATATGAATAGAAAGGGTTTAAGATGGATATGGGTCAAATGCTGGCAAATGGGACAGGATTAGTTTAAGATATTTAGTCAGCATGGACAAAGAGTCTGTTTCTATGATTCTAAGTTAAGCTGGCAGTTAGGAAGGCAAATAGAACATTAAGACCATAAGACATAGGAGTGGAAGTAAGGCCATTCGGCCCATCGAGTCCACTCCGCCATTCAATCATGGCTGATGCGCATTTCAGCTCCACTTACCAGCGTTCTCCCCGTAGCCCTTAATTCCTCTAGACAACAAGAATCTATCAATCTCGGCCTTGAAGACATTTAGCGTCCCGGCTTCCACTGCACTCCGTGGCAATGAATTCCACAGGCCCACCACTCTCTGGCTGAAGAAATGTCTCCGCATTTCTGTTCTGAAATGACCCCCTCTAATTCTAAGGCTGTGTCCACGGGTCCTAGTCCACATTGTCCTTCACTGCAAAGCGAATGGAATATAAAAGGAGTGGGACCTTGCTAAAACTATATAAGGCACTAGTCAGACGACAGCAGGAATAGTATGACAGTTTTTGGCATTAAGGTGTATTGATTTGGGGACAGTCGATGGTGTTACCATCACTGAATCCCCCACTATCAATATCCTGAGTATGAAGGGACTGTCATCTAAGGATAGGTCAAATTGATTGGGTGGGTCTTACTGGTATTGAGAAGGAGTGGAGTCCTTATTGAAGGATAGACGACTCTCAGGGGGTTGACAGGGTAGATACAGAGTAGTAGTTTCCCCTGGTGGAAGTGTATAGAACCAGAGGACATAATCTCATAGTAAGGCATTAGGACAGAGATGAGGAGGAACTTACTATGTCAGTGGTAATAAATGTGGAATTCTTTACCAGAGGGCTTTAGGTTATTAGAAGTATTCGGGTTTTAAAAGGAGGAGATAGACAGATTTTTAATCAGTAAGGGAATCAAAGGTTATCGGGAAAATGCAAGAAAGTTGGAGTTGATTATCAAATCAGCCATAATTTCATTAAATGGTGGAGCAGACTTGATGGGCAGAGTGGCCTACTTCTGCTATATCTTTTGCCTGCTTCAGTTTAACTGCTGGTCAATGGTAACCCACAGATTGTGGGTTGTCTGGGATTCAGAGATAGTTATGCCATTGAACATCAAGGGGAGATTGTTAGATTCTCTCTTGTGAAAATGATCATTGCCTGGCACCCATGTGGCATGAATGTTATTTTCCACTTCTCAGCCCACATCTGGATGTTGTCCAGATCTTGCTGCCTTTGGAAACAGACTGTTGAGTGCCTGAAGACTGGTTAATGGTGCTTGCACGCACATCTGAAAATTCTTCACTTCTGACCATGCAATGGAGGGGAGATCACTGATGAAGAAGCAGAAAATGGGCCTATGACACTCCTGAAGAACTTTTGCTTTGATCCTTTGTGATTTAGTGAATTGACCTCCAATAATCCAGCCAATATCATTTGAGCTAGGTAGGACTCCATCCAATAGAGACCAAATCGACAAATGTCTCATTGTGTGGAGGAGCCAGTGTTGGATCAGGGTGGACAAAGTTAAAAATCACACAACACCAGGTTATAGTCCAATAGGTTTATTTGGAAGCACTAACTTTCAGAGTGCTGCTCCTTCATCAGGTGATAGTGGAGTATAAGATCGCAAGACACAGATCACGTCACATCAGTATCTGAGAAGTGGCAAATGATACAGACCATTCCGCATTCAATAGTGAACATACCCACTTCTGAAGAAATGTCATAAAATTATGATCATTTTAAATCAAACCATGATTGCAGGTCAAGGAAATTAGTTAGAAATGGTGCAATGGAATGTTAGGAAGGCACCTCTCAGGGAATAGTACCACATGTTACAACACAAAGCAAAGCCAATCAGTGAGAGATAGGACTGGAACTTGGAACAACGAAGTGTAATCTGATGGAAACAACCAATATCTGAAGGAACTCGACTGGGATAAACTGAGAGGTTGTTACCTCTCTGCCTTGGGAGATCTACAGCATTGTGTGGATTCATAGTGAGCAAGGACAGCACTCAGATTCCATAATGCCACCCTGAATTGCTGCTGGAGGCAGTCAAAGGCAAACTTTTCTCTAATGATGGAACAAAAAAAAACAAACCCTTGCTGCTGTCAGATGGTTGAAGAGGTGAACCAGAATATTATGTCCTGGTTTGGAATACTGTAAAAGTAGCTTCATGATTTAACCAGGTCAGGAAAAGTTTCCACATTTGCTGATTCATCGACGTTCTGTGGTGTAAGCCCCAAGCCCCTTGCACACTTTTCCCAAGCATTCTCAATTGCATCACCCCTCACAGCCATTTAATATACACTATGCCCTTCACATATCCATTCCCCTTCACGGTCACTCACATTTACACTTAAACTTGTCTAGTTGTCATATTCATTAATTGTACTTTAGGTGATTGTGTAACTTACAGTTCTTGCCTCCCCCTCCGTCTTGCAGTGGAGAGCAAATACAAAGGAGAGGTTTCCATAAATTCTACAGCTCACAGATACAAAGGAAGAGCTCACAGAGAATAAACAACACGTTGATGTGCCTCCCAATCAGTGATGGAGATTGTAGGAACATCCAAGTAATTGCATTAATAATATCCTTGATAGGCACACCGGATTTATTCTATCACTGACTGAATGATGAAAAGCCGAGTAACGTCAAGATTGTTACTTTTCTACAGCAAATTTGTATCTTCTTTTATCTGCTAGGAACATAGAGCAAGTAGAGCAAAGAGTGTGCAGACATGTCAATAGTAATTGCTCAAAAGGCCTCATTTCTACAGAGGGTGCACAATCACAGAACCTCCAGCCTTGCACTAGCATAGATGCTTCCACTTCTGTTGCTCCAGTTAGACTGTTTTTTGGGTTTTCACTTGCTGGTTTGCAATTCAGAAGTGAGCAAGGGTGCATACTGCTATCAGAATCTGTAAACCTCCACAAAAGAAACACAATCCAGAAAGTAGATAATAGAGTAGAATAGGAACTTTATGGGGTATAAATAAAGGCAATCTGCCCACTTGCCACTCACTCCAACAAGCTGCATTCACTTTCAAACACTCATGGTTGCTTCCACAAATTTAGCAAGCTTCACCAAACTTTCAAATGCTTGGTTCCTGCCCAATAAAATTAATTGAGTGGTTAGTCTGCAACCAAGACAAATCCAACTTACAGATTTGATCTCACCTGAAGCATTAATAAATTCCCAATGTCATTAAACACAACCAATGCCAAACTTTTCAGGTTGGGCAAACTGGCAAACAACAGAAGAGACAGATGTAAGAGAGCTCCAAACATAATAAAGACATGGCTTCCTGTTGGCTAAGTAATGCAACAGGACAGGTTGAAGTTGAGGGAGGCCAACTTGTGCTGAAGATGGAGGAGCAGTTTCATGGGGAGGGTGGAGATGGAGGTTTAGTGAGTATGGTATGAATTGAGCTCACAGGGTGATTGCAAACACAGATTGGGTGGAGAGGTGAAAAGAATTCAGTGATTGTGGGCAGCAATTGTTCAGTGCTCAGGATGGGAAGCTGATTAACTTGGGGAGATGGCACAAATTGCTAATTCATCTCTTGACCCACAAGCAATGCTAGAAAACCATGATGTGGAGGAGCCGGTGTTGGACTGGGGTGGACAAAGTTAAAAATCATACAACACCAGATTATAGCCCTCAGGTTTATTTTGATGCACTGGCTTTCCGAAAAGCTGGTGCTTCCAAATAACCCTGTTGGATTATAACCTGGTGTGTGATTTTTAAACTTTGCCTGAGAAAATCATGTAAACTTTCCACACAATGATCCTCACCTTCCAGGATTCCCACAACTGGCCAGGGGTAACCCAAAATGCAGGCCATGCACAAACCTCATTAAAATATTCAAATGACCAGTACTCCCCATTGGAACAGTTTGGTTGCACGCTGACTATTAATGCTAGAAATCCAAATCTCTCCAATTTTGGAAACTACAAATTTCCTTCAAATTGTTAAAGCTGGATTATGTTACAATATGGCAAAGTTTTCCCAAATATATCTGCAGGTCTACAAGCAATGGTTCACTAAGGAGCTTAGGAGAGGATCATTATTTAAAGAAAACTATGGAATTATTATCAGTCATGAAGCTAAGATTTGGAATAAGGAAAAATATTGGGGATTCAATTTGATGCCTTCTTTATGATCTAATTACCTTGGCCATTTGCTGTCTTACCTAGCTAGTCAAGAGCAAAAAACCAGTAGCCATTGAAGCTTTTCACTGCATACAAACATTGCAAAGATTTGAGATATTCAGCAACTTAGAATAATCAATGATTATATCATCATCCCAACACATACAAGTGCAAAGCCAACCAAAGAAAAGGGATGCAATGTCTCCCCTAATAAATGCATTTCTTTTGTGGACATGCTAAAAATATCCTCTATCTGGCTGCAATGTATCATGTATAAAAGACTGGGCTGTGAGTTTGTATATTCTTATTTATTGAGCAACCAGCAAGTGCTTTTACAGCAATTTTCCAAAAAAGTGACACTGACCACATCAGCCTCCCTGAACACACCTACCCACACAATTCATACATATTCATGCCATAACAATATGTGGTTCCAAGGACTTGCAAGCAACATAGTTTTGGGCTCATGTTTCGACGTGAATAGATAGGATCTACAATTATTAATACAAATGGAACTCTTTAGTCATTTGCCTACAAACCTGTGGTTCACTGGAGCCAAAAACAGAACGTTCCTAATCAAAACATTTGAGTTTAAAACTACAGAGCAATTTTAGGTTAAATGAAACAAATATTTCAAGTAAACAAGAAAAGTTCATAACACTCTTCAAAGTATAATTATGAAAGGTGTCAACATGTGAATTTGCTACATTGAGGATTTCCTCCAGTTTGAAATTCCACTTATAACTAACTGTCTGTGCAGGGCAGGATTTGCTTCCTGCTGCAGCACATTAGCTTTCCACAACAAGGAAAGTTGTTCAATATAGTGCAAGGGAGTTGCAATATATACACTAATGGCAACATGTCTGAAAGCAAAAATATGATTAAGAACAATCAGCTGGCAAAAATATTCAAAATTTGGAAATAGAGTTTATGGTTTAGCTTTGTTAAACTCAATGTTGATTCCAGAAGGCTGTAAAGTACCTAGTTGGGAGATATAGTTGCTGTTCCTTGAGCTTGTACTGAGCTTCTCTGGAACACTGCAGTAAGTCAAGGGTATATTTTAGGCGATTCAGCAATCAACCAGAGCATCACAGAACGAGGAACCCTTCAAATGCCGATGCAGGAGAGGAAGATCGGTTTGACTGTGGCATCATGCTGCAGATGGCGGAAATGGCAGATGATGATCCTTTGAAAGTGTTGGCTGAGGGTGAGGAAAGTGAGAACATGGGGAATCCCATTTTTCTTCTGAGGGGAAGGAGTAGGGCAAGAACAGAGAGTGGAAAACAAGTTGAACACAGAGGAAGGCCCTGTAAATCACAATAGGGGATGGCGTTCTGTGGAGGGAAAAAGGAAAATATGTCAGAAGTGCTGTTGAGGAAGGATGCATCAGAGCAGATGCAGAGAAGGAAAATGGGGAGTCCTTGCAGGCAACGGGATGTGAGGAAGGGTAAAACAAAAAAGGAGATATGGAATTTTGTAGGTTTACAATATTTACAAACCTATCGCCAAAAAAGAAGATGGACAAGTCATGGGAGGGAAGGGAAGTGTCATAGAGTGGACCAGCTGAAGATGGGAGAAGGGTGACAATTTGAAGCAAGGTTGAAGTAGTATTTAAGCTTGAGCAGATGTTGGCATCAATGAAATCAAAGTATGGAAAAAGGTTTCAGGCAGAGGTACCCAAGTCAGACTGCAACAATGAACTTCCACAAAGCCATAAAAAGGCAGATATAGATATGATTCATGTGAGGACCCATAGCAACCATTTATTTGGAGGGAGCGAGACAGACTAAAGGAGAAATTGTCCAATGAGAGAACAGGTTTAGTTGGGTAGGGCTGGATGAGGACTGGTTGTTCAAATGACAAAGACCATCTGGATTTCGTTAAACTTAACCCCCATTTAGGAATCTCTCAGGTGGAAAAAAATTGAAACGCTGTAAGCATTTCTAATCAAATACTCTATTAGTTTGCCAAAAAAATCAAAATTCTTTAGGGAGCTTTTTATATCTCTCTGCTTTATCTCAAAGCTCTTCACACACAAGCTTGAAAAGCACCGACTTGTTTTATGTCCCACTTGTTTCTGTTGCAAGAAACAATCTTTTTGGTCTCTTCAATAATGATCCACTGAGCTGCCTCAATTTCCACAGCCTGTTCCCACCAACTGTTCTCAGTCCACCCTGTATCTCAAATCCTCTACAGCATCTCCTGTATCTCTACTGCAGTCCTTAACTCTTCCAGCTTATCCACTTCACATTCTCTTGGCCTAACTATTTCTCCTTGACCCAATGCTGCCCAATTTTGTTAACTTCTCCCTTTCCTCTGGCATAGTTTCCCTTATGAAAATTGTGATCACCGCCCTACACTTAATCCTACCATCCTTCTCAAAATATCTCCCTCATCTCCAGCGTCTTTTTTCTTCTCAAAAAGAAGAGTGTCATGGAGTCATACAGCATGGAAACAGAACTTTTGGTCCAATTAGTCCACGCCAACCATGTTCCCAAACTAAACTAGTCTCATTTGCCTGTATTTGGCCTATTTTCCTCCAAACCTTTCCTGTTCATGTCCTTATCAAAATGTCCTTTAAAGGTTACGAATTATTGTCACCAACCACTTTCATGCCTACATGTCCCTGTTTTAATCCCTTCCAGTGAATGTCACTAATGACATTCTATATAATGTGACCATCATGTGTTATTCCTCTCCTTTCCTTCAACTTTCTTACACTTTGGAAACAGTCCATCACATCATCCTTCAAAACTGAGATCTGTGTGACAATACATTCTCATAATTCTATCGTACACGATATACACTACGTCACCTGCAATGATTTCTTTCTAAATGGTCACCTCTAGTGTGTCAAAGTGTCATATTTGACATATATTATTCTTCACGTGTATGTGCCTCCATAGATGTATCTCTCTAAACCAGAGACTGAAGAGCTTAAAAGTATCATTATTCAAATTCATACAAAGTTTAATATTCTAAAATAGCTAAAATGCTATTACCTAAATGCCATGAATAATTCAATACAAGGGAGGCAATTTTCAACAACATTTAAAGGTTTTTTTTCAAAAAATGATGTTAATTGAATGAAACATTTGCAGAAGTATAATGTTAATAAACGTTTGGAAAAAAAATTAATTATCAGAATGATAATCAAGGATGGGAGTCATTAATGATCTAACCATTTTACTTACAAACATTGAAGTATTATTGTTCCATGACTGCCTCCATCTTCCATTTGGCATCACATTATGTGACTTTGGGTCTAATCCCATAATAGAGAAGATGAAACATTTTCTAACCGAAAATTAGCGACATGAAAGAGAACCCATTTGTGCCCCTGCAAAAACTGCATTCCCTGGATCCATTTTGCTTCTGTGTAAACTGAACCAAACTCAACCCAACTCAACCACAACCACATCAACCCTGTGCTGGGCTTAATAACTGACATATATTCCATTTACAAGGCTGCCACTACTATCTCAATGCTGCCAACTCCAGTTCTACCTCGTTGCATATATTAAATCCCCATCTTAACCATCGTCACTTCCGATCCCCACTTTTCCAATGCCCCTTTACTGACTTGCTAAGCCCCAGCCCACATTAACTTTAACTCATACAGAAGCAGACTACCCACAATCTATTGCTACCTTACCACACCACCCAGAATAAAATATCATACACCTATTGGATAGGCCAAGCATTGAAACACATGAAAGGAATTAAATTGTGCTATTTATCCTGTAGGTACTTCTTTTTCCAGCATAAGTGGTGGTTAAGACTTGTCCATTCAGATGATGTGATCTTTTTAAAAAATTCACTAAATCTTAACTGCTGTCACACAAGCTCAAAAAAAAGTGAATGTGGTGTTCAATTGCAGAATTTCATTCCTTCAGATTGTACTTACTGTTCATGATCTTTTCAAAATTATTAAAATTTAATAAAAATGCTTCTAAATTTTTCTTTGTCTCTTATTTTGTTTTCTCACATTTCCTTATTTATTTCCCTCCCTTTACTTTGCTTTCACTGCATGGTTTTACAGTTTCACGTTCATTTCCTGGTTTAAAATTCCACTTGCCTCTGACTGATAGAAGAAAGATTTTGTTGTTGCTTGTCCTGTCCACAGACTGCCTGCAGAGAATACCATGCAATCACAGACTCCTGCGCAGTAGCCCAAAGATAAATTCTATGGCATTTATTATCATGAAACAAAAAAAAAATCAAACCTGCAAATTCTAGGTCAATATCTTCAAATGTTAGAGCAGGGCATGCACCTCAAAAAAGGTTATACTGCAGGGGGTTGAGCAAAATTACATTGTCTGGTTTTAAAAACACAGACTAACAAACAGTTCCTGCTGAGCAAATTTATTAACAATGCATATGGAGAATGGAACCTCGTGTTAGATGGCATTGAGTCATGCCATCTGCTGCCAAACTTCAAACAACCCAATCAAAAATGAAACTATATTGTATACACTTAAATATCGTGAAACTCCTAACAGTGATTACAGTTCATTGTTTCTAACAACGGAAATCCGTGAAAACATTCTTCAGTCCTGAATAATAAAACTGTTTATCACCCTGACAAAAATATATTCTGATTCATACAACATATCAAAAAGATGACAGTCTCTAGAAAATAACAATAATTTTCTTGGGGAAAAAGCTGGGTGAATTTTGTTTGTGCTCTCTCACTGGGGAATCTGTGCTCAAAGGTTTCCTTACAATTGTTACAATCCATATCAGCGTTGAGCACTCATTTGCTTAAAGCCTCATAGGTTTCCTCTGATTTTCTCATCTACTAGTGCACAGTATGCAAAACCATCCAGACATCTTGCCAAAACAATCAATCAATCTTTGTATGTTTGCTTTGGACAGTAAATGTAGCAGTCAGTGCAACTCAAAGAGAAAGGGACACAATAGTCAAACCAAGTCTTCTATTCATTCAGTCACCAGTCACACGTTTTTCCTTGCCCTGTATCAGCAGAGATCAGCTAATTTAGCAAGGCTCTGTGTTTGAACCCAACGGGAGAATCTCATGCCCTCCCCTCCAATGGGTTTGGTGATGGATCACAATTTAATCTGGCAGGAGAGGGACAGGTAGGGACCCCTGCCATCTCCCTGCCTCCACTTTGATTAAGTCAAATGGTTGAGGGCAGTTAATGCCTCATGCCACCATGTCATGTGTTAACTCAACTGAGGACTCAACATGTGGTAAGTACAACAAGCAAACCCATGGGGTGGGTGGGTAGCCCTTTGTTGAAACGGACAAGAGACTCAGCACTGGGGAGAGGGCTTCCACTGAGAGTCACCCCGCAGCTTTGCCATCAACCTATCTCAGCACTCCAGCAGCAGCCACGCACAATCCACTCCCCACCACTCACTTCTGGCCTTATATCCAGTGCTGATCCCAGGTCTCTGTCGTATTGGCAGTGTCACCACCTCCACACTGGTACTGCCACTCAATACAGCTGTCACTCAATGATGGCTTGATTAGTGGGGAGGAAAGAGGATTTTCCCCTCAGGACCCTTGATCCCGAGGGAAAACCTATTCCTGCTCTGACAAATTCTGTGTAGAACAAAATACCTTCCTCAAAGAAAGAAAAAAAACAAAGAGGTGAGGGGTTTTGGCTGGCTGTCCAACCCACAACTGAAGTTGCCTCAGAGAGATATTTTGGGTTAAATAGCCACCATCACAAAACATGGGTCATTTGTTGAATGGTATCACTCACCTTGGAGCAGAAAAGCAATTAATTCAAACACATTGCAGTATCTGGAGTACATAATGTAGGCTGATAATTGAGTGCAGTACCAAAGGAATGCTGCAATGTCAATGTTCAGGAGAAAGTGAGGGCTCCAGATGCTGGAGAGTCAGAGTCGAAAAGTATGCGCTGGAAAAAGCACAATAGATCAGGCAGCATCCAAGGAACAGGAGAGATGAAGGGCTGATGCCCAAAATGTCGACTCTCCTACTCCTTGAATACTGCCTGGCTCGCTGTTGTTTTTCCACGCGATAGGTTTTGACTCTGCAATGTCAATGGTGTCACACTTAAGTGAAATCTTAAATCAAGACCTTCTCTGTCCTCTTAGGAGTGTAAAAAAAAATCAAATAGTAACTTTTCAACAAGAGCAAAACAGGTTAAACAATCAATGTTTACTCTTCAACCAACATCACAAGGAAATTTCCCATCCAAGGACCTGTTCAAATGTCTTTTAAATGCTGTAATCATATTCGCCTCTACTAGTTCCTCTAGCACCTCATTCCATATTCACAGAACTCTGAAAAAGTTGCCTTTCAGGACCCTTTTAAATCTTTCCCATCTCACCTCAAACCTATGCTCTCTGGTTCTGAACTCCCTACCCTGAGGAAAAGACCTTCGCTATTCACCTTATTTATGCCCCTCATGATTTTACAAACCTCTAGAAGATCACCCCTCAGCCTCCTACACTCCACTGAAAACAGTCCCAGCCTATCCAGCCCCTCCTCATAACTCAAACTGTCCAGTCTTGGTAACATCCTTGTGAATCATTTTTGCAGCCTTTCCAGTTCAATAACATCAGTCCTATAGCAGGGTGACCACAACTGTGTGCAGTACTCCAAATGAGGCCTAACTAATGTCTCGCTTAAACATGATATCCCAACTCCTGTACTCAATGCTGTGACCAATGAAGGCAAGTATGCAAAACACATTCTTCACCACCCTGTCTACCTGTGATGCCACTTCTAAGAAACTATGTACCTGCACCCAAGGTCTCTGTTCAAAATCACTCCAAGGCCCTACCATTAACTGTGCGAGTCCTACTCTGATTTGTCATACAAAAATGCAACATTTAGATATAGATTTAGAAGATATGGAATTCCTATAGAGTGAAAATAGGCCCTTTGTCCCAACAAGTCCACACCAATCCTCCAAAGAGTAACCCACCCAAACCCATTCCCCTACTGTGCTACATTTACCCCAGACTAAACACCTAACCTACATACCCCTGAACACTATGGGCAATGTTTAACAGGGCCAATTCACCAAATTGTACATCTTTGGATTGTGGGAGGAAACCAGAGCACCCAGAGGAAACCCATGCAGACACGGGGAGAATGTGCAAACTTCACACAGACAGACAGTCCCCCGAGGTGGGAATCAAATCCGGGTCCCTTGCGCTGTGAGGCAGCAGTGGTAACCACTGAGCCACCATGCCACCCCTAATCTGAATTAAACTCTACCTGCCACTCCTCAGCCCACTGGCTGCTGTTACTGTAACTTTTTGATGTATCAGAACATGAGCATCATTTGGATTGAGTGGACTGGGAGATAGTGAATGATCAGCCTTTTCTCCATGTGAGGAAGAGTTTGCAGTGAATCAGCTGCCCTATTCTACATCCCTCACCACTGTCCACTGAAATCAACAGAAACTAAAATAGGGATGGAAGCAATTT
The DNA here is from genome assembly GCF_004010195.1 of Chiloscyllium plagiosum. Classification (NCBI taxonomy): domain Eukaryota; kingdom Metazoa; phylum Chordata; class Chondrichthyes; order Orectolobiformes; family Hemiscylliidae; genus Chiloscyllium; species Chiloscyllium plagiosum. Next base: position 28,253,683 of record NC_057719.1, read on the forward strand.
GGTACACCATTCACTCTTGCACATGACCACACAAAGTCATGTCCCCGATTTGGGCTGAGCCATAGTCTGAGTGTAGAGAGTTTTTGATTGATGTGATCCTGTATTTTGCAGTGCACCTGTCAGCATGCACACACTAGTGGGTACACAGGGAAAGTACAAACATGAGGGGCACACCAATGAGCAAGAATGTCCATACTGCACATGGGCAGTTACAGACACATAAGTGAGTCCTTCTGGAATCGTGACCTATTCAAGTATGACATGTCAGAGAGCAAGTGACTGAACACCTGAAGTGTGATTGGAAACGTTGCATACTACGAAGATTTACAGTAGGGAGAGAGTAAACATTGCAGGCTTTTAGTTTGCTTTTGATTCAGAATAATTAAAGATTAATTTTAACTTAGAAATTAAAACTTCTAGTGCAGTTTTGGAGGAGACCTGACTAAGATCAAAGGCAAATATTGTCTTTTTCCTGCAAAAGGAGTTGTTTTTTCAGAGCAATTAAGGAAACAAGTTCTCAGTAGGAAAGGTTTGTTTGTAGAATTTTCAAAGCAGGTGTTTTTGGTTAGAAAGCTCCAGGTTTGGGAATTAGAATCATAGAATCCCTGTAGTATGAAAACAGGCCCTTCAGCCCAACAAGTCCACTCCAATCCTCCAAAGAGTAACCCACCCAGACCCATTCCCCTACCCTATTATTCTACATTTCCCCTGACTAATGCACCTAACCTACACATCCTTTAACACTATGGGCAATTTAGCATGGCTAATTCACCTCACCTACTCATCTTTGGATTGTGGGAGGAAACCAGAGCACCTGGAGGAAACCCATGCAGACACAGGGAGAATATGCAAACTTCACACAGACAGACACTCGCCCAAGGCTGGAATCAAACCCGGGTCCCTGGCGCTATGAGGCAGTGGAGCTAACCACTGAGCCACCGTGCCACCCCAAGGTTCTTACAAACTGAGAAAGACTGACCTCTTAATTTTTGCTGATCTTCCAACTCAGTACCCAGTTCCCACTTTCTCCCTACGAACATAGTCCACATGGATTTCAGCTAGGTCTTTGATAAGGTTCCATATGGTAAGCTGTTCCGGAAGGTTAGTTCACATGGAATCCAGGGAAAGCTGGGAAATTGGATACAAATTTGGCTTGAAAGTAGGAAGCAGAGGGGAATAGTAGAAAGATGCTTATGGGACTGGAGGCCTGTGACTAGTGGAGTGCCTCAGGGGTTGGTGCTGGGCCCAGTACTATTGTTATCTATAATGAATTATTTAAATGAGAATGTACAAGGCATGATTAGATGCAGATAGCACTAAAATAGGCAGTGTCATAGACAGTGAGGAAGGTTATCAGGACTTGCAGCAGGACCTTGATCAGCGGGATCAGCGGACCAAGAATAGAGTTTAATAGAAATAAATGTGAGGACTTATATTTTGGAAAGTTAAATCAAGGTAGGAGTTTCATGGTGAATGGTAGGGCCTTAAGGAGAGTAGTGGAACAGAGGGACCTTGGAATTCAGTATCACAGTTCTCTGAAAGTGGAGTCACAGGTAGACAGGGCAGGAAGACGACTTTTGGCACACTGGCCTTCATCAGTCAAGGCACTGAATATAAAATAGGAAGGGTTTGGAGGGATATGGGCTGGGTGCTGGCAGGTGGGACTAGATTGGGTTGGGATATCTGGTCGGCATGGACAGGTTGGACCAAAGGGTCTGTTTCCATGCTGTACATCTCTATGACTCTAAGTTGGGAAGTTATGTTACAGTTGTACAGAATGTTGGTGAGTCCGCACATGGAGTATCGTGTTCTTGGTCACCTTGGTGTTACTAAACTGGAAAAAGTGCAGACAAAATTTACAAGAATGTTGCCCGGACTCAATGGTCTTAATTATAAGGAGTGGTTGGACAAGCTAGGACTTTTTTTTTTCTTTAGAGCATTGGAGATGGAAGGGGGAATCTTATAGATGTCTATAAGATCATGAGAGGCATGGAGAGGGTAAATGCACTCAGTCTTTTTCTGGGTTGGGGAATTGAAGACCAGAGGGCATCAGTTTAAGGTTAGAGGGGAAAGGATAAAAGTGAACCTGAGGGGCAACTTTTTTTTCCTTTACACAGAGTGTGGCACACATATGGAACAAGCTGCCAGTGGAAGTGGTTGAGTTGGGTGCATTAAAAGACATTTGGACAAATACATGGATAAGAAAGGTTTCAAAGGACATGAGCCAACTGCAGGAAATGGGGTTGATGTGGATGGACATTATGGTCGGCATGGATGAGTTTGGGCCAAAGGGCCTGTCTCTATGCTGTAGGAGTCTATGGCATATGAATTAGGAGCAGGAATTGGCAATTCAGCCCCTCTGGTATTCAATACGAATCAGAGTCAGATAGAAATCTGCTGGCAACACGGTACAATCTGCCAGAAAGAGATGTATTTGGTAAAATAATGCAACCCAACAGAGCCCCAGAGAAATCAGGATATCCAAACTTACAAGAAAAATCATTATTTTAAATATTTTTACTGAGATAAAGCTAAGGTTGAGCCATCAGGAGACCGGTGGATAAATAGTTAGTAGTTTCTTCCTTTTTAAAACCCTTGCTCAGAGACAGCAATGAACCAGCATTTTCTCCAAATTTTAGTAACGGCTTGTTGAAATCCAAGTGTGGCAGATCATTCCGCCCCCAGCTTCCAAATGCATTTCTAAGCTTCATTCAGAACCAGGTGCAGGGGCAAGAGCAAGAGATGATGCTTGATGATTTGCTGAAGTACTGTGTGCTAAAATAGAATGTACTGCAAAAAGTGTGAATCCATGTTATTGAAGTGGGTGGTAATTATGAATTATAACGTTAAAGCAGCATCGAATATAACTGAAGAAGAGAGAAGAGATGGAGATTAGCTTCCCAAAATGCTTTGTTGGTAAATGTATTCCACTGTGTGGGACACAGCTATGTTGATCCTCACAACTAATCTCTGCTAAGTTAAGTCACAGAAACATAGAAACTAAGAGCAGCTGTAGGCCATTCAGCCCTTTGATCCTGCTCTGCCATTCAACATGATCATCTGTAATACACTATCTCAATACCATTTTCTCCCTTTCTCTTCTTACCTATTGACACCTTTAATATCTTAAAAATTGTTTATATTCAAAAAAGAAATTGATAGTGACCTGCACAGCCTGCACAGCCTTCTGTGGTAGAAAATTGCATATGTTGACTACCCTTTGAAGGAAGAACTGTTTCCTCTTCCAAGACCTAAATGGCCTAACCTGTATCCTAAAGACATGACCCCTGGACTCCCTGGCCTTCTAGAAATCCCAACCAGGGAAACATTCTGCCTGTATCTAGTCTGTCCACTCCTGTTGTATCTTTCAATAGGATCCTCCTCATTCTAAACCCTAGTCAATACAAGCCCAGTCAAACCAACCTCTCCTTATACACCAAATCTGCCATCCCTGGTACTGCACTCCCTCTATGGCAAACATATCCTCTCTTAGGCAGGGATACCAAAACTGTATAGTTCTCCAAGCGTGGTCTCACCAAAGCCCTGTATTACGGCAGTTAGACATCCCTATTTCTGAACCCAAATTGTCTTGCAATGACAACTAACATACTTCTTAATTGCCTGCTGCAGCTGCACACTTACTTTCATTGACTGATGTACAAGGATACCCTTTGTCCATCCACATTTCCCAATATGTCACTCTAAGTAATCCTCTGAAGTTCTGTATAACTTCACACTTACTCACATTTTACGACACTGCTGTGGCTTTTCTCACACAATTTGACTAGATTATCCTGAAGCCTCCTTATATTCTCCTCACACTCATAATCCCACAGAGTCTTACTTGGTCAGCAAGCTTGGAATTTTTGCATTTGGTGTCCTAATACAAATCAGTTCTATGTAATGAATCGCTATGGCCCAGGTACGTATCCCTCTGTAAGACCACGAGTCACTGCCTGCCACCCCGACCCTTTTTATTTCCAACCTGTGTTTTTGGTCTATCAGGCAATTCTCAATCCATGTCTGTACATTACCCCAATCTCATGAACTTTAAATTTTGCCCACAAGCCTCTGATGTAGGACTTTATAAAAAGTCTTCTTCTTCTGAATCAATTTTGCTAGATACATCCTCAAATGTACCAGTAGATTAGTTAAGAAAGACTTCCCTTTCATAAACCCAGGCTGACTTTGTCTAATCCCATTAATGCTTTCCAAATGCTCTGTTATCATGTCTTTTATAATAGACCTTAGCATTTTCCCCATGAGTGCTGTTTTGCTAACTGGCTTTAATTCTGTTTTTGCTCTACTTCCTTTGTTTTAAAATAGTGGGGGTTATATTTGACTTTCAATCCGTAGGAACTGCTCCACAGTCCATAGAATGTTGGAAGACCATAAGATATACAGAAGTAGAATTAGGCCATTCAATCCATAAAGTCTGCCCCACCATTCGATCATAGCTGATGACCACCAATACATCCAATCTTTCCAAGGGCACTTCATGTAGTTCTCTGGGATGTAGGTTGCCTGGCCCTGGTGATTTGTCAGTATTTAATCTCATTTCATTCTCAATTGGACCGCATCTGGGGCACTGCAAATGGCCTGAAAATACTTGGGTTGGGGGCCGAGAGGTGGGAGAAGGATGGGGGAAATTAGTTAAATGTTCTTCCTCTTGGTTGTTATCTGGTGATATTGGGTGGAATGACGTGTGTAAACTTCAGGTGATGACCAGTTTGAGATCAGTTGTACAATGCAAAGAGCCCCATGACCTGGTTCCCACATTGATGATCTTACTCCAGTCAATGGCCTCCATACACAGCACTGGTCACCAATCAGCACCAGTCTATTCAAACAGAAGAAAACATTTGGGTCTCCTCCTCTCCCTAGCTAAACCAGGAGTCACAGGATTGTGATGGAGTAGAATTCCCTCCCAATCTCTGAAGACTTGCAGCACGAAAGTTCGAAACATTGTGATCTGCAAACACTAAACAGCTCATATAGTTTGCAGGCTCAGTATTTTATAACAAGCCCACCAGTACCACCAAATGTTGCATCCAGTTTCTACTTATAGGACTCATCAGTATCCACCAAATATTTTCTTGAATTTGTAACAATGCTCTTAAGTAGCAGCCTCAGAAACTATAGCAGACCTAAGTCCATAGGATCAACACACCTTTCCTGCATCTCTCTTAAGCTATACATAAAAATGTTTGCCTGGAACTTTGAAATGTTTAAAGGCAGCAGGTATGTATAGAATACATGCAACTTCTCAATGTTTAGTGGCAATGCCACTTAAAGACATAATGTCACCTCATTATGGAGTTCTTGCACATGTTAAGCTACTGTCATCTAGTCACTTTTGCCAGCAGGAACAGTTCACTGTGCACAATTCTTGTGTTTAGTCGATGTTAATGCAGATAGCTATTTTATGTGTGATCATAGATCCATTGTCTCGTCTACAAACCTACTAAAAAAAGGCGTTTTGAAATACAACATCGTCCTTTCAATTTTATTTCTGGGTCACTGTATTCAAAACCTGACAGTGGATGGATGGAGTCAAGACTTTCTGTTTCAAACGTCACGACAGAATAATGGTCAGTTCTGTTCATGAAACCTGCCCGCGGATGTACACTGTGTTGAAGTGACAGTATTTTAAATGATTAACTAAAGTAACGAGAGCTCTGACAGCAACTGCTTACCCAGCCTTCAAAGGTCTTCGTGCCATTTTTCAGCAGTTCCTCGAACTGGAGGGTACAGTTCGCCACAAAGTCATCGTAGCCAATGGGGGTATCATGGAAAACGGTGAGTTCCAGCTCACTGCTTCGCCAGATCTGGGTGCTGAAGTCCTCATTAAAAGTGGGCTGGCTGGTTTTCTGTTTAGTGACGGTCTGTCCGACCCTCCGGTTATCCACCTTCACCATCACATACGGATCCAGTAACTGGTAACTTTTGCTAGATATCGAATGTCTGAGGGCGCATCGGGTTGGTTTCAGATCCACAGCCTCCCCGATCTTCACTTTCAGAGATCCACTGAAAACGACCATGCTTGAAGATCCAGTGCGCTCTTTATAATCACCCGGCTCTCACAGGAACCCTCCTTCTGACTATTCACACTTCAGAAAGTCGTGGAGATAAGTAACAAAAAGTGCTGAAAACAATTTTTTAAAAAAAACAACCCTAATTTGACCGTGGAGGAGAGTTTAATTACCGCCAGAGAGAGAGATTCCTCATTTGCCAGTATTCCTACCTGGCCAAGCAAGTCCTGAAGCAGGAAACATTGCAGGTGGCTAGAATTTCGGGAGACCTCTGAAGTCCTTTACTGACTGAAACAGGTTTGTTCAATGGTCCGCCGGACACTTTCGGTTTTTCAGATCGAGACCTTCAGAGGGAACGAAGCAAGTTGAGGATTTTGAGTGAGCCCAGACTAGTACCGGATTCCCTGACACTCGGTCTGTGTGAACAGGACCCACTTGTTATTTCAGACTATTTGGTTACGGAGAAGCAGGAAGCAATCAAACGTCAAATTTCCGTGTGTCAATTGCTGAAGTGTTGGGCTCTTTAAAGCAACGCACGCTGCCAGAGCCTTAGATTTCTCCAAGGGATGCACTTCCCAATTGGGGGAAATCAATCTTCAGTAATAAATCTTGCTCACAATTTGTTGTTGTTTTAGAAAGACTCAGGTTTGGGCTGATTTTTTTACTTGGATACCTTGCAAAGAATTCTGGGGGTTGTAGTCTTGCCTTACTTTTGTTACGGGCAAGATTGAATATTCAAAACTACAACTTCCAGAAAACGGAGCGTGAAACAATAGACCCAGCTTTGATTGTGATTGGCTGGGAAGCTGAAATATTTGGCGACTGATGGCTGTTAAGTACCAATTGCATCGACCTATAGGTGACTCCCAGTCCATCCCCTCTGTTGAGGGTGTGGCCCCATTGCAACTTCACCTGTTGGGTGGGGTTTACGTTGTAAGGTGTTGAGTGAGAAAGGGACGTTTTTTGTGTGTGCACTGTTTTGTTTAGTGTAAGGTGGAAAGGAAAAAGCCTTGTACCTGAATGAACTTGGCATTCACTGTGAAACAGATGAAATGATAGAGCAAAAAAGTACAATCTGATAACCACTCCAAGGTCCAGGACTACGTGTTGAGGGACACGCTGAAGCTTGGGGCAGCTGCCACCAAGGCGCGGTGGGGAAAGACCACCGTGTAACATCTGACTGCCTAAAGAACAGGGGGCCCCGTGCAGTCATTTGGGCTCTGCTGACACCTCAGCTAAAAATGTAATCGTATAGACCTGTAAATAGGAATGATTACTCTGTTTTCGGTATGCAAACAAATGGAATGTTTACATATGTACGGCATGTCCAGTTGTACAGATCATCAAAGTATTTTATGAATAAAGTATATTTTTGAAATAAAAAAATCTGATAACCATTACAGCGATGCAGAGGCGGGAGAATATAAACTGGGACCTGAATGTTGGACGATACATGACATTTAGGAAGATAGGATGGACTGAAAAAGTTGACTTAATTAATTGCTTCAGTACATTAGGGAGGTATTACCCAAGTGCAGTTGTAGAAGCGGTTGGAAGACAGATGTTAAATTACCATAAAGACAAATCCCTTGCAGGGGTAGTATACAGATACCTACCACTAACTACAGGGTAGGACAGAGTAAAAATGAAGAAAGATTGGAAAAAGTACAGCAATAATAATACAGCATTTTAATTTACATTTAAATTAGAAAATCAAAGCAGCAAAGGTAGCCTAGATGGAGTGGTCACAGGATGGGTTTCTTAAACCAGCACGTTCTGAAATCAACCAGAGAGCACTAGATTTTACTGGATTTAGAAAGAAAAACAGAAACTGTTGGGAAAACTCAGTAGGTCAGGCAGTATCTGCAGAGAGAAGGCAGAATTAATAGTTGGGCCCAGTGACCCTTCAGAAAAGCTCTGAAAATAGTATCAAAACTTTAAAAAAAAAGTCAATGATGCAAAGATACCCAGTAAGTAAGACATTTGTACGGAAATACAGCAAAGAAATCTGCCATCCTCACCTGGTCTGGCCTATATGTCACTCAAGACCCACAAATGGCGAGTGGTCTCCTACTCCTAATGTTTGTTTATACATTTACTAATACCATTGTGCTCATTCAATTAGCCCACTCCAAGGTGATTTTATGTGGCATTGTTAGAGGAGGGGCTTGGATGGTCAAGTAGCATTTTAGTCATATATCATTTCCCCCAGCAGAAAATGATATAACCAGAGCCAATAGGTAACATGCTCCCCACAACACTGAAAATGTTTAGAACAATTTAAAATAATCATTTACTACTTGTTAATAAAGCTGTTAATACCTGTTAATAAAATTGATCATGGGGAGGCCGTGGCTTCATGGTAATGGTATTAACTAGCGATCTAGAGACAGGCTAACCTAGTCTGTCTAAATGTAACTCCAGACCCACACCAATGTGGTTGACTTTTAATTAGCCTCTGGTCAATTAGGGATGGCCAATGAAAGCTGGCCTAGTCAGCAAGGCCTACATCCCAAGAACACTGGGTGGCACGGTGGCACAGTGGTTAGCACTGCTGCCTCACAGCGCCAGAGACCTGGGTTCAATTCCCACCTCAGGCGACTGACTGTGTGGAGTTTGCACGTTCTCCCCGTGTCTGCGTGGGTTTCCTCCGGGTGCTCCGGTTTCCTCCCACAGTCCAAAGATGTGCAGGTCAGGTGAATTGGCCATGCTAAATTGCCCGTAGTGTTAGGTAAGGGGTAAATGTAGGGGTATGGGTGGGTTGCGCTTCAGCGGGTCGGTGTGGACTTGTTGGGTCGAAGGGCCTGTTTCCACACTGTAATCTAATATAATCTAATCTAATCTAACAATTGTTAAAAAAGCATGGTCTATCAATAACCTTCATTTCATTTCATAATTTGTTCCTAATAGAGTAATGAGAAAGTGAGAACTGCAGATGCTGGAGGATCAGATTTGAAATATGTGGTGCTGGAAAAGCACAGCAGGTCAGGCAGCATCTGAGGATCAGGATCTGAGGCAGCAGCAGGAGAGTCGAAGTTTCAAATGAAGGGCTGATGCCCCTGCTCCTCTGATTTTGCCTGACCTGCTGTGCTTTTCCAGCACCACACTTTTCGACTCCTACAAGAATAAGTAAGTCTCAGTAAATAATAATTCATCACAACAGCAGGTCATAAACAACAGGTTAAATCAGAATTTCTATAGAAAAATCTGAGCATTTTGTTTTAGATGAAGCTGCTTGCAGAGTGTTTCAAATATTTGCAGCATTCGTGAACTTTGGCAACACTGCAGATGGTTCAGGAACACCACGCCTGTTATGTTAAAACAACAGTACATATTCAAGAGGCTCTTGTAGTGAAGTGGTAGTGTCCCAACCTCTGAACCAGTAGGTCTGGGTTCAAGTCTCACCTGCTCCAGCAGTGTGTAATAATAACATCTCTGAATAGGTTGATTCAGGGGAAAAAATTGCTTGAGTAAAAGCTCAGCAAGGCCATTCAAGATGAAGAATTTGTCTACCTAATTGACAAAATCATACAAAAAACACTTTTTATATTGTAACTATGGCATTAATATGTATGTGAGAAGTAATGAGTTTTTGCAATAGAAAAGATGAACTAAAGTGGAAGCATTTTTGGAATGTAACTGCATAGAAAGTTAAACTGATCACTCGTTGTTTTTCCTCACAGTTCATTTTTGAGACATCTATATTAGATCATAGCCCATTCCAGCTCATCCCAATCTTTAGGCTGATTGTACATGTTAAGGCATGCACACTGTGCACAACTCCTTTCCAGTACAGTACACCTGAAGTTGGCAACTCATGTAGGGGCAAGATTCCACAAGTGTCGGGATCAGGTTAAATGCTAACTGTGTAACTTCAAATGAGGTTTACTATCGGCATGCATGATGCAAGAGGATTTATAGATGCTGTTACTCACCTCTAGTTAAAATGCAGCAAGTGTATAAAGAGACAAATAACAAGTTAACCCTTTCCAAGTAATGATGAAATCTGCAAAGATATTCAATTAAATTCAGTAAGATACCATCTTCAGGAAAAGTGGCTCACAGCAAACATTTCATCTGACAGAATCTGGGTTGAAATTAACAGGCAGGGTTCAAATTGAAGATCCCTACTTTTATGGTATCTATAATGAGATTAATTAAATTCCTCTTACAAATTCTTCAAACTGGTTTCTTGGACTATATTGTTAACTTAACAGAATAAACAGAAATGTTTAAAAGTAATAAATTACATTAAAGGCAATTCTTTACAATGATTTAATTTTTTAATGAACCTTGAGTCGCATTAGATTATGCGATCCCTTAAGATTTAAGGGATATTTTATTTTGATAATTGATTTAGCAGTAATTTCTTTTCTTCTATAAAGTATATTATGAGTTATTCCTGACATCAGCAATCCAGACAGAGAAACAATGAGAACATTAGGATTATTTTGAGGATTTCAAAATTTTAACCAATTTTTCAAGACTTTTAGACTTAACTCGTTCCTTGGTTAAGTTCCATGTGACATGATGCAGTGATTGTCTCACAGTTTGTGGCATCCAATCATTAAAGCACCATCTGCTGGATTTGGCAAACATTGCACAGGATTGAACACTTAATGATGCCAAATGGCTCAATTCCAAAACTGAATTCATTGGGGATATTTTAATTAAAAAGATTTGTTTCAAGCCTTTCTGGTTTTAAAAAATAAGAAGAAGAACATTAGCCTAAAACTGCTAAAAAAATTCTGTTTTTGTTTGCCTAGAGAATGGCAATGGTCATAACAATGAGATATTCCATTGGGAAGTAAGTAATAAAGGTGCAAAGTGTAATCATGTTTTTTCACTGTTGTGCTCATCAGGGTAAAAAAATTATTTGTGATCAAATATCATCTTATGATTTATCATTAATTTTAACAAAACAATAGGCATGGCACAGGTTACGTGTTCCTTCCATTCTATTGCTATCATTGTCTTAAACTCATGTTAATATTCCCTACAGCAACAGCACAACATCATTGGCACAGAGAGTAGGAGTAAGCTAGTCAGCCCTTTGAGCCTGTTTCGCCATTCAATTAGCTCGTGACTAATCTCTGACCTAACTCTACATACATGCCTTTGGCCCAGATCCCCCAATACCTTTGCTTAATAAAGGTTAATTTATCTCAGATTTAAAATTATTAACTGATCAAGTGTTAAATTCTGTTTGTGGAAAAGCTTTCCAATGTCTACCACCCTTTGTGTGTCGAAGTGTTTCCTGACATCTCTCCTGAATGGTCTGGTCCTAATTCTCAGACTATGCCCCTAGTTCTAGAATCGCTAGTTTTTCTTTATCTACCCTGTCTTTTCCTGTAAATGTCTCAAAGTCATCAATCAGATTATCCCTTAACCTTATAAATTCTGCAGAAAACAGGCAAAGCCTGTTAAATAATCTCTTATCATAACTTAATCACTGAAGTCCAGGTATCATTCTCGTAAACCAACGTTAAACTCCCTCCATGGCCAATACATCCTTGCTAAGGTTCCCCACAGTGTTTATCCAATTAAACTTTTAATTGTAACATTAGCAAATTATTGGAATTTGATGGCAAATTGTGTGTAGTTCTTTACGAGAGATGGCAAGATGGCGGCAGAGGAAAACGCTCCAGTCGGAATCTTCTGTTCTATCCATTCTTTTTCTTTTTTTCACTCTT
>NC_057719.1:28265907-28274385 GCF_004010195.1 Chiloscyllium plagiosum
AACAGTGAAATCTGCCACTGTGCTACACAATTCATCTATTTTTCTCTCAATGTTTAAATTAATAAAAAATCTACAATGTTATTACCATGCACTTCATTTATGCAAATCCATAAGCTGTTCAAATTTATGTAATGCATTTCATGACACGTTTTGACATTGAAGGAGACAGCAAATTATCAAAAGTCCATCATCGAAAAGTTGAATGTGCATGTTAAGAATAATTAGCAAATTCCAGTTGGTGAATCAATCATCATAAATATGAAATGTTGGAAATCTGAAAAAAAAGCAGAAAGTTCTGGAAAACACAATAGTTATGAGGAAGAATCATCTGACTTGAAAACTCAGTTTCTCACTCCACAGATGATGCTGAGATTTTCTGGCACGTCCTGTTTTTATATCAGTTAGTAATGATTTAGGATATTTTTCTTGATAAAATTACTCATTTATTGTTCTCACTTTTCCAATTGCATTCCTTTCTTTTCTGAAACGACCTTCCTGGGACCGAGAAAATGTTTGATAACCCAAGTACCTGAAAATAAAATCAAGAACTGTGGATGCTAAAAATCTGAAACAAAAACAGACATTTCTGGAGAAGCTTACGTCTGGAGCTGAGCAGAGAAACATTTTGGGTGCAGTGGCCCTTCATCAGAACTAGTTGACTCTGCTTTCTGTCCACAGATGCTGCCAGAGCTGTTGAGTTTCTCCAGCAATTTCTATTTTTGAACCAAGTCCCATGCTATCTTTATGTATACGTTAAGACATGCTCTGTTTTGTATATGATTTGGAGATGCCAATGTTGGACTGGGGTGTACAAAGTTAAAAATCACACAACACCAGGTTATAGTCCGACAGGTTTATTTGGAAGCACTAGCTTTCGAAGCACTGTTCCTTCACCACCATCAACACCACTAACTGCTGGCTTAAAGTGTAAAGGATCTCCAAGAAAATTGCACATATTGACACAGACATATTGTGTCTTACAATCTTATAGTCCACAACCACCTGATGAAGGTGCAGCGCTCTGAAAGCTAGTGCTTCCAAATAAACCTGTTGGACTATAACCTGGTGTTGTGTGATTTAAAACTCTGTATAAACAGACTATGCCATCCTGCAAGGCATCACTGCATAAATTAATTCCATTTATATTTACAGGACTGTAATTCTGAGCAGTTATTACTGAATAATAATCAAGAGAAGGAATTTGTCCAGTTTTCACCTTCCTTTATGGAGGGTAGGGAAAGAGTTTCAATAACTATCCAACTGACATCTTTAAGACAGCAGACAGACTTCTTTACTTTATTCAATAGATTTTCAGTGGAGTAATACACACTGTAAAACTGAGAAGTAATTAGAACTCACGGTGTCTCCAGTAGCACTATAATCAACCCTTCGGGTATGTAATACATTATTCAATCCATCTCATTCACCTCTTCTTCAAATTAATTTCTTATACCGTCTAAGCTAAAACATTACGAAAATACATGGGATTTAATTTGCATCATTGACTAAATCTCAGTCTCAACTTCATCAGAAGGTCAATCCTCACACAAGTTGCAAATATTGCAAGTTTCTCTGCAACTTTCTGCTCAAAACTTATATTTTTCAAAATTTATATTCCCATCATCTCTTTCTAAGATAATGCTTCTTAACTATAACGTTATTGTGTCAGTCTGTGTCAATTTTTATTTTATCTATCCCAGAAGATTTTCCATCATGTGTGAACTTGTTTAAGATATCTGTAGTAGACTCCAGAATGTCCACACCGACCTAATATTCAGTTAGAACAATGTTATTTTTCATCAACACAGGGGAGATTAAGTTCTTACAATCTTGCAGAAAAAATGTCATAAAGATCTAACACGATATATATGGCAATAAATGTTGCCCTAACCATTCCACAGAGTAATGGAATGGTGCATCCAAGTCAAAATTGTCCCAAAGTATCTTACAAACAGTAGCAAGTAGCACCTGTGAGTCGAATATGGTTAAATTCAAATCATTATTTAGTAGTACAGAGCTTGAGTATTGTTAAAAATGATACATTTTGTTGAAGGTTTTCATCATTTGCCCATCAGTACATTGGTTAGCTGAGTTGGCTGGATAGCTGGTTTGTGATGTAGTGTGACCCCAACAGTGTGGGTTCAATTCCCATAATGGCTGAGGTTATCATGAAGGGCTTTGTTTCTCAACCTCTCCCCTTGTTTGAGGTGTGGTGACCCTAAGGTTAAATAGCCACCACTCAAACTAATGAGAGAGGAGCCATATAACATGGAAACAGACCCTGCAGTCCATCCAGTCTATGCCAAACATAATCCCCATCTAAACTAGTCCCATATCCCATAGCCGCCTACTTGCGGAACGTTTCAGAGAACACCTCTGGGACACCCGGACCAACCAACCCAACCACCCCGTGGCTCAACACTTCAACTTCCCCTCCCACTCCACCAAGGACATGCAGGTCCTTGGACTCCTCCGCCTATCACCCTCACCTTAACCTCCTTCCACCTATCGCATTCCCAACGCCCCTCCCCCAAGTCCCTCCTCCCTACCTTTTATCTTAGCCTGCTTGGCACACCTTCCTCATTCCTGAAGAAGGGCTTATGCCCGAAACGTCGATTTTACTGCTCCTCGGATGCTGCCTGAACTGCTGTGCTCTTCCAGCACCACTAATCCAGAATCTGGTTTCCAGCATCTGCAGTCATTCTTTTTACCTTTGGGAAGGGGGTGCCTTCTGAGAGCTACTCACTATCCTTTCTTCCAATCCCCTTGTGTCTTCCTCGCTACTCTACCCAGCCCTCCCTCACTCTCCTAAGGCCTGGCAACCTTACTTATCCTGGCTCTCCACTGGCTTTATTGTCACCAGACACCACTGTTCCCAATGGCAATGCCAGCTTCTGATTGGCAATCCCTAGTATAGCTGATCTTAGGGAAGGCCCATTACTGGCCTCTTAAGTGCCTGGTCAGCATTTGATATGGTGGGTCTTCCTCAGCTCTTCAACCAATGGGAAAGATCCCTGTCTCCCATGTCTATAGTACTTTCTTACTACTCTGTGAGGTATTTTCCTTACCATTATATTCCTCATTGTAATATCAAAAAGAAAATACCTTTAAGGTGGAATCTTAAAGGGGCTTGAATGACATGAACGATGGTGAGAAATGTGACAAAAAATCCAGCAAAGCACTTCTCAACATTGGGAGCAACTTGCTGCATCTTTTAACTGAATTCCAGGTGTCATGGTGTGATTCTCACTAGGCAGCAGTGAGCTACCTAATAAAGAGAATTATTGCTTGGTAATGATGTCATTAACTGCACATCTCACCTCACTCACATTCAGTTTCCTATTCTATGTCCCAATGTGAGTAAACTAGATGCCAAGAACTTTTACCATGGAAGTCAGACTAGGTCCTCGGTCTCTCCAGCTCACTGCTGGCTGCAATCAGCTTCCATATTACTCAGCATGAAACAGCAATGCAGGGCACAATCCACAGCCACCCGCTACAGGCACCCCTTATCTACAAACATTACGTGGGGGTGGGTAAAGGACATGGTAGAAGGTGCTCAGACCCTAAAATTACTGGAATTAATATCGAGTCCAGAAGGCTGCAGTGTCCCAAGTGGAAAATGAGATGCTGTTCTTCCATGTTGGACTGAGTTTCGCTGGGGCACTGCAGCAAGTCCGAGTCAGAAATGCTGGCCGGGAAAAAGGTGGGCGGGGGGGGTGTTGAAGTTACAGGCAAGTGGAAGGTTAGGGTCACTTTTGAAAACAGAATGTAGGTGTTCCGCAAAGTGGTTGTCCAATATGCACTGTGTCTCCTCAGTGTAGTAGCTTCATAGGGCAGCTCTCCATTCTTCAAGGATCTTTCTGGCCTGTTATTGGCATTTTCCCCTGGAATGAGTGAAAGGAAGGGGCTGAGTAAGCTGAAAGTAGATGGCACAACTGTTGGTGATGGTGTGGGTGGTCAAAAGATGGTAAGGTGCCCCGGGCAAGTGAGTAGTTGTTACAGAGGGCACGCAAGGTTAGTGGTGTGGGGGCAAGGACAGTAAGTCAGGGAATGTGTCGCATGCAGTACTGAGAGTGGAAGAAAGAGCATGAGGTTTGGTGGGAGATGGGTGCGGTGACAGAGATAGATAGAGTGAAATAACAGAGAGGAGAGCTTGGCACTTACACTGGCAGAGCACAAAGGATCATTGGCCTCTTTCGAGTATTACTGGCCTTTTTTAAAGACTGTGCAGACTGCAGTGACTTGGATGGCAACCTCGCACCAGGCTGCCAGGATTTTGTGGCTTGGGTTCCGGGTAACCACCCTGTCCACCAGGGTCTCCAGGTCTGAGGTGGCGAATCGCAGTATCATTTTCCCTCTTCTTCAACAGTTTTGGGAAGACTTCTTCAACATGCAGGGCATCTTCAGAGTGCCCAGTGCTCATCCAGCAGACCTTTAAAGATAGTGTGGGTACCAACAGTGTGTATCCTTTGGCAGATATCCAATAAGTGGTGAGTTCTTCTGGCCTGTGGTAAAATGGGGCTAGAATCAGGTGAGAGGGGCACCATAAGGTCAGGATAGGGAGCTAATGAGGCGAATTATGCAAGATAATGCAAGAAATCTCATGGAGGAAACCTAAGTGAAACTCAACAAAATTGACACTTAGCCAAAGAAACAAAGATTCAGGCCATAGAGTCGATGGATTCACAACAAAGATCATTCCAAATTCTAGTGTTTACTTCAGAATCTAGATGATTGATCCACATTACTCTGCGAGACTACGATCCATCCCACTTGGCTCAGAAAGTTAATCAGGAAACCATTGAAGAAAATCTGATCTCTTAATCCAAACTGATGTCCACACGGTTATGGAACAGTAACCATGGGAGAATTCGGAAAGAAGGAGCTGAAATGGACATTAAGCTTTGAACTGGCGAATGACTGGAAATGCTCCCTCTGCTGGTCAGCTAGAATACTAAGTTTAAAACAACCTGGATGCTGAAAATTGGAAACAAAAGCAGAAATCCCTGGAAAAACATAGCAGATCTAGCAGCAACTATGGAGAGAAAGAAGAATTAACATTTTGGGTCCAATGACCTTCTTCTGAACTGATTGTAACTAGGAAAAGGATGGTGTATATGCTAAAGAAGGCATGGGGAGAGGGGAGGAAAGATCGGTGGAGATGGAGCCCAGAGAGAGAGAGAGAGAGTTGGGCAGACGAAGGAATGGGTAAAGGTCAGCCTGGAAGAATGAATAGCTGCTAATGGGGATCATTAATGGCTGACAATGGGTAGTATGTGGTAGCAGTCCATGTGATGACAAGACTGTGAGGATAAGGACATGGGACATAGGAGAAGGTGGCCAGGCTCTAAAATTATTGAACTTAATATTGAGTCCAGAACACTAAGTTGTGACTGGTTAAGGGTTGGTGCTTCAGAAGAACAGTGGAAAACTTGAAGCACCACTGAATTACAAACTACAGTGAGTAGGTCATTAATGTTGTAGCATTTCATACCATCAAGACATTAAACATTATCTGCAAGCCAGAAAATAATTACGAAATTTGTTATGATCCTAGCTGATAGTAATACCAGACAAGTCAGATTCCAGAGTGAGAGACGGATTGATGGATCATAAACTTTCCTTTCCTTTTTGTTTTCCATGGAGGTCACAGTTGTAAATAACTAAATATAGTTACAAGGGGCTGCTGATGTTTTTTTTAATGAAAAAAGGATTTATTACACAAAATATAGCTACAAATTATGTTGCACGAGACAAAAACTATTTGAAACAATCTCATTATAAATCTCTGAAAGAAAGATTCATACAAACATATGAAATTATGGCAACAGTAGACCATTTGGCCTCTTAAACCTGTCCTGCCATTTAATGAGATCATGGCTGATTTGTTTGGGTTTTGAATTCCACATTCCCATTCAGTCCTGATCATACTTTCAGCTCGGCATGGCAGTCTCTCGACCTGGCATGGCAATCTCTCAGTGGCCCAGCGTAGTGGTTTCTCAGCCTGGCATGGTGGTCTTTTGGCAGTACATGGTGGTACCTTGGCCAAGCATGGCCTCAATGTCTCGAGCATGGCCTCAATGGCCTTCCAGTCTCGAGGTGATTCCTTGTAGTGCTGTCCACTGTGACAAAGCACTAGAAAGACTGTAATATTTGAACTTTCAGCTTTATTTCATTATTTTCTACTTAAAACTAAGAAGATCTGCAATGTGTATCTTTTAACCTTATTTCATATGTTTTAACATTATAATATAATAACAGCAATGTTTAACTTTTAACTTTGTTCTTTCTTTCTACCTTGTTCTTAAGATTCTGTACCTAAGCACTTGGACTAAGTTGGTGCCTTGTGTGCCAACATCATGCACTTTTCACTGTACTCCTGTACTTGTGTACTTGAGTACATGTGACAATAAAATCAAAATAAAACCAAATAAAATCAAATAATCTTTGAATCTTTGCGTATCAAGAATCTGTCTAGTTCTGCCTTCACGTCCTTCTGAGGCAGTGAGCTGTAAAGTCACACAACTCTCTGGGAGGAACAAAATATTCTTTTCTTCTCATCCTAAAAGGTTGACCCTTAACTTTAATGATTTGGACTGGGGTGTACAAAGTTAAAAGTCACACAATACCAGGTTATAGTCCAACATGTTTCCAAATAAACCTGTTTGACTATAATTTGGTGTTGTGTGATTTTTACTTTAAATTTAAAGTAATGACCACTAGGTCTGGGCTGACCCATAAAAGAAAATATCCTTACTATAGCCACCTTGTTAAGACCATTCAGCATCTTACACATTTCAATCAAGTCACCCTCACTCTTCTAAACTCCACAAGCCCTGCCTATCCAATGTATCCTCACAGAATAACCTGCTCATTCCAGGTGTCAATGCAGTCAACCTCAACATAACCACGACCAGTGCATTTACAGCCTCCCTTAGAAAGTATACCAAGAAGCACAGTATTCAAAATGTGATCTCACCAATGCCTTGTTCAACTAAAGAATGGCATCCTTATTTTTATGTTCAATTCCTTTTGTAATAAAGTGTAACATTCCATTAGCTATCTTATTATGTGCAGTACCAGCATATTAACTGCTTGCAACACATAAACTATAACACCAAAATCCCTCTGCACCTTGACATTCTGCTGAAGTTCTGTTAAAAGTAAACAATTTCACATTTTCCCACATTATATACTATCTGCGAGATTTTTGCCCACTTACTCAACCTATTTATATCTGTCTGAAACCTTTTTAAGTCTTCTTCACAGTAGACTTTCCCTTTGCATCGTAAGGAAATTTAGCTACTGTAGTATTCGCACACGTGAGTCATTGGTATAAATTGTACAACACTGAGGCCCCAGCATAAAGTCTGCAAGATTCTCCTTGTCATATCTTGTCAATCAGGCAGTGACCCATCGCACATATTCTGTTTTTTGCTAACCTGCAATTCTTTCTCATTTCAGTCCCCAGTTTTACAAAAGCATGAAAGGAAAAACCTGCAGTCCTTACAGGAGTGGTGTTGGAGGATTGAAGAAGTGCAAATATTATATCTTTGTTCTGAAAAACAGCCCAGTAACATGTCATTAATAGTGATAGGGGGAGCTGTTAAATATGGTTTTCTAGATTTCATTAATTGTAGTATAAGGTATAAAAGTGGGGTGTATGTATGTGTGCGTATGGCATGGGGGGCAGGGGGGAGGGGGGTGACACTACGCTGCTCTTACATAAGACACCATTACCTCTTCAGAAAACTCATGCAAGTTAGTTCGACACAATTTTCACTTAAATGCTCAGCTGGAGTGTTGGGTGCCAAACTATAAGGAGGGTGGGTCTGCTTCGGAGAGAGTTAAGAAGAGACTTACATGAATGTAAAAACACAACAATTACAAACAAAGTTTTGGAGAAGATGGGATAGGAGTTCCTTGCAAAAGAAGACTAACAGGAGATTAAATCAAAGTTTCAAAATCACGAGAAGCATGTACAGAGTGGATAGGGATAAACTAATTCCATTCAAAAATGGATCGAGAATCAATGGATACACTTTGAAAGTGTTTTGCAAAAGATGCAAATTCAAGGTGAGAAAGATCTTTTTCACACAATGAGTAGTTAGGCATGGAATGTATTACCCAGAACTGTGGCAGATGTGGATTTAATTGAAGCATTCAAGAGGGTATGAGATGATTACTTGGACAGAAACAATGTGCAGAGTTGCAGAGGGCAAGCAAGAGATTGGCACTAAGTTGAAATGCTCTGAGAGAGGGAATCTAAGATGGCGGCGATCTGAGAAGATCACACTGCAGAGCTTCGCAACGCAGCAGGAGCAGGACGGTCCTTTAACCCACCCAACCCAGGTCATCAGGATTTCTTGGGGCATTGGAAAGATTGTGGAGCCCCAAGAAACATTAAAAAATTGACTTACCTGTATTTTCAGCTGTCCAGAAATGCCTAAAAAGGGAGGAGGAGCATCTGAGGCC
>NC_057719.1:28274587-28276158 GCF_004010195.1 Chiloscyllium plagiosum
AAGGTGAGCAGCCTGCGGAATTTGTTGAAGCTTGGCTTCCGAAATTTCTTGACTAAGAGACTGGCATGAGAGGATTGAAGATAGAGAGGGCTCACTGCGTCGCAGCACGGAGGTCGAGTCTGGGTCAATGCCCTCGTCCTTTCCTGGTGCGGTTCCATCATTACCGGGATAAGGAGGGAGTCATGGAGGTTTCCAGACTCTAGGGGAAGGATCCAAAGGCCCTAACTTACGAGGGGTCTAAGATCATGTTTTTTCAGGACTTTTCAGCAGCGGTGATCCAGAAACGAAAATCATATGATGGTGTCAAGAGAAGATTGAAGTAGCTTGGGATTCAGTACTTCCTGAGATATCCGGCAGTGCTTCGGATCACCTTAGATGGATCCATGCATCTCTTTGACACATCGGAGAAGGCAAGAGACTTTGTGGACAAACGAACCTAATTTAAACAAATTGTAGTATGTATAAATATTGTTGCTTGGGTATGTGTTTATCATTCTGTAAAAGAAATGGAGGAAATCTAGTTGGAGCTTTGTTTTTCCCCTTTTTTTACCTCTATTGATAATAATTTGGTTCAAACTATGTCTGGTGGTGGTTAAGATGTACATTTTAAATTTCTAAGTTAGGACATACCAAAGGATGGTGGGGTATTTATTCCCCTTTTTTTATAAAATAATGCTTTTTTTATTCATATTGATATTCTATGGGGTGTTTATTCTTTTTAGCTTGTGTTTGCGATGTGGCTCTAGCTGGGAGAAGTGAAGGTGGTTGAGATGGTTAGATGCCTATTTATGGGCAGTTCAGGATGGGTAGTTGCCCCCTCCGGGCAGGGGGTGAGTTCCACTACTCAGCACTATTGGCGCTTTATATGTTGGTTTGTTTTCTGGTTTTTGTTGTTTTTTATTTTTAATAATTTTGTATGTTTGTTAAATGTAGTGGTTTTAGTTTATGTAGCTTGTATATTTGGTGGACCATGCGACACTAAGGCTCAGCAATTTGTGGTTCGGGTTCCTCCTCTCTGGAATTTAAATGTAATTGCAGAAGATTATGGCTAATAATTTGATTAAATGGTGTACCCGGAATATCAAGGGAAGTCACTCACCAATTAAGAGGAAGAAGGTACTCTTGAGTCTTAGAAAGGAGAAGGTGGATATTGCTTTGTTACAGAAGACACATTTGGATGACAAGGAGCATCTGAAATTACAGCAGAATGGCTTTGACCGAGTTTATTTTCATCATTTAATACCAGATAGGGGAGTGGCTATATTGGTAAGCAAAAATCTCTCATTTAAATTATTGGAACGTGTTAAAGACACATACGGGAGGTTTGTAATTCTTAAAGCCTTGATAAATGGGAAAGAATATGGCATTTTAAATGTTTATTGCCCCCCAGCTCATCCTCTTAAATTCTTGGTAGATGCTTTTTCTAAACTGATAAGTCTCAACTCTCAGCACATCATTATAGGGGGAGATTTTAACTGCCTCATGGACCCCACAGTAGACAGGTTGCCTAAAGATCCCTCGATACCCTCTGCACAAACTAAACAGTTATTGGGTTTGTGTGGGGAATTAGG
>NC_057719.1:28278746-28292191 GCF_004010195.1 Chiloscyllium plagiosum
GCTAGTTAAATAGCTAGTTTAGTTTTTTTTTAATTTGATACTTCTCTATATATGTTTATACATTCGTGTAGGAGGGTGGGTTGGGGAATTTTTTTATTATTTGGGTTTAGTTTTGTACTATTTTTGTACTGTTTTGAATTGCATTGTTTTGTATTTGTTGTAATATTTAAAAATCTATTTTTTCTTAATAAAAATATATTATAAAAAAAGTGCTCTGAGAGCCAGTGTCGATATAATAGGCTAAACAGCCTCCTACTGTACTGTGGCAATTCTGTGATTAACATCTTAGTCACTCTCTGAAGCTCTTCAAATGCTGAACAATCAACTGACCCGCCTCTCATCTTTCTGCCGCATTATACGTTTTCTTTAAGTTTGATACTTCCCTAACTTACTTTGTTCATGATGGATGATGAACCTTCCCTTTAGAAATTGTCTTTCTTGTATGATTATACTCATTCTGTGTATTCTGAAATATCTCTAAAGCTTCTACCACAGCATCTCTATTAATCTATTCCCTGGTCTATGATGCTTGGTTACTTCAGTTACCTCAGTTTTCATGCGCAGAGTGTACTTATTTATGTTTAAAATATAAACCCAATTTCCTCCCTTTCAGACCCAGATGGAATATGCAATCATATTGTGGTTGCTGCTGCCAATGGATGTCTTAACTCTGAGGTCATTAATTAATCCTGTCACATTACATAATACCAAGGGAGACCTGCAAACCATTCCCTCTAGTGACTTCTTCTGTCTAATTATTTCTACCCAAACTGACTCTATACCCCAATCTCCTGAAAAAGGTAGTTGCTAACCACTGCTCCAATGCTGTTCTTGATTAACAATGCTACCCATCCACTTAAACCTTTACCTTCCTGTTCCTCTTGAATGTCATATTCCCCTCAATATTCAGGACCCAATCCTTGTCACACTGCAGTCATTCCTCTGTAGTAGCTATCAGATCATATGTATTTATTTCAATATATACTGTCAATTTGTTCACTTCATTTTGAATGCTATGTGCATTAGGTGCCAGAGCCTTTAGTTTTGTCTTTTTGTTATCTCTGTAACATTTTGTGTTGATTGTTGGTGCAGTCCTAGCTTTTTTCTCTCGGTCCCTTCCTGCCAATCCCTGAATCTCACAATCCATATATCTATTTTTCTCTCTTACATTCTTTTTTATTCTTTAACATAGCATACCTTTGCTTGTTTGATCCCTAGTCTCCACTGCTCAATGTTTTCACCCCTGCAACAAACGTACACATACACAAACCTCAGTGAATGCTCTTTTCTCTCTCCAAGCTTTTGATTTCAGTTGCCACAACTGTAGCTGAGTATTTTTTATTTGCCAACTTGCTGCCTTCACCCAAAGCAATTTCCTTTGGTTAATTTCTCTTCCTGAGACCCTTAAACAAGCTCATTTACACCCAGACACAGGTTCCTTGGGCTCACTTCTGAAAGCCGTGTCTGCTTGCACTGGTAATAAGAGCACCTCTTCTGTTAATGGCTTCGTCACTTTGAGTGAGTCAGATTTTTGCCCGACTGAATATATTACTGGGCCTCTCACTTGCTTTTTCTGTATTTTAAACCACAAGCCGTCAAACACCTTAGCAATTACCTCCCAGGTGCTGGGGTGGGGCTTGCTAGTCATTTACGTGAAATCGTATGAGCTTTTGGAATCTTCAGCTCACTAATCAAGAAATGACTTGTTGTCCTCTTTAAAAAAGAAGCTTGATCATTACAGAACTGAAAATTAAAATCCATTTTCCCCCATTTCAGAACGTAAGCCCTCAAAACAATGCAAATACATAATGTGTCTTCATCACAAATAAGTAAATGCTAAAATTTATAAATTTAACTTAAGATAATCCCTATAATATAATCAAAAAGCAGGTAACCTGGAATCATAGCAATTTCAATTCTTAATGAATTAAGACTCTATTCCTAGACTCAGCACAATTATTATCAATAATAATTAAAAGTGTAAAGGAAAGGACCATCTGGCAAAGTAAGCTGCTTCATTTTATATATGTATAAAATTGTAAATTCACTAACATATTTTGTCACAGTTATGTTTAAAATTATAAGTATGCTCACAAACATTAAAAGAATTAATACAGCAACTGGAAGCAAGATCATAAGCATCTACCAGAGAAGGATTTCTTAAAGTAGTAACTGCAGAATTTAAAGGCCTGATTTCCCCAAAGTCAACTGGAAATAGATTATTACAATTCTCAACAATCTCATTGCCTCAGCTAGGGAGAAGAAAGCCTGGCAGGAATCTTACTCCTCATCATTAGCCACTGACCTTTGCGAGAAGCATGTATGTGGATGTCAGGTGGTAACAGGAGCAGGAACAGCTGTGTTTCTGCCCTTTCCCATCGATAGTATACCCTAATTCCACACTTGCCTTTTACATTTAGCTCCGGTTATACAACATCAAACAGTGCCTGATGAAAAAAAAACTACAGCCAACAAATTGGACGGTGCAAAATTAGATACTAACAACAACTACCTGCATTTATCTAACGCCATTAACATAGTAAAAGTTCAAGACAGGTCACAGGAGAATAATGGAACAAATGTTGTCTCTGTTAGATGCGAGATATTAGGGCAGAAAAGCGTTATGTTTTAAGGAGTGAATTAAGGAAGAAAGGGATTCCAGGACTTGTGGCCTAGCTAAATAGTCCCTAATGTTGGAGCAATTACAATTGGGAAATTATGAAATGCTAGAATAGGAAGAGCTCAGAGGATTGTAGGTCTAAAGGAGGAAGATGGAAAGTAGATAAAACCATTGGATCACTGACAATAAGGATAGAAATTTTAAATTTGAGGCAATACTAGTGCAGAACCTCATGTAGTTCTACAGGCATAGGTTTGATAGATGCACAGAACTTAACATGAGTTAGAATATGAGCAGTTTGAGGTAACCTCAAGTTTTTAGAGAATGAAGTTGGGAAGCTGGCCAGAAAAGCATAAGAATAATCAAGTCTACAGGTAACAAAGGTACAAATGGGGATTTCAGCAATGGGTGAGGTAAGACAGGGATGGAATCAGCTCATTTTTAGAAGTTAGGAAGTTTTGTGATAAAATAGAAAAATATTCAGATGTTCATCTTCCACTCAAACTTGACATCCAATGTTATGAATAGCCTGGTTCAGCCTCAGCAATTGCCACCAAGATGTACGGAGTGACTAGGTATGGAACTCCTCGGGCGGGGGGGGGGGCGGGGAGGAAGAGTATAATGACTTCAGTGTTGCCAGTTTTTAGTTGGAGGAAATTTCTGGTTAACCGGTGTTGGGTGTCAAACAAGCATGATGATAAATTAGTAACAGGAGAAACAGTTAAGAGAGTTGGCCGTAAGATTGAAGTGAAACCACCCCCTTGCCCCAATCCCCACCCTCACCCACATGATCAGACTCCCCTTCTTATCTGACTCCAGTAGCACACTTTGCAGATGACTGTTTGACTGCCAGCATTGACCATTGCTGGGATGGGAGGGGTGCAAGTCCTGATTGGTTGACATTCTCTGGGGTGGGTAGGGCCAGAGTTTCAGCCAAGAATGGGCTGAAGGTCATTAGATCATCTCAGAGCTTTGTGGCCGGGGAGGGGTCAATCCACAGGGGTCACCAACAATGTGTACAATTCCAGTCTCTGTGATTTCACCAGGGGTAAAATGAAAAATAGCAATGGACCAATGATGGGGTCACCAGGGATTAAGGTGTGGACGGATAAAGAGAAGTTGCAGATAATTCTATGACTACAACTGGACAGGTAAAATACATTTTCATTGGGTTTCTCAAATGGAAAGGGAAATAGATGCATAGTATTTCTCAAATTACCTTTAGCCTGGTTTAATTGAAAGTGGAAAACCTTTATATTTAAGAAGCCTGGCACTCAGAGCACCCTTTGTCCTTGTATTTGGCAATAATCCGCATTCCTGTTATGACTCTACAACAACACACCATTTTACATGCAGTAGTAATCCATTTAAAGTAAATGGCTTAAGGTTCTGCTATAATATCAAAGCACAACATGTCCTTATTTACATTAGGTTTGCCCTGTATTAAATCAGTCACTTTTTCTGCTACTTGTGGAATCTAAGAGAACATGAAAACAGAGTTTTCAAAGGCGGTTCACATAGACATTGATGAAGGATTGAATGGTCTGGCAGAAAGTGCCTTCAGATTTAGTTAATTTTTCATCATTTTGGAATCTACTGTAATCCTGCCTTAAATGGAAGCTTTACTGATTCTTTGAATATGAAGGTAAAAGTGGTTGCACAGGCTCTAATGCAACTTTATATGGCCTGTTTTCATGTGAAATTGAAAGCCAGATGCACCATATTAATTTGTGAATTGAAATTCTTTGAAACATAACCAGGTGTCCAGGGTGCTATTAAAAACCTAATTCACTGCCAGGAATGGATATGCAACCCCTACCAGGGCTCTTGCATAAAATTGTTTCATTTAAGTATAATGATTATGATGTGCTCATTCAGGGTATAAACATTGTACAGGCCTGTCTCCTCATTTTCCTGAGTTTGCGTTTCAATGGTTGAATGGTGCGGAGGTCGAAGTAGGAACATTGAATCAGTTTCACATAATCCAGCTTCACTTAACATCTTGCCTGCCCTCATCCCAGAGTCCATGACTGGTTAGAAGAGAAGGAGGCAATAGAGATAAATTGATAGAAAGAGAGAAATAGACAGAAAAGGGAAAGAAAGAAAGTGAAAAAGAGAGGAAAAGTGAGCGAGAAAAAGCAATACTTTATTCTTGATTCATGTGGATTAACAGGAAGCACGGTGATAGCTGGCAGAGAACAAGTCATGTCACCCAACCTCACCAGTCAAGAAGCAGAACTGGCCAATGTAGCACAACACTTTGAGGGGGACATTCCTATTTCCTCAAAATTAAAATTCTGCAAACGTGGTTGGGGGTTGGAATGAGGGGAATTGAATAAGAAATCGGAAGGATTGGAAAAGAGACAAGCAAGAGTTACAAAGTGAGAAAAAATAATTTTGTTAGAATAAATTGCCAGTTTACAATACTTTTCAGCACAGTTTAAATCTAAGTGGGATCCAATTCAACCTCATTTTTATTTAATTTGCTCATGTTAATGCTAATGCTTCTAAAAAAAAACTGAATATCTTTCTAATCTAGTTCGAGAGTCAGTGTGAAGTCTTTGCCACAGCTGTTTGATATTTAGCTTTTGAACCATGGAATCCACTAAACCACTGAAGGTATCACCTTTTCAGTAGTTACAATCTAATTTTGATTGCAATGTTGTATGTTGCTCTCCTTCCCCTAGTCTCCCTCAGTGACGGACTATTGCTTTCAATTATTGAGTTTCAGTTGAATTACTGATCTATAATTAGTCTTATTTTAGCAATGAACAACAGTGTGGACCTTGTCCTGAAGGCTGCCATCTGTTTTTTGTACAGCACAACCACCCATTGAGCCACAAGAAATCCCCCACTGCTACCCGGCAACCAGTTTTATTGATTTCTCCCCAACCCCCTCCCCTTTAAAGAGATGAAAGTTCTTAAAAAGTTTTTGATGGTTTGTGTTAATGAGCTAAGCAGCTGTCGGGTGAGTGAAGGTCATTTTGAAATGGATTACTACAGGGCAACACACCTAAACGTTGTACTGGGGTGGTGTGGCGATTACTAGGTGGTGACAAGCCCTCAAAATAATCACCTAAAAATGTGCTGTGAAACTATGCATCTCACAGGGAGGGATAACACAGTTAATAGGGAATAGGTTGCTCATTGATCTCGCTGTAGCAGAAGTGTTGGCCCAGGTAACATTACAGTGAACTCTTTTGCTGCAGTGTGGCAGAATCCTAAAAATTCTTTTTTGAAGACAGGGTAAAGACTTTCATTTATATACTGCCTGAACAACCTCAGCACATATCGGAGCACTTTAAAGGCAATTAATTATTGTTTGAGAGAAAGTGAGGGCTGCAGATGCTGGAGATCAGAGCTGAAAATGTGTTGCTGGAAAAGCGCAGCAGGTCAGGCAGCATCCAAGGAACAGGAGAATCGACGTTTCGGGCATAAGCTTGTCGATAGTGTTCGAATATAGGGAAATGAGGAAGGTTGTGGTGTAATGGTAACATCACTGGACTAGTAATACAAATCCCAGTCTAATATTCTGGATTCAAACTGTACCACAGCAGATGGTTAAAATTGAATTCAGTTCAAATAAATCATGTATAAAAAGTGACTATTTAACTGCTGTCAATCAAATATGTTTTTTTTAAATCTGGTTCATCGATATCCTTTAGAGAAGGAAATTTGCTATCCTCACCTGGTCTGGTCCACATGTGACTCCAGACCCACAATAATATAATTGACTCTCAAATACTCCATGGACAATTATGGATGGGTAATAAATGCTGACCTAGCCAATTGCACTACATAAAAATAGATAAATAGTTGTTGTTTTGAAGATGTAACGAACAAAATTGATAGATGTGAGCTGATGGATGTAGTATACCTAAATTTTCAAAAAGTCCCCCAGAGGAGTTAGAAAAAATGAAGCATCTGGAATCAGAGGTGATTTATTGGCATGGATTAATGACTGGCTAACAGACAGAAAACAGGATAAGAGAATAGGAATAAATAGGTCATTTTCACATTAGCAGCTTGTGACTTGCAGAGTACCACAAGGATCAGTAATTGGGCCCTCAATTGTTCACAATTATTTAACGATTTGGAGTTAGGGACCAAATGTAATATTTCCAGATTGGTCGTTCCTGGGATGGTGGGACTTTCCCATGAAAAGAGAGTGGAAAACTGGGACCAAAAGAGAAAATGGTGGAAAATCTCAGCAGGTCTGGCAGCATCTGTAAGGAGAGAAAAGAGCTGACGTTTCGAGTCTAACTGACCCTTTGACAAAGCTGACAAAGCCAAGCTTTGACACAGCGTCAGTTAGACTCGAAATGTCAGCTCTTTTCTCTCCTTACAGATGCTGCCAGACCTGCTGAGATTTTCCAGCATTTTCTCTTTTGGTTTCAGATTCCAGCATCCGCAGCAATTTGCTTTTATTCAGTGGAAAACTGGGCCTGTTTTCTCTGAGTTGTGAAGAATGAGAGTTGATCTCATTGACACCCACAAAATACTTAAAGGGATAGATGGGGCAGATGCAGGTAAGATGTTTCCCCTGATTGGGGAGTTGACAACCAGGAGGCACAATTTAAAAATAATGGGAATGCCAAGATAGAAAGTTGAAATTCTCTACCACAGAGGGACGTGCACACTCAGTTTTTGAGTATGTTTAAGGTAGAGATTGATGGTTTTCCGATTACTAGTGGTCTGCGGTTTGTAGGATGTTTGGATAAAAAGCATTGAAGTGTTCAACTATCTCGGACACCTCCCTCCCCTTCCTGGACCTCTCAATCTCCATCTCCGGCGACTGACTAACCACGGACATCTACTACAAACCCACGGACACCCACAGCTACCTGGACTACACCACCTCCCACCTTGCCTCCTGTAAAAAATGCCATCTCTTATTCCTAATTCCTCTGCCTCTGCCAGATCTGTTTCAGGATGTCCAATTACACCATAGAAAATCCCAGATGCCCTCCTTCTTCAAAGACCGCAATGTCCCCTCCCGCGTGGTCGACAATGCTCTCCAGTACATTTCCTCCACTTCCCGCATCTCTGCCCTTGAACCCCACCCCTCCAATCGCAACAATGACAGAACCCCCCTAGTCTTCACCTTCCACCCCACCAACCCCTGCATATATCGCATCATCCTCTGCCATTTCCACCACCTACAAACAGACCCCACCAATAGGGATATATTTCCCTTCCCACCCCGTCAATGTTTTGGAGAGACCATTCCCTCCACCACTCCCTAGTCAGAGCCACGCCCCACACCAGCCCTTATCCCACTCTCCCGGCACCTTCCCCGACTACCGCAGGAAGTGCAAAACCTACGGTCACACCTCCCCCCTCACCTCCATCCAAGGCCCCAGAGAATCCTTCCACAGCTGACAGAAATTTACCTGTACCTCCACTAATGTCATCTACTGTATCCATTGCACCCGATGTGGGTCTCCTCTACATCTGGGAGACAGGACGCCAACTTGTTGATCATTTCAGAGAGCATCTCTGGGACACCTGCACCAACCAACCCCACCGCCCTGTCACCAAACACTTTAACTCTCCGTCCCACTCCACCAAGGACATGCAGGTCCTGGGCCTCCTCTATCGCCAGCCCTAACCACCTGACGCCTGGAGGAAGAACGCCTCATCTTCTGTTTCAGGACCCCACAACCACATGGGATTAATGTGAATTTCACCAGTTCCCTCATTTCCCCTTCCCCCACCTTATCCCAGTCCTAAGCCTCCAATATGGCACTGCCCTCTTGACCTGTCCATTGTCTTTCCCATCTATCCGCTCCACCCTCCTCTCTGACCTAATCCGCTCCACCCTCCTCTCTGACCTATCATCTTCTCCCCCACCTTCATCTACCTATTGCATTCTCAGCTACCTTGCCCCCAGCCCCACCCTCCTCCCATTTATCTCTCCGGCCCACAAGCCTCATTCCTGATTAAGGGCCTATGACTGAAACATCAACTCTCCTGCTCCTCAGATGTTGCCTGACTGCTGTGCTTTTCCAGTACCACACTCTCGACTCCAGTATTGAATAGAGGGGCAGTCTCAGTGGGTAGAATGGCCTACTCCTGTTTCCTTGTTCCTATGTTCATTTTGTTTTACACAGTACAAGCTGAGACTGTGATGCCCACTCAGATTCAGCAGGGTAAGGAAATTAGGGAAGGAGAAACAACAGGTGTAGATTTCCACAAAGAACTGATACACTTTGAGAGTCTTGCTCAGATTAATCATTACAGAATGCCTATACTGTGGAAACAGGCCATTCGGTCCATCAAGTCCGAAGACTGACACACCCCCTACCCTATCCCTGTAACCCCACATTTCCCATGGCTAATCCAGCTAGCCTGCACACCCCTACACACTACGGGCAATTTCCTATGGCCAATCCACCTAACCTGCACACCTTTTGACTGTGGGGGGAAACCAGAGCACCCAGAGGAAACCTATGTAGACACTGGGAGAGTGTTCCAACTCCACAGCACCTGAGGCTGGAATTGAACCCAGGTCCCTGATGCCATGAGGCAGTAGTGCTAATCAAGTAGGGTGTTCTCCCAGAATTAATGGAGTTGACAGAAGGTGAATGATAACTGAACTATTCAATCTGTGCTTCCTAAACCTTTTCCCACTGTGATCTCATTTTGTGGTTTGAAAATTGTCGCTATCCCTCCATGAAAATTGCAAAAGTATGTTAGAAGATGCCGTTAGAGTGGTACAGCTGTTGCAGTTCTGTCAAAATTCCATGGTGTCCATGATTACCTCAGAGTTCCTGATCCTAGAATTTCAGCTTGCAATCCTACTCTGGATCCTAACCTCCACAGTGGGGAGCCCTGCACTAAATGGTTTCAGATTTATTCAGACTTTTTGTGTTTGGCCTCTGTCTTCTCAATATCCAAACAACAATATCCAGAGAGGACACTACTGCTCCCTACAATCCAGAAGGATTACCTTTCTTACTCTGTTCCTTGCTGGGGTTGTGAGCGCATTAAGTTAACAAGGACACCAGCTTTAATAACAGCTCAGTTATGGTGAGACTAACCTAAGGTTTGGAATTTAACAATGGTTCCATCAGTTTCCCAGCATTCCTGGAACTCATGAGGGAAAACAAAGTAAGAAGGGAGCAGCAAATGAGGAGGCTGAAGCCATCACCGGGAAACATGCCAACAAATACTCACAGCCTCTTTCTTACCTGCTTAAGATTTGTATTGACAGGTAACTTGAGACAGGTTTTCATTATCAGCACTGCCAACTCAGCAAATCCCGCCTGGTTTTGCTAGCTTTTTATACATGCTGGTGGTAAATGTCTATAATTCTGTATTACCGACACAGAACTAAGTCAGAAGCAGATATTGGAGGCGCTAGTGACACTTTGGAGGTTCAGAGATCTGGTCTGTTCTGTGAAGTCAGTCTCAGGACTGAGAAACGCCTTTTCCACTTTGTAGGGTGATATCTGGATCAGCAATCCATACAGCCATGAGCCAAGACTGCCACTGTGAAGAAGTGGAGGCAAAGTCACTGAATATAGTTAAGGAAGAAATAGATAGATTCCTAAATGCGAAAGGAGTTCAAGCATTATGGGGAGAGACCTGGAATATCATGTTGAGCTAGACAATCAGCTGTGATCATATTAAAAGATGGAACAAACTCAATGGGCCAAATGGCCTAATCATGCTATGATTCAATGTTTCTAAGCAGTAACTAGAGTCAGCGGATGGGAAGCTGTCAATTGAGGAGAACAGGAGAGAGCTCGATAGGAGAGAGCAGTGAGTGGAAGGATGTGGAGGCTTCACAGTAGGCCATACCATAGATGTAGCTTTTTCATCAAGAGAATATGCTTCCATGACACTTTGGAATATTAGCGTCTCAAGAGGCTTAGGGTGTCACACCTAATGGTAACCAAACCTGTAGCCTTCAGGAATCACAACTGCTGTTAATTGGACTCAGTGACCAAATTTACTAGTGGTAGTCAAAGTCACCACATTATGACCATCAGATCCAGTTTCTGATCTAGAAACAGAACAGTAAGTTAAAAAAACCTAAATTTCCTAACGGTTGCTAGGAATATTTGAAAATTATTTTTCAGCATTTTCACCAGGTGTAAATAAATCAATTATAATTTTTGGGGCAATTAAAAAAACTTGTTGCCATTCAAACTGGTGACTCTTGACCTGGAGGCTGTACCATCAGAAAGGTATGCTTTATGTCCAGACAGAAAAGACAGCTGTACAACAAGGCAGCCACAATAGAGGAGCTGGAGGGCAATGACACCAGATGCAGACACAAAGAGAATGGAGACAGAGACAGAAAGAAGAAAATCATAGAATCCCTACATTGTGGGAACAGGCCATTAGGACCAACAAGTCTACACTGATCTTCTGAAAAATAACCCACTCAGGCCCATTCCCCTACATTTACCTCTGACTAATGTAGTTAATGTACACATCTCTGAACACTATGGGCAATTTAGCATGGCCAATTCACCTATCCTGTACATCTTTGGATTATGGGAGAAAACCCGTGCAGACACAGGGAGAATGTGCAAACGCCACACAAACAGTCACCCAAAGCAGGAATCGAACACGGGTCCCTAGCACTGTGCCCTTGTGAAAACACTGAATCCTTGTGATGAGAAAAAATAAATCTCATGAAATCTCCTAATATGACCAAGTTAAAGAGGTGGGTGTTGTCCTGAAAATAGTGAAATGGGTGTTGTTAGTTTGCTGTTTGAAAAGTATAAAATAGAATCCCTACAGTGTAGCTGTGGAAATCTACACGATCAGACTGTCATACCAGAGGGAGAGAGGATTTATAGAAACGAGCCTTGCTGATGGTTATTGCACCTGTAAAACTTAGAGTTGAAGGCTCTTTTCAGATAGGACCCTTGACATAACACTGTGTGAATAATAAACAGTACATTGTGGAACTGTGTAACAATGCTAATTAAGCTGAATCATAATGCTGGTCATTGCTATGCTGCTAGTCATCAATTTACCGAAACTGGAATCAGGAATTAGTCTGTCATCCACATTTGGGTTTGTTTGCATTTCATAGTTCAGTAAAGATTCCAGTTTGGTCTCTCTACCTTCCAGGGGAAAACCAGCCCTTGAATATATGCTCCAGTAAGCATCAGTTGCCTTTTATTGTCTCAATCCTTCTCCATAATCATTCTTAACAATGCTATCATTTACAACAGTGTCAGATGTCCTTTCTTTCTTAAAAAAATGAACAAAGCTCACTTTTACAGCAAAACATATGACAATAAATGTTACATGTTCAAAGTTTACATTATGAGCTCTTCCTGTAAGGGGATTCCCAACAAATTTTCATTCCAGCTATTCCATTTGGTAAGAACAATCCAATAATTGATGACTCATATTTACCTATGTCAGTTTGGATATTTCTTTTCACTCCAACATTGCTTTAGACTTGCTGTATCGATTCAGTCTTTTCTCATTTACAGACATCATAGAATGTATATTATCCCAATGGGTTTGATTATCTAAATTGCATTCTATAGGTGTAGACCCCTCAGTCTCCCTTTCATATAACATTTTTTCCAAATCTTGAATAAATCGTTTGTCATGTGCACTACATCAATGAGTGTGGCAGATTCAGCATCAAATGTGCTTTTACTACTCTCCTCGTATTTTGGCAAACAAAAGGGAAACTCTTCCCCTTCCTTCCCACAAGGCATATTATGAACCATCCTTTGCTGGAAAATCCATCCCCAAGGTTGGTACATGAGAAATTGCAAAAAATAATCAGTCCCATGTATTTGGAAATCACCCAAAGTTGGGAATTTCAGTATACATATCTGCCTTTTTAAAAAAATGTTTTGTTCACCTTCAAGATGTCCTCAACCTTGTATTTCTCAGCACCACTCTGAGTTTTAACATAATGCTGGTCTTCCTTCCTATCGGAAGGTCATTTTGAAACTCGAAAGGGTTCAGAAAAGATTTACAAGGATGTCGCCAAGGTTGTAGGGTTTGAGCTACAGGGAGAGACCGAACAGCCTGGGGCTGTTTTCCCTGGAGTGTTGGAGGCTGAGGGGTGACCTCATAGAGGTTTAAAAAATCAGGGGGGGCATGGATAGGATAAATAGACAAGGTATTTTCCCTGGGTTGGGGGAGTCCAGAACTAGAGGACATAGGTTTAGGGGTGACCTTACAGAGGTTAATGAAACCATGAGGGGCATGGATATGATAAATAGACGAGGTCTTTTCCCCAGGGTAGGGGAATCCAAAACTAGAGGACTTAGGCTTAAAGTGAGAAGGGAAAGATCTAAAATGGACCCGAGGAGCAAAGTTTTCATGCAGAGGGTGATCCGTGAATGGAATGAGCTGCGAAATGAGGTGTGGAGGCTGGTACAATTACAACATTTCAAAGGCACCTGGATGGGTATATGAATAGGAAGGGTTTAGAGGGATAGTCACAGGTGAGGTGCCGGAAGACTGGACGTTGGCTAACGTGGTGCCACTGTTTAAGAAATGGCAAGGACAAGCCAGGAAACTATAGCCCAGTGAGCCTGACGTGGTGGTGGGCAAGTAATTGGAGGGAATCCTGAGGGACAGGATATACATGTATTTGGAAAGGCAAGGACTGATTAGGGATAGTCAACATGGCTTTGTGCGTGGGAAATCATGTCTCACAAACTTGATTGAGTTTTTTAGAGGAAGTAACAAAGAGGATTGATGAGGACAGAGTGGTAGATGTGATCTATATGGACTTCAGTAAGGCGTTTGACAAGGTTCCCCATGGGAGACTAATAAACATGGTTAGATCTCATGGAATACAGGGAGAACTAGCCATTTGGATACAGAA
>NC_057719.1:28292292-28309059 GCF_004010195.1 Chiloscyllium plagiosum
CCATCTTTTGTCTACTTTCCTTTTTAAACCGTGGTGTCACATTTGCTATTTTCCAATCTGCTGGGACTGCCCCGGAATCCAGCGAATTTTGGAAAATTACCGCCAGTTCACCTGCTATTTCTCCCGCCATCTCTTTTAGTACCCTGGGATGCATTCCATCAGGGCCAGGAGACTTATCTATCCTGAGCTCCATTAGTTTACGCAACACTAACTCTTCCAGGTCCTCACCTACCTTTGTCTCTTCGTCACTCACTGGCATGTTATTAGTGTCCTCCACTATGAAGACCGATGCATTCTGTAAAGGACTAATATTTACTTATTTGTTTTATATATTTATATAACTTTGCTCTCTGTTGCAAGGTTTGTGAAAGTTTGTAGCTCAGGTTGAGGTTTAGGGTGTAGGTTTGCTCGCTGAGCTGTAGGTTTGATATCCAGACGTTTCATTACCTGGCTAGGTAACATCATCAGTGGCGACCTCCAAGTGAAGCGAAGCTGTTGTCTCCTGCTTTCTATTTATATGTTTGTCCTGGATGGGGTTCCTGGAGTTTGTGGTGATGTCATTTTCTGAGGGGTTGATCGATGGTATCTAGATCTATGTGTTTGTTTATGGCGTTGTGGTTGGAGTGCCAGGCCTCTAGGAATTCTCTGGCATGTCTTTGCTTAGCCTGTCCCAGGATAGATGTGTTGTCCCAGTCGAAATGGTGATTTTTTTCATCTGTGTGTAGGGCTACAAGGGAGAGAGGGTCATGTCTTTTTGTGGCTAGCTGGTGTTCATGTATCCTGGTGGCTAACTTTCTTCCTGTTTGTCCTACGTAGTGTTTGTGGCAGACCTTGCATGGAATTTTGTAGATGATGAGGCATGGGGGCATGAGGGGCATGGATAGGGTAAATAGACAAAGTCTTTTCCCTGTGGTGGAGGTATCCAGAACTAGAGGGCATAGGTTTAGGGTGAGAGGGGAAAGATAAAAGAGACCTAAGGGGCAATTTTTTCACACAGAGAGTGGTATGTGTATGGAATGAGCTGCCGGACGAAGTGGTGGAGGTTGGTACAATTGCAACATTTAAGAGGCACTTGGATGGATATATAAATAGGAAGTGTTTGGAGGGATATGGGCTGGGTGCTGGCAGGTGGGACTAGATTAGGTCGGGATATCTGACCGGCATGGACGGGTTGGACCGAAGGGTCTGTTTCCATGCTGTACATCTCTATGACTCTATGACTCTATATGGGCCAAATGCAGGCAAATGGGTCTAGATTAATGTAAAATATCTGGTTGGCATGGACAGGTTGGACCAAAGGGTGTGTTTCCATGCTGTACATCACATGGCCATCACAGGAGGCATTCCCACAACTTGCCACCAAGCCACACACCAATCTGAACTGTATCATCATTCCACCTTTGTCCCTGGGTCCAAACTCTGGAACTCCTTTCCAGTGGCACCATGAGAGTCCCTACACCTCATGGACTGTAGCGGATCAAGAATATCATTCACCAATGCCTTGACAAGGGCACTTAGGAACGGAAAATATCACCAACACAACCCAAAGCCCATTTAGTCATAGAGATGTACAGCATGGAAACAGATCCTTCAGTCCAACTTGTCCATGCCAACCAGATATCCCAACCCAATCAAATCCCACCCGCCAGCACCCAGCCCATATCCCTCCAAACCCTTCCTATCCATATACCCATCCAAATGCCTCTTTCTCCCTATAGCTCAAATCCTCCAACCCTGGCAACATCCTTGTAAATCTTTTCTGAACCCTTTCAAGTTTCACAACATCTTTCTGATAGGAAGGAGACCAGAACTGCACACAATATTCCAAAAGTGGCCTAACCAATGTCCTGTACAGCCGCAATATGACCTCTCAACTCTTGCACTCAATACTCTGATCAATAAAGGAAAGCATTCCAAACACCGTCTTCACTATCCTATCTACCCGTGACTCCACTTTCAAGGAGCTATAAACCTGCACTCCAAGGTCTCTTTGTTCAGCCACACTCTCTAGGACCTTACCATTAAGTGTATAAGTCCTGCTAAGATTTGCTTTCCCAAAATGCAGCACATCACATTTATCTAAATTAAACTCCATCTGCCACTTCTTAGCCCATTGGCCCATTTGATCAAGATCCCGTTGTAATCTGAGGTAACCCTCTTTGCTGTCCACTACACCTCCTATTCAAATTACATCCTTGGAAATGATTCCAATGCAACTTTATCTCGCCTTAAATAAGGGGACAGAAACCATGCAAAAGTGCTTTTGCTAATTTACTGCAGTTATAACAGTACTTCCCTATTTTGATGTTTCACTCCCCTTGCAGTTCTGATCACATATACACACCAGTAAAAAGAATAGCTTTTTCTGCCTTCACAAAATTGCTTAACTCTGCCACTATCTGTTCGAATGTGCTCCACATTCTAGTGTCCATGAACCTGAGTTCATCAAAACCTTGAAACAAAAATAGAAATTGCTGGAAAAACTCAGCAGGTCTGGTAACATCTGTGCAGAGGAAGCAGAGTTAATGTTTCTAGTTTCGTGATTGAGTTTTTTTGAAGAAGTAACAAAGAGACTTGATGAGGGCAGAGCAGTAGATGTGATCTATATGGACTTCAGTAAGGCATTTGGCAAGGTTCCCCATGAGAGACTGGTTTGCAAGATTAGATCTCATGTAATACGGGGAGAACCATCCATTTGAATACAGAGCTGGCTCAAAGGTAGAAGACAGAGATGGTGGAGGGTTGTTTTTCACACTGGAGGCCTGTGACCAGTGGAGTGCCACAAGGATCGGTGCTGGGTCCACTACTTTTCATAATTTATATAAATGATTTGAATGTGAGCATAAGAGGTATAGTTAGTAAGTTTGCAGATGACACCAAAATTGGAGGTGTATTGGACAGCGAAGAAGGTTACCTCAGATTACAATGGGATCTTGATCAGAGATCCTTGAAAGTGGAGTCACAAGTAGATAGGAGAAAGCGTTTGGTATGCTTTCCTTTATTCGTCAGAGTATTGAATAAAGGGGTTGAGAGGTCATGTTGCGGCTGTGCAGGACATTGGTTAGGCCACTGTTGGAATATTCCATGCAATTCTGGTCTCCTTCCTATCGGAAAGATGTTGTGAAACTTGAAAGGGTTCAGAAAAGATTTACAAGGATGTTGACAGAATTGGAGAATTTGAGCTATAGGGAGAGGCTGAACAGGCTGGGGCTGTTTTCCCTGGAGCATCAGAGGCTGAGGGTTGACCTTTTAGAGGTTTATAAAATCATGAGGGGAATGGATAGGATAAATAGACAAAGTCTTTTCCCTGTGGTGGGGGGGTCCAGAACTAGCGGACATAGGTTTAGGGTGAGAGGGGAAAGATATAAAAGGGATGTAAGGGGCAACCTTTTCATGCAGATGATGGTAGGTGTATGGAATGAGCTGCCAGAGGAAGTGGTGGAGGCTGGTACAATTGAAGCATTTAAAAGGCATCTGGATGAATATAAATAGGAGGGGTTTGGAGGGAAATGGGCTGGGCGCTGGCAGGTGGGACTAGATTGGGTTGGGGTATCTGGTCAGCATAGACAAGTTGGACTGAAGGGTCTGTTTCCGTGTTTTACATTTCTATGACTCTGTGACTCTAGTCCAGTGACCCTTCTTCAGAACTGATTGTAGCTAGTTAAAGGCTGGTGTATATGTTGAACATGGGGTGGGGAGGGTGCTGGAGGAGTAAAAAATAAGTGGAGATGGAGCCCAGGGAGAGAGAACAATATTTGGGTAGCAAAAGAATGGATAATAGTCAGCCTGGAGAGTCAATAGCTACTAATGGAGACCTTTAGTGGCTGACAATGAGTTGATTATGGTAACAGCTCTTGTGATGACAGCACTTGAACTCAATATTAAGTCCAGAAAGCTGTGGGTTTCCAAGTGGAAAATGTGATGCTGTTTTTCCAGCTTGCACTGAGCTTCACTGGAACACTACAGCAAGCCTGAGACAGAGATGTTAACCAGGGAACACAGTGGTGTTTTGAACTGACAGGCAACAGGAAGCTCAGGGTTATGTTTGTGGACAGAACATAGGTACTCTGCAAAGTGGTCACCGAGTCTATGCTTCATTTCCCCAATGTAGACAAGACCACATTTAAAGCAGCGAATATAATAGAATGGGTTGAGTGAAGTGCCGGTAAATTGCTCGTTCACCTGGAAGCTGTGTGTGGGGCCTTGGATGGTGAGGAAGGAGTAAATTAACGGGCAGAGATTACACCTCCTGCAGTTGCAGAATCAACCTTTTTCTGGCTACAATCAGTCCTGAAGAAGAGTCCCTTAACCCGAAATGTTAATTCTGCTTTCTCTCCACAGATGCTGCCAGACTAGCTTTCATTCTCCAGCAATTTCTTTTTGTTTCAGATTGCCAGCATTCGCAGTTCTTTGAATTTTTGTCATCAAAACTTTGTTGGCCTATGCCCTTTCTATCAACTCCCATTCACCTTTCACCCTGTTCCCACTTTCCAATGTTGCTCTGGTTTAGCAACACCATGAAATTAAAAAGATATTGCCAATTGTATTTTCAAATGTATCTCCTCCAGCCTCACACCCATTGAGATATCTGCACTTGTCTAATTCTGAGCCCTTGAGCATCCCCAATTTAATCATTTCCCCAACAATTGCCATGCCTTCAACTACCTAAGTCGTAAGCTTAGGAAGTCTCATAGAATGTCTACAGTGTGGAAGCAAGCCCCATACAACACCCCCCTCCCCACTAACAACTCTGCATTTCCCATGGCCAATCCACCTAACCTGCAAATGTTTGGACTGTAGGAGGAAATCTACACAAACATAGGTAAAATATGCAAACTCCGCATGGACAGTTGCTTGAGCGTGGAATCAAACCTGGGTCCCTGCCACTGTAAGGTAGCAGCGCTAACCACTGAGCCTCCATGCCACCCACCCTAATTCTCTGCCTGAAACACCTTTTCTTCATTCAAGATGTTCCTTAAAATTGTTAAATTGACCAATCTTTTGGTGACGTATCCTGATGTTGTCTAGTGTGGCTCGATGGCAAATTTTATGAGATAATGATCATCTGACCTGCCTAAGACAGTCTCTTATGTGAAAGGCACCGTATAAATAAAAATTGTTGTTGTTGTTGTCCTGGATATTTCAAAAAGCTTCTCAAGAGCAATTATAGCTGCACTCATCCAGGCAGGTGGAGTGTAATCTACCACACTCCTGACTTGTGCCCTGTGCCCAGTCATCATCGTATCTATGTAGTTGGTCTTGTTAATTTTCTGGTCAATGATAAGCTCCCAGGATGATAATGGTATGGGATTCAGTGATGTCACTGCTGTTGAATGTCATGGGGGGACAGTTCAATTGAAGACGAGCAGCGTTTGGCACTTGTAAGGCATGAATGTTGCCTTGTCACTTGTCCAGATCTGGCTGCAGGCGGACAAGGACAGCT
Organism: Chiloscyllium plagiosum; assembly: GCF_004010195.1. Classification (NCBI taxonomy): domain Eukaryota; kingdom Metazoa; phylum Chordata; class Chondrichthyes; order Orectolobiformes; family Hemiscylliidae; genus Chiloscyllium; species Chiloscyllium plagiosum. Next base: position 28,297,736 of record NC_057719.1, read on the forward strand.
TGTGTTGAGATTGATGATCTTGATCTTATTGAATGGTGAAGCAAGCTTGAAGGGGTTACTGCTGATATGTCTCATGTTCTCTCTCTCCTTTGTGAATGTGTAGGTTGAACTGCATGCAGGTGGAGCTCAACAATGTCTCCTGCAATTTTTATAAGTTTAACCTGCTTATAAAAGGAGAAAGAGAAAGAGTTATACAGTGCCTTTCATAACCTCAGAACATCCCAATGTGCTTTACAGCCAATGAAATACTTAGTAAGTACAATTACTGGACGTTTTAAAAAGCTGATACTTTCTCCAAGTACCTGATTTGGACGATTCTTTGTGAGGTACTAACAGTGAAATGGGATGTGAGATGAGTTAGCATGAGTTTTAAATTGAAACCGCAGATTAAATGCTAACACCTGCTGTCTAACATAATAGGAACAGTGGTTATAATCTGACATTATTGGACTTCACAAGTGATCAGGACTGAAATCGGGCTTTGTAGTTCAAAAACATGCACGAATGTGGGCCTCTTTACTAGGCCTGCTTCTTTAAAATCACTGTGTTCAACGCTGGGGAAACCTAACCACAATGCTAAGTTTAAAATTAGTCAATGACGGGGTGATGAATTCCTGGTGAGACTAATTTGATCTAAATGTTAAAATTAATGGTGGGGCAAAACAGTGGCGACAGTATTTGAAAATTCATGCCTAGAAACATGTTATTCAGACTGGCCAATTGTCTTGATCTGTAACATAGAATCACTACAGTGTGGAAGCAGGCCATTTGGAACATCAAGTCTGACTCTCCAAAGAACATGCCACCCAGTTCAACGCCCCCCCCCCCCCCCCCATCACTGTAACCCTGCCTTTCCCATGGCTAATCCACCTAACCTGCACATCTTTGGACTGTGGGAGGAAACTCACACAGACACAGGGAAAATGTGCAGACTCCACACAGTCACCACGTCTGAAACTGAACCAGTGTCCCTAGTGCTGTGAGGCAGCAGTGCTAACCACTGAGCCACCATGGATCAAGACAGGTTATATCTGACAAAGTACAGGCATTAGAAGTATTAACTGAGTTTGCAGAAGAACACAAACTTGGATGTGCATGACAATCACAGAATGATAAGAGCTTAATGCAGGTTTGTCATGGCATTGCCTGGGTTTCAGTAACTGTGCTTTTCTTTTAATTGTAATCAAAGCACAGACCATTCAGACTTGCTGTTTCTCCACCCAGTGGCAGGTAAAAAGAGAGAGGCCAATTATCCTTTCAGTTGCTAACTTTGCATAAATTAAGCTCAATGTTGTTTTGATAGTTTTGCATTCCCTAATTCTGCTGAAGCATAGGAATATGTTGAGCAACGGCTTATTACAAAAGACAAACATTTAAAGTGATTTGTACAGATTGCAAATCATCTAAGTTAATTCTGGAGCAGGAAGAGACATTGTTATGAAATCGTAGAGCAGTGAATCATGGCACCTCTCATTTTGAAATACAATTTATTGCTTTGCGAGAGGAGCCAATAGTTTTTGGTGCAGTTTTCCAAAAAATTATGTTAGTCTTTTCACATTGAAATCTGGATAAATTGATATCAAATAATGAGAGGAGGATTTTCTACACTTGTGCTGGTCCATAAGAATAGTTGATTTTCTTCAATGTCTGCAATCTCAATCACCTGTAGGCAAAAATTGTAAAAATGTTGAATGGACTACTTCCGTAAAATGTAATCGTTCTTATTTCAACACTCCACTGTCTTCACTTTTCACACTACAGCCAAAGTAGGGCTGCATTCACAAGCCACATTTTTATATTCCAGGATAATGATTCTTCACTCCAATGCTAAGATCCATCTTCTGAAGACTGGATTAGAAGTGCTGAAGGGAAACCTCCAGGAACTCAGGGTTTTGTAGCAAGACAGAAATACAGCTCTGGGATTAAAAGAAGAGAATTGCCCAACATGATGGCTAGGCCTTAGCCAGCATGGCAAGTTAAAAACGGAAATTTCAATAAATTATTTTGAAGCAATTGGCCACCTCTCCTTTAGGTAAAAATGGGGAAACTTTTTATCTGTCTCATCATTTTCCATGTGAGTGGCATCAAAACCCATTGTTTCAAGTGTACAACACAGCAGCGTGTTCATCACAAGGACTTTATTGAAGTGAAGTTCACAGTGTGTATATATGTGTATGTAGGTCAGGTGACTAGATGGCAGACTAGGACTAACATTTGTGCAGGATTGCTTTTCAATACAAACATCCATCTTCAGATACAAAAGAAAGAAAAAACAGCATCTATTATTGTGTAAATTTTAGTTACCAAATCTACCAGTTATATTCCTGAAGAAGGGCTCATGCCCGAAACGTCGATTCTCCTACTCCTTGGATGCTGCCTGACCTGCTGCGCTTTTCCAGCAACACATTTTCAGCTCTGATCTCCAGCATCTGCAGTCCTCACTTTCTCCTACCAGTTATATACACAACTATTTGCATGCCTTAGCAGTCCATTGTTTATATCAGTCATTGCATACATTGTCCTTAAATCAAGTTGGTTCTTTTTCAATTTATTCCCTAGTATTGAATATGAGATGTTCTTACATAACATTCACTCAGGACCCAAATCATGCCTTCAAAGCTTTGTGAATTTCTGCCATGTGTTTTCTTTTCTGCTTTTCAGAGATATTTAGGATGGAATAGATTTTGACACAGTCTCTTCCTAACAGTGATATAAATGTTGCGTTGTTTTCTTGTTCTGGTTTGCTGAACAAATCCATAGATATTGCATAATTCTGCCATTACTCGTGGAAAAGGTATGCCTCGCATCCCCAATAACTTGAACAGGAACCAATCGGTGAAAACCTGCACCTGTTTTGTCTCAAGCAGAGTTTTCACTGTGATCTTTGTTTTTAGATTAGATTCCCTACAGTGTGGAAACAGGCCTTCGGCCCAACAAATCCACACCGACCCTCCGAAGAGTAACCCACCCAGATCCATTTCCCTCTAACTAATGCACCTAACTCTATGGGCAATTTAGCATTGCCAATTCACCTGACCGGCACATCTTTTGGATTGTGGGGGGAAACCAGAGCACCCAGACACAGGAGAATGTGCAAACTCCTCTGGAATCGAACCTAGGTCCCTGGCGTTGTGAGGCAGCAGTGCTAACCACTGAGCCACCATGCCACCCCTATTTGTTTTAATGAAGTGAAGCTTAAACCGACAAAGTGTGAGTCTTAAGTCAGGAGGGAGGCAGTGTCATAATAGTAATGTCACTGGACTAACTAACCCAGAACCCCAGCCTAATGTTCTGGGAACATCAATTCAAATCCCAGATGATGCAATTTGAATTCTATAAATATCATGAATGAAAAGCTGGTCCAACAATGGCTGTGAGCAGAGACATCTGTACCTGCTCCCAAAGGTTCTAGTAACTATGCTGAAAATGTGTTGCTAGAAAAGCGCAGCAGGTCAGGCAGCATCCAAGGAACAGGAGAATCGACGTTTCGGGCATAAGCCCTTCTTCAGGAATGAGGAAAGAGTGTCCAGCAGGCTAAGATAAAAGGTAGGGAGGAGGGACTTGGGGGAGGGGCGTTGGAAATGCGATAGGTGGAAGGAGGTCAAGGTGAGGGTGATAGGCCGGAGTGGGGTGGGGGCGGAGAGGTCAGGAAGAAGATTGCAGGTTAGGAAGGCGGTGCTGAGTTCGAGGGATTTGACTGCATTTGAATTAATGTGGAATAAAAGAGACCTGGCAAAATTGAAATCAGTGGAAATCAGATGGCAAACACTCCAATAGTTGGAGTCATACCAGGCACATAGCCCCACTCTGGCCTATCACCCTCACCTTGACCACCTTCCACCTATGGCATTTCCAATGCCCCACCCCCAAGTCCCTCCTCCCTACCTTTTATCTTAGCCTGCTGGACACACTTTCCTCATTCCTGAAGAAGGGCTTATGCCCGAAACGTCGATTCTCCTGTTCCTTGGATGCTGCCTGATCTGCTGCGCTTTTCCAGCAACACATTTTCAGTTCTGATCTTCAGCATCTGCAGTCCTCACTTTCTCCCTTCTAGTAACTATGACCAACCAAATAGAATTCATAGAATCCCTACAGTGCAGATACAGGCCATTCAGCCCATCGAGACTGCACCAACCCCCTGAAGAGCATCCCACCTAGACCTATCCTTTCCCATAACCCTGCAGTTCCTATGGCCAATGCACCTAGCCTACACATCCCTGGACACTAGAGGCAGTTTAGCATGGACAATCCACCTAAACTGCACATCTTTGGACTGTGAGAGGAATTGGAGTACCTGGCAGAAATCCACACAGACACGAGGAGAACATACAAACTCCACACAGACAGTTGCTCGAGGCTGGAATCAAATCCAGGTCCCTGGTGATGCAATAAAACATCTTGATATCTAAGAATAGTGCCTCCTCTGTAGGTACTCTAAGGTGGCGTACTCTGTACCATTAATCATTTGACAGGGCCAAGATGAAAGAGAACTGGTAGCAATGAGCCACCTCAAACAAGCCTTACCCACTACCATATACTGGTCAAAGTGGCAAGGGCCACAGCACAGCAAGGGCAGTCATCTGGAAAAAAATACCATACTCCAGAAATGAATTAGGATTGTGACATTAGTTTAACAGGTGGTAACATTTCATCTCCTATTCTTAGACAAGAGTAGACACATATTTTGTATTGAGAAACAGAAGTCATTTTTTTAACCACATTAGTTTATAATCACTAGATGGCACTATTGCATTTACACAGTGCACAAGAGACACCAACTGGTAATAAAATGGTTCTGCATTCCACAGCATAAGCTACCTTGGTCTTGATACTTTCTACATTTATGGTGAATTCCTAACCCCTGCAATTGATAAGGGAGGAGGCAGTGGCCTATTATCACAGAGGCCCAGACCAATATTCTGGCGACCTGGGTTTGTACCCATGAAAGATGTTGGAATTTAAGTTCAATAGAAATCTGGAATTAAGACTCAAATGATGACCATGGAACTATTTTTGGCAGGGAAAGAAACCACCTGGGTTCACTAATGCCTTTTAGAGAAGGAGATTACCATGCCTGCCTGGTCTGGCTTACATGTGACTCCAGACCCACAGGAATGTGGTTGACCCTTAAATGCTCTTTGGGCAATTAGGGATGTACAATGCATGTTGGCCTGGCTAGTGACACCCACATCCTGAGAATGATTTTTTTAAAAAACCTGGCTGCATAAATGTGGCCAAGTACTGAGTGTAATTACTTTATACTGATCAACAATGGCTCTGTAATTTCTCACTTGAGTTATGTGCTATTGTGCTATTTCTCAGAACAAAATTCTCCAGGGTTAAACACTCCCATAAAATCACATGTTCACATCGGATTAGTTTAGCTACGTAGGTAGATGTAAAGAACTGTGCCTATGTTGGTGAACTATGTTTTTTGACAGAACAGGGAGGATCATGTGAGATGAGTTCAAGCTTCACATGAGCAGGAATACAATACATGTGAGACCTTTGTTTCTTTCAAAGAGAATACTGAGCCTCTGCAATGTATTGCTGGTTGCTTTTCCATTTTCAATATGGAGCTGATCTGGTCCTTGACTGAGGCAGAGGTCACATGGCATAGATGGTTCATGGTAAGATAGTGAACACAATACTCATGTGTGAACTGGTTTTAATCCCCTGCAAATGACAGAGTTTTGCAGAGTATATTTCTCTTGGTGGCCCTGGGATTTTGTCTTCTCTTTTCCTGTCTCAGGAGGTTGTACGTCCATGGGAAGGGGAGGTGGTGGAAAGTGTTTTGCCATGACATTCCCACCATCATGAGTATGGAGTGGACCCAAAGGACCAACATTGCTTGCACATCAATTTTGTATGTTTATTATGTAAAGCTTCTGTCAAAGACAGTAGACTGAGCACAAAATAAAAACAAACTATCCAATTTTCCATGAAGGTTTTTGAGTCGGTTCTTTATTAAATGTGGTTTACTGTCATTTGGGCAGTTACAGAACATTGGGAACATTTGTTTTCTTGTTTTAGGGGATTTTGGTAAACAATTGGCCAGTGAGTGAACAAAGCAATACCTCGCATTCGGAAGCCGTGCTCATATTTCCCCCCACATGCATCATTCCTACTCTAGTCGGTGTCATCAAATGGAATGTAGGTAGAAACTGGGAATATTTCACAGGACTGAGAAGTGGGAAAAGAAAATCCAACAAAATCAGTGCAACTGAGCAACCTTTTGGAGAACACTTACTGTTTACCTTACTTAAAACTAGGAAGCAGATGATAATATATTGATTTGGTGAGAGATGAATGTAAATAAGAAGTGATATTAATTGTGAAATGTGGCCAGAATATAATAAAGCAAATAATAGTTTCTTTTTTTAATAGCTGCATTGATGGTTAGGATACATTGAGCTGCAATCTGTCTATTCTGATTAGATACAACACAATCAATGTCACGATCAGCCCAAATTCTCGACCTGTGAAATCCAGACAAGTGAATGACCCACAGAATTGACATTGATGCTGTTTTATTTCCTTTTCTAGTCAAATGTCGGAAACAGATATGGGAGAACAGTTTAATTGGGAGGTTTTATGAGTAAGCTGATGCACAGTTAGACATGAGTGGAGAGTGGGAGGAGCTACTGCACTCCCCTGAACATCTCATCAGCTACATTCCAGTTACAGCCAGTAGGACTTTTCTGCTGCTAGAGGCAGGTGTTCATGTCATGTGGAGATGCATAGGCCCTGCCAAGGAATAACATTTCAATCAAATCTCCTTATCAATTACTCCATGGGTGCTGATAGGTGAAGGCCATTGACCACTCTACTTTGCTGGGGTCCATTTCTTGTATCAAAGTGATGCTGAAACTAGAATTTGTAAAAGAGTCACATTGGCGACAACAAAATTAGAGATTGAAGTTCTGCCTTACTATACATCAAACAGCATAATGGCACTGCCAGATTTTCTGTTCTAATTACATAGTACGGATTATGCTCCAGATCTAGGAAAACAGCATAGCTTACCACAAATGTTGCCAAAAAATTGCTAGAATATAATTTTTTTAACAAACATACACTTTATGAAGTGATTGCATAAACACTCATTAGTTCTATAGCTAAAAGCAACACTTAGCAAAACTGTAAGGAGAAAAAATGAACTGACCACAACATTGTAGTCCAGAATGCTGTTCAAGTTTGGGGAGAAAAGAGAAATGTTGTGATAGTAGGGAATAGTGTAGGGGAACACAAACTGTTCTCTGCAGCAAAGACAGAGAGACACAAAGGCAATGTTGTCAACCTCATGCCAAGGTTCAGGACATCGCTTCTTAGTTGGAGAGGAAATTGGAGTAAGGAGGAGAAGGATCCAGTTGCCATGGTCCACGTTGGTACCAATGACAGAGGTAGAAATAGGAAAGATGTTCCATGGAGGGATCACAAGCAGTTTTGAGCTAAATTTAAAAAGCAAGAGTACAAAGTTAATAATCTCTGGAATACTACTCTAGCCACGTGCAGATTGGTATATAATAAATAAGATGAGAGAGGTAAATGCATGGCTCTGAGATTGGTGTGGGATAAATCGGTTTAATGCAGTGGCGAATCGTGACATAGGTAAAATAGATCAAAATGTGGGATCAGTTTAGGTGGAAATAAGGAATGCTAAGGGAACAAGGTCACATATGAGAGTTGGACATCGGCCTTTGAAACATTGGCTCATTCAAATCAAGAAGGAATAAGTCATGTAAGAAGAACAATACAATGGTCATGTATGATTTAAATCTGCGGATTGATTGGATAAATTGAATTTGCAAGGTAACATGGTAATTACATTTCTGGTGTGCACCTGGGATTGCTTCTTAGAACAGCATGTTGCAGAACCTACCTGACAAAAAGCTATTTTAGATCTAGTAACATGTAATAAAACATAGAACATAGAACAATACAGCGCAGAACAGGCACTTCGGCCCTCAATGCTATGCCGACCTGTGAACTTTCTCAGCTCGTCCACCTACACTATCCCATAATCATCGATGTGCTTATCTAAGGATTGTTTAAATCTCCCGAATATGGCTGAGGTAACTGAGGTAAGATTAACAAGAGATTGTAGCTGATGTTTCGAGTCTAACTGACCCTTTGTCAAAGCTTAGACTTGAAATGTCAGCTCTTTTCTCTCCTTACAGATGCTGCCAGACCTGCTGAGATTTTCCAGCATTTTCTCTTTTGGTTTCAGATTCCAGCATCCGCAGTAATTTGCTTTTAATTTTAACAAGAGATTGTATTTTGTTAAGAATCCTCTAAGGGGTAGCAATCACAATATGATAGAATTTCAAATTCAATCTGAGGGAAAGCAACCAATTACAGAGGAATGAGAAAAGAAGGGACGGCACAGTGATTCAGTGGTTAGCACTGTTGCCTCACAGTGCTAGGGACCAAAGTTCAATTCCCACCTTGGGCAACTGTCAGGGTGGAGTTTGCGCATCCTCCCTGTGTCTACATGGGTTTCCTCCGGATGCTCCCGTTTCCTCCCACAATCCAAAGATGTGCAGGTTAGGTAAATTGTCCATAGTGTTCAGGGATGTGTAGGTTAAGTGCATGTGTAGGTTAAGTGCATTTAGTCAGGGGTAAATGTAGAGCAGGGGGAGAATTGGTCTGGGTGGGCTACTCTTCAGAGGGTTCGTGTGACTGTTGCTGGAGAGATTCTATGAGTTGTCTAATGTAAACTGGGAAATATCAGTGGATGCACAATGGCAAACATTTTGGCAGCTATTTCTCACAACACTCAGCAAAGTTTGTACTGGACAGAAGAAGGACTTGATAAGAAGAATGAATGACTCATAGTTAACAAAGGGGGTCAAGGAGAATATTCAATCAAAACTACGACATACAAAGTGATGAAAACTAATTGTAGGCCAGATGATTAGAATTTTTTAAGAACTAGCTGCAGATGACTGAAAAGAAATCAAAGAAAATTGATTATGAAAATAAATTGGCAAGAAATATAAAATCAAATAGCAAGAGCTACTACAAGTATGTGAAAGAAGAGTACATAGAGTAAGAACGAGATCCTTGGAGGACACAACTTTGGAATTGATAATGGGGAACAGGTAAATGGCAGATAATTAAACCAATATTTTACATTGGTCTTCACATTAGAGGACACTATAAACATCCTGAAGATAACGGATGAGCTAGTATTAATTGGAAGAAAGATCATGTAACAGTCTGACTCTCTAGGGACAAAGAATTGATCAAACTAATGGGACTAGAGGCAGACAAATCACCAGGACCAGATAGCTTGGCACCATTGATTTTAAAGGAAGTGGTTGCACAGATAGTGGAGACATTGGTTGAACTCACTAGATTCCAAGAGGTTCCAGGGAATTGAAAAACTGCTAATGGGATGTCCTTGTTTAGAATGGTGGGAGACAGAATGATGGAAACTATAGGCCAATTAGCCTAATATACGTTGTTGGGAAAATGTTAAAATTCATCATGAAGGAATAAAGAACAGGGCATTTAAAAAAGCTTAACATAGTCAAGCAGAGTCAACATGGTTTTGTGAAAAGGAAGTAATGTTTGACAAATTTGCCAAAGTTCATTGAGGATATAATAAGTAGACTTGATAAAGAGGATTTGGTAGATGTAGAGTATTTGTATTTTGAGGAGACATTCAATAAGGTGCCATATAAAAGGTTATTGTACAAGATAGAAGCTCACAGTTTTGAGGGTAGTGTATTTGCATGTATTGAGGATGGTTGAGCACATAAATACAGCATCAGGATCAATGGATCATTTTTCAGGTTGGAGAGATGTAACTAACAGAGTTTCACAAAAATCAATCTGAGGACCTCAGTTATTTACTGCCTACTGTACATTAATGAATGGGGAAGGGAGCAGAGTATAATCTATCCTTATTTGATAATAATATGAAAATACATTGAAGGATATATTGTGATCAGGACGTAAGGAATCTGCAAGTTGAATGAAAGGGCAAAACCTTGGTAGGAATATTCAAAAGGCTGCATATTAATTGGATGGAGAAAGACTCCAAAAGAAGAGCAGCACAAGGAGATTTGGATGTTCTTGTGGATGAAACATTAAACAGTAACATGCAGATGTAGCAAGTAACTAAGAAAACAAATCAGATTTTGACCTTTATTATTTGGGGATTAGAGTTTAAAAACAGGAAAATCTTGTTAAAATTGTACAGATTGTTGGTAAGACTATACCTGGAGTATAGTGTACTGTTTATTTAAAGAAGAATACAATGGCAACAGGGACTGTTCAAAAGAGATTCACTAGGCTGATTGCTGGGTTTAACCTATCAAGAATGGCTAACCAGGTTAGGCTATTAATCATTAGAGTTTTGAAGAATGAGGGGTGATCTTATTGAAACATACAAGATTTAGACAAGGTTTGACAGGCTCTTATTGAGAAGCATTTCCACTAGTTGGAGAATCTTGGACTCGGGGACATAGTTACAGGATAAAGGAAACCTCATTTAAAAGTGAGTTAAAAAGGAATTTCTTCTCCCGGGGCAGTGAATATCTGGAATTCTCTATCTGAGAGTTTTTAAAAACTTCAGCAGCTTCAATTCTTGTGGTTAAAAATTACATAATACCAGCCCTTGTTGGACGAAACCTGTGATTTTCAACTTTGTCCACCCCAGTCCAACATCGGCATCTCCACATCAAGTCTTGTAGGCACATGTAAAGCTGGTCCTAATGGCATACTGAGTTTTTTCTACATCACCATTTGTTCTGTTGACCCTCGGACACAAATGACATCTAACCAAAGAAGGAAATATTAGAGCAGTTGACTAAACATTTTGCAAAAGAGGTAGGGTTTAAGGAACAAATTAAATCAGGAGAAAGAATTGCAGATACAGCAAGGTTAAGGGTTGAAATTTAAAAACTTGGATGGCTGGAGGTATTGTGCCTCTGGACAGTTGAAGGTTGAACAAGATACACAAGAGATCAGAGGAGAAGGAATGTGGAGCTCCAGGTAGAGTTGTAGGGCTAGAGACAGGGAATATTGAGGCCATAATAGGTTTTAAAACACAAGTTTATTAAAATCAGTTGCAAGTATAAAGTGGTATAGAAGCACATTGAGCTTACAAGTTGTACAATATATAACTAGTAGACTAAGGTATTAACTTTGTGGGCGGCACGGTGGCACAGTGGTTAGCACTGCTGCCTCACGGCGCCGGAGACCCGGGTTCAATTCCCGCCTCAGGCAACTGACTGTGTGGAGTTTGCACGTTCTCCCCGTGTCTGCGTGGGTTTCCTCCGGGTGCTCCGGTTTCCTCCCACAGTCCAAAGATG
>NC_057719.1:28309086-28318041 GCF_004010195.1 Chiloscyllium plagiosum
TGGACTTGTTGGGCCGAAGGGCCTGTTTCCACACTGTAAGTAATCTAATCTAATCTAATATAAATAATTGCTAACTACTTTATTTCATGTTTCTAGATATTGTCAATTTATTACACAAATTTCACTGAAGACACAGTTCTGTCACTTCAAATGTTGACTTCATAAGCTGCATTTTTATCAAAGGCTTGGAATACTAACTGACTGTTGTTTAATACAAGAACACATGTTCCTAATTTTATTTTGAGCGTTACCCCTAGAAGTCTATATAAGTACATTTTAGCAGCTATTAACAAAGATGGAGAACTCCCGATAAATCTTGACTTGTGTATCAGTTTTCTGACAGTGAAGTGTTCTGCGTGGTCTTCTCAGCAGAATGAACAACTTAGTAGACTAAGGTATTAACTTGCTCTAACTTAATCTTTAAAAATAGAATACAGTGTTTAAAAATCTTAAAACCAATGACATCTCACAACTTTCTCGAATATGTCCAAAGGATGGAGTTATGTTATGGTTTGTGTCACAGTGCTTAGAGCGACGGAAGAACCATAAAGTAACAGAAATTTGGATGTTCTGCAGCAGTTGTCAGAGGTCACAAACAGGGTTATATTAGCTCCAGAAAAATCGGACTCCCGTGATCAACTATAGAATATTACATTTTCACCCATCAGATTTGTAACGAGCATTCTGAAGGATTTCTTAAAATACACATTAGGTTAATAAACTACCCTCACCCATTTTATTGAAAATAGAGGGACATGTTGGAATACTTTTTAATTTCAAATACTTCTTTGTCAAAATTAGTGAAAACAGAAATGATATCCTATTCCTAACTAAAAATGTAATTAAAACTAAAAGAACATGAAAGAGTTACATTATATGGGCAGCATGGTGACTTTAAGGGCGGCATGAATGCTCAGTGGTTAGCACTGTTTTCTCACAGCACCTAGGACCTGGGTTCAATTCCAGCCTCAGGCAACTGTCTGTGTGGAGTTTGCACATTCTCCCCGTGTCTGCCAGGTGCTTGTGGTTTCCTCCCGCAGTCCAAAGATGTGCAGGTTAGGTAGATTGGCCATGCTAAATTGTCCACATTTTCCAGGGATGTGCAGGCTAGGTGGATTAGCCATGGGAAATGCAGGGTGAAAGAGATAGGGTAAGGGGTTGGGTCTAAGTGGGATGCTCCTCTTTGGACGGTCAGTGTGGACTTGATGGGCTGAATGGCCTGCTTCCACACTGTAAGGACTCTATGAGTACACAAAGTTTTGAAAAGCTGAACAAAAGTGAACAATCATTATGAGTATATTACAGAGCAAAAACCTGTTGGAAGAAAATTGAGGATGAAATTTGTAAGCAACTCAGAGATGTGCGTATTAATACTGGAGTTCTAATTCTATATGTTAAGTTACTGGGATAGAAAAAGTGACGATTGTGCAAAGGGCACAATTTTGGCAGTAAATTCAAACTGTTTTCTCAGTCAATATGTTGTTATTCCAATGAAAAGGAAGTATTACTTGACCTGCGTCAGGTCAATGAAGCAGGGAAAATACTTGACAGCGAAATAATTGTGAATTAGTGACTGTGATAGCTCTCAAGACACTGCATGAACAGAAAAGGTAAAAGAAAAGTCAACTACAAGGGCATTTGAATTAAAACAAAAGCAAATAGCCGAGTGAAAAGAGACTACATCCAAATTAACTGGAATTGGCAAACAAAACCAGTGATTAGTAACAGATAATGTTTAAGTAGGATATGGAAATGATTACAAATTGAACGTATTCCAGTAAGATAAAAGATAGTTCATTGTACAATGCAGAGTTTCTATGAATGAATTGGGAAATTAGATCAATTTAAAACTAAAAAAAAATGTATTGCCCAGATCATTAAAAAGTTCAATCCCATGTCAGGAAGACAAAAAATGCAATCCAAGTAAAATAAAAGATATTAGAGGGGAACAAAAAGCTTAATAAATGAGGTTAGTTTAAATAAATATCTTGAAGAAGGAGAGGTGGGGAGAACATGTCAAAATGCTAAGTTGAAGGCATGGCTACCATTGGTAGTGCAGGAGAGTGGGATGTCAAATCACAAAAGGAGATGACAGCATCTCAGGAAAACAAACTGCTCAAGGAGGGGATCACAGTACTTGAGGATGTTAAAGATATCTGGAGGAGTAGAGTAATGGGAAGACTTAAGTATGAAGATGAGAAGTTCAAATGGAAGTTATATCAATGGGTGGAGTTTTCCCTTCCTGGAGTTGGCTAGACAGATAGCAAGGAGGGGAAATAGTTGGGTGAGTTTGCCTTAGACAGAAACTCCCTTTGTCTCTTGTACAATGAAGTACTGGGTGAGAAGATCAATGATTGACTTCTTCAACACACCAATATTTTAGGACCTTAATGATCACTTCAGGCGATAGACTTATTGCTTCCCCAGTCACCTGCTTCCTCGATGAGTGAGAAAATATACACTGGTTGATGAAACAACAAGAGTCTAGATGAGGGTGGTGCTAGAAAAGCACAGCAGGTCAGACAGCATCTGAGGATCAGGAAAATTGACATTTTGGGCAAAAGCCCTTCATCAGGAATAGAGGCAGGGTGACTGCAGTGTGGAGAGATAAATGACAGGTGGGTGGGGGTGGGGAGAAAGTAGCATAGAGTACAATAGGTGAATGGGGGTTGGGATGGTGGTGATAGGTCAGAGAGGAGGGTGGGATGGCTGTTTCAGGACATGGTTGAAGAGCTTCAGGGCAGAGGAGATGACCTGGAGGTTGCAGTGAGAGTGAGACTCACTGAGATTCTTGTAGAGAGAGGAGGAAAACTTCGTCAAGGCAGGCATTCTTGTAAGAGGATTCGCAATACTTTGGGCAAAAGCCCTTCATCAGGAATAGAGGCAGGAAGCTTCAGGGTGGAGAGATAAATGAGGGGGTGGGCCTGGGGAGAAGGTAGCAAAGAGGACATTAGGTGAATGGGGGTGGGAATGGAGGTGATAGGTCAGAGAGGAGGGTGGGGGAAGGTGGCAAAGAGTACAAAGGGTGAATGGGGGTGGGATTGGAGGTGATAGGTCAGAAAGGAGGGTGGAGTGGCTGTTTCAGGAGACAAGTACAGTGCACAAATTTTCATAATTGCAGAAAGATGGGGGCAGTAGAAAGTCAAAAAATGTCAGAGTTGTAGAAGTTATTAGAATGCAATGGAAGAAGAGAAATATTAAAATGGGATTGAGATCACGTGAGAAAATGGGATTAGATTAATCTCTTGTGGATCAATTTACTTGTACCTGAATAATGGAATAATAATGTGTTATTGCACTATAAGCATCTAGCAGACGGAAGAGGACCGGAAGAGAGAGCTCTCCACCATTATAAAAATTACGTTGCCATAGCAGTAACTTTGTCGTTAGATTTTAGCACTTCATTTCTCAAAAAGGATAATAGAGCCTAATTGCAAAATAAGTGATGTATCACCCAAATATTGCAACAAATTTTCTTGAGCTTTACATCTCTGTCTCTCTCTCTCTCTTTCTCTCATCAAAATGGCTGGCTCTGAAGACGTCCAAAGGACTTTGCAGTTCCTTGTGTTCTACCTGCACAACCTGAAGAAGACTGCATATCACACTAACTGTTGTAAATTGTTTTCTCCTGTCACCCTATGGGTCTTTTCCTTCACAACTGTAAATGCCAGGCACTAAGTATTCTGGAGTAGAGACACGTGCTTCCACAATAGCTCAGTAAATTATTCAGCGACTAGCTGAGCTTACAGACTCAAAGTTTCAGGTTTAATTCCCAGTCTGTGATGTTGCTCACTGTCAAGTTGATATGGCAGTACAAATGCTACTAGTTGACCTCAACACCCTCAGAATTGGCAGGAGGGGAGAGAAAATGATTCCAGAATTCTTGTTCCTGCCCACCACTACTGGAAATAAACATCCATGGACTGGGTGGAGCTGAAATATGATGTTGCCACATGCACTTCTGATATTCCCCCATAAGCCATCTGGGTCAGTGGTCAATATCAGAAGTTTGATTTATAGTTTTGACATCTAATGCAGAGGGAAAGAAAGTCAAATTTTAGGGCAATATGTCAATTGTAAGCAAGTGGTTAAATAGGAGTTGCGAATCTAGGATAATACAAACAGAAGATGCTGGAAGGAGTTGGCAGGTCTAGCAGCATCTGTGGAGATGGAAACAAAGTTAACATTTCACTTTTGGAATCTTTTGGGGAGTGTTAGAAATGCCATCGATGTTGAGTGAGTGAAAGGGGGTAGAATCAAGGACAAGTGGCATAGTCAGGAACAGACATAGTAAAAAGAATGTGTCCAGAGGAGGTCTGGATGGTAGAGTCTGAAAACAAAATAGTGGAAATAATTGTGAACTGAGACTAAAGAAACAAACCAGCAATGAAAATGGAAGAAAATGAAGATCAAGAGTTTGAACTAATGCTATTAAACTCAATGCAGAGTTCAGAAGACTGTAACATAATCATTCAAAAGACAAGATCCTTTCCCTCAAACCTTCATGAGGTCAAAAATGGAAAGGTAAGAGTGGGAACAAGGTGGAAATTAAAACAATAGGTGACTGGAGCTCAGGCATATATTTGTGGATTGAGATGAAGCCACCCAGCCTGTGTTTGGTCTCATGACTATAGAGAAGACAATACATCAGCTGCAAATACAGTATATTACATTGAAAAAAATACAAAGTAAATCACAATTCCATCTCAAATGAGTTTTGGGACCTTGGACATTGAGAAGGGTAGAGGTAAAATGGCAGGTACTGCATTCCATAGAAAGGTGTTGTAGGAAAGGGATGATATATTGGAGTGAGTGAGGAATTGACAACAGATATAGTAGAGGGAACAGCTCATTCAGAATCCTGAAAGTGGAGAGGAAAAGAAAGTGCCTTTGCTGGGGGGATCAATGCTGGAGGTAGCAGAAATAATGATCCATTGATCAGGGTGGCTGTTTGATGGTAGATGATGACAGCAACTTGCAACTTATCTCAGATGCATGGATTGCCAGCAGATATTTCTTCTCCACTCTTGTTTTCTAGACAGTTCCCAAAGTGACCATGATGAAGGTGCTGGGAATTGGTAAGTAACAATTGCAAAGAGCTTCCTGAAGGGAAGGCTTGTAGCAGGCTTCCTCTCCCTCCAAACCACTCCCAGTACTTGGCCCTTGAAAGCTAGAGTCTCTGGTTCTGAACTTTTGTGTGCTGTGTGTCTCTTAATGACCAATGTTGGGTGACTCAGCTCAGCAGCATTGTCTGGAATTGCTCGCTTTGACACTGAGCTCTGAATAATGATTGATATATTGAGTGTACACCATGCCTACTTTATCAGCTCTGTCACAGCAACATGGACTATAGCTGGGGCCAATACAAGCAACCCCATTTTGCTAGAACTTTACACCAAATAGTTTTGAACCACAATGAAGAACAATTGGCAGAAGGGTCTCTGCACTCTGCTGTTTCTCACAGCTGCTAACACATTGACATTGGCAGACAGAAATGAAGAAGTCACCCAGTCAGGCACTCAATTGAGAATAGTGCACAGCACGGCATGATAAAACCAAAAGAGAGAAAATAATACCAAACGGAGCACACTTCATTGAATGTAACTTAACTTTCAAAAATGTTCCTTTATCAGCTTCTTTATTTAATTTAAAAGATTGCTTTAAACAATTTTTCATTGGTTGACAGGTAAAGAATGCTGGTCTCTACTTTCAGCAAGGTAAAAACTGTTTTGCACAAATACAAAATTCATTTTCAAAAATGCAAGCACAAAAATTGCAGAGTGCTCAAGTATTGCACTGCTTCAACTATTTCACTGGGACACATTGGACCTTTTCAGTGGATGACGATATTGCATACCTGCATACACTTTCAATGTGTTTGAATAGCTTCTTTCTCCATCAACACCTCTAGCTAAGCTTTGTGACAGCTGCACCCATTTTCAGTTTACCAAGGTTTTAGCGAACATATCTTGGTTACATGCTTCAATGCAGAGTATGAATGTTAAAGATCAAAACCATCAAAAACGTTTTTTCTCTTTAGAAATGAGGAGCATGCTGGTGCTGATAGGATGGCCAATTGTATACAACTCATGACAGGTCAGCTGCAAGTGAATCTTTAAAGATGAGGCAAGGCTCTTTCTTGATGTGAATTAACGTCCAGCTGATGCGTATCTAGGAATGGATCATAGTGCCGGATGCAGATCAATACAAACTTCATCATTAATATAACTCTTAAGAGACCAGATTAAAAGGATGTACAGTAATACCAGCTTTAATTTTCCTAGAAGATAGATGCAAAGTGCTATCATTTTGTGAGTAAGGGAGTTTTAATTTATTTGTAAAAGCCTCATTTTTGTTTGTATATAGCAATTAACCAGAATCTGCTGTTTCAATTCTAAGTTTCTCAGCATGAAGCAGAGTTTCACAAGATCTCCACTAGAAGAGAAGTTGAGGTTAGATAACTAAGAAACTGGCTGAAAAGGTTTTTTTCTGTAACAGGGGTCAGCTAGCACTTTGTTTCAGAAACATACAAAGCCAGACATCTGACTGCAACTTGGCACAGAGTATTGCTTTGAACCGAGTGCTGGTTGGAGTTTGGTGATTAATGGAATTAGGTATAGGAGGGGCTCTGAAGCAGAGATTAAGCATACATGAGTCCTTTTATGTTTGACAAGATGTACCACAGGAATCAGTGCTTTTGTACTTTTTGCAATCTACTAAAAGTTGTGTTTGTCAGCCCCACTCAAGCTTTCTAATGCGGAGTGTAATACACCAAAATGATCAGTACAACCTCCTGTGTTGATTCAGCTAATTCAAATTTAGTTATCACAATCCTCCAAATAAAGGGACAGCATAAAACGGTTTTGATACAGGAGTACACATCTTTACTGGGCTTTCCAAAGGGGTGTGTGATGTACCAAACAGATCATCATGAGTTCCAATGGTGTTAATAGCTCTCATTCAATGTAAAAATCAACATCACAACTTTGGTCTTGTGGGCCAGTTGGCCAACTAGTTTACATAAATGTCCTGGATGAAGGGACCAAAAAGGTTGCTAAATTTGCTGATAACTCAAAATATGCAGAAAGGTGCGTTGTAAAGAGGATGTAAGGAAGTTACAAAACAATCTGGAAAATTTATGTGAGTAGCAAAAGTTCTGGCATGTAAAAAATGGAGTATAATGTGAGAAAATGTGAAGTTGTTCATTTTCGAAGGTAGGACAGAAGAACAGAGTGTTCTTCATATGGAGAAAAACCAGTAGAAAGCTGCAACACAAAGGGACTGGGAGGGTGTTCTTGCACATGAAACATGGAAAGCTAGCACACAGGGGGAGCAGATGATCAGGGAGGCTAATGGAATGTTGACCATTATTTCAAGGGGCTTGGAATATAAGAGTAGGGAACTCTTACTACAACTGTACAAGATGCAGGTGAGACCACATCTGGAGTACTGTGAGTGTCATAGAATCTCTACTTTTTTTTATTTCAAAAATATACTTTATTCATAAAATTATTTGGATCTCTTTACAATTGGTCATGCTATTCTTGCGCACACATTACATTTCTTTACATACAGACATCAAAATTTATTTCTTCCTATATACAAGTCTGCACATTTACTATCCAGCTCTTCTGCTGAGGTGTCAGCAGAGCCCAAATGACTGGGTGGGCCCCCTGTTCTTCTTAGGCAGGCAGATGTTACACGGTGGTCTTTCCCCACCTCGCCTTGGCAGCAGCTGCCCCAAGCTTCAGCGCATCCCTCAACACGTAGTCCTGGACTTTGAAATGTGCCAGTCTGCAACACTCAGTCGGGGTCAACTCCTTCAGCTGGAAGATCAACAGGTTTTGGACCACCCAGAGAGCATCCTTCACCGAGTTGATGATCCTCCAGGCAGAGTTGATGTTCGTCTCGGTGTGCATCCCAGGGAACAGACCGTAGAGCACGGAGTCCCGACAAACACCACTGCATTCCTCTCCAGACTTCTTCTGCAAAGGCGCATTCCAGAAGAAGGTGTGTGAGGGCAGCATGCGGTGGGGGAGAGAGTCCGGGCGTGCATAAAGGATCTCACAGGCAGAGCCCTTCTCACCACCAGCCAAGCCATGTCTTGGTGCTTGTTGAAAAGTTCTGGCGATGAGGTATTCTGCCAAATGGCTTTGACAGTCTGCTCAGGGAACTGCTCGATAAGATCCGCCCTCTCCTTTTCCCGAAGGGTCTCAAGGACACTACATGCTGACCACTTCCTGATGGACTTGTGGTCAAAGGTATTTTTCTTCATAAACTTCTCCACGAATGACAGGTGATACGGAATGGTCCAACTACTCGGCAGTGAGGCCAGGCCCATCCTTCGCAACACTGGGGACAGGTAGAACCTCAGTACGTAGTGACACTTGGTGTTTGCGTACCGGGGATTCACACACAGCTTGATGCAGCCACACACAAAGGTGGCCATCAGGGTGAGGGTGGCATTGGGTGTATTTTTTCCCCCGTTGCCCAGATCTTTATACATCGAGTCCCTTCGGACCCGGTCCATCTTTGATCTCCATATAAATTGGAAGATGGCCCGGATGACTGCAGCGGCACAGTTTCTGGGAATAGACCAGACCTGTGCCATGTATAACAGCAATGACAGCAATGACAGTGCCTCACACCTGATGACCAGGTTTTTTCCTGTGATGGAGAGCGACCATAGCTTCCATCTGCCTAGTTTCTGCCTCACTTTGCTGATACGTTCCTCCCAAGACTTGGCACATGCCCCAGCCCCCCCCAAACCAAATACCCAGCACCTTCAGGTGGTCAGTCCTGACAGTGAAGGGGATCGAGGATTGGTCGGCCCAGTTCCCGAAGAGCATGGCCTCGCTCTTGCCTCGGTTTACCTTGGCCTCCAAGACCTGTTCGAACTGGTCACATATGCACATGAGTCTGTGCACGGACAGCGGATCTGAGCAGAAAACGGCG
>NC_057719.1:28318299-28375997 GCF_004010195.1 Chiloscyllium plagiosum
CTGCCCGGCACAGCACAGGTTTGGTCAGGGTGAATCACCGACTCCAGAGCAGACCTGACTCGGTTAGCAATTACCTTTGACAGAATTTTGTAATCCGCATTCAATAGTGAGATTGGTCTCCAATTTTTGAGTTCCTCCCTCTCCCCCTTCCGCTTGTAGATGAGGGTGATGATGCCTTTCCTCATGGATTCACTCATGCTACCTGCCCGAAGTATACTGACATACACCTCCAGTAGGTCCCGGCCAATCAACTCCCACAGAGCAGAATAGAGCTCGACCGGTAAGCCGTTGCTTCCGGGAGTTTTATTGGTCAGCTTGTCCAGAGATAGCGGCTGGTCCAGCCTCTCCCGTGTTCTGTCGTCTAAGACCTTCATGATAGAGGACAGGAACGACTGGGAGGTCCCTACAGTGTGGAAAACAGGCCATTTCGCCCAACAAGTCCACACCAACCCTCCGAAGAGTAACCCAAGCTGACCATTCCCCTACCCTATTACTTTACGTTTACCCCTGACTAATGCACCTAACCTACACATCCCTGAATACTATGGGCAATTTAGCATGGCCAATTCACCTAACTTGCACATCTTTGGATTGCGGGAGGAAACCGGAGCATCCGGAGGAAAGTCACGCAGACACGGGGAGAATATGCAAACTCCACACAGACAGTCGCCCAAGGCTGGAGTAGTTTTGCTTCCTTTATTTAAGGAAAGATATTATTTCATTGGAGGCAGTTCAGACAAGATCTGCTATGGTGGGATTGTCTTATGAGCAAAGGCTAAAGAGCTTGGGACTTTATTAATCGTGGCTTAGGAGAATGAGAGGTGATGTCATTGAAACAGAGGATTCTTAAGGGGCTTGATAGTGAATATACTCAGAGGATGTTTCTCCTCATGGGAGAGTCTAAAACATCATCTCAGACTAAAGGGTTGCCAATTTAAGACTGAGTTGAGGAGGAATTTCTTCTGTCAGAGGGCTGAAAGTATTTGGAACTTCTTGCTACAAAGAGCTGTGGGGGCAGAGTTCTTGTGTTTCATTTAGGTTGAGATAGGCTGGTTCTTGATCTGTAGTGGAATTGAGAGTTTCAGGTAAAACTCTGGAAATTGGAAGGAGGAATGTCGGATCAGCCATGATCCTATTGAATGGCAGACAGACCCGAGGGGCTGAATGGCCTACTCTTATCCTATTTCTTAGTGTCACATAGAGAAGATGCTTGCTAGTGGGAAAATCTAGAACTGTGGTACACTGTTTAAAACAAATAGTTTTCCCATTTTGACAGGTATGAAGAGACATTTTTACTCTTAAACATTGTCTGTTTTTGAGCTATTCCTCAGTGGAAGCAGGCAGTAAAGTCTTTCAGTAAAGGCAGTAAAGCAAAGTCTTTCAATATTTTTAATGCAGTTGTGATAGATTCTTGGTTTAAAAAAAAAGAAGGTGAAAGGTTATCAGGCGTAAGCAGAAATATTGAGTTGATGTTATGATCAGAATAGCCACAATCTTAGTAAACGTTGGAGGGACCAAATAGCCTACTCCTTCTTCCAAATCCTACGTCCTTATGTGAGACTTTATAGTGGTGGCATCCATTGAATGTATGAACATAGTTAAGCTGTTATTTTAAATTGTTTATGATGTCTTGCCTACTATGGTGATAGGTATGTGAGTTTTTATTCTTCATAAATATAACTGCCAGAATCTTCTCATAGCCTGAACAACAAAAACGTTGGTGAGAAATGTCAGAGAATCGCGTGAGAAATCAAATTCTTGATGACATTGATCCTGGATGTCAAAATGAGATTCTCACCAATGAGTGGCTAGGGAATATCAACAGGGATTATCACTCATTATTATTTAATCGCACCTCGTTAATATGCACTGTCCTATTTTACCATTCACCAGATAGAGATTTTCCAACAAGAAGGTCAGAGCAGGCACTGGTAGAGTTCATAAGGAGGAGCCAGTGGATGTGGTTTATTTGGACTTTTAGACGGCTTTCAATCAGGTCATACATAAGAGATCAGCATTTAAAAGCAAAAGGTGTGCATTGGAGGGTAGTGCATTGACATGGATAGAGAATTGGTTGGCAGGCAGGAAAAAGAGTAAAAGTAAATGGGTCTTTTTCCAAGTGGCAGGCAGTGACTAATGGGGCACCACAAGGATCAGTGCTTGGACCACAGCTATTCACAATAGCTAATAGTGATTTAGATGAGGAAACTAAATACAATATCTCCAGGTTTGCAGGTGACACCAAACTGAGGAAGGTGAGCTATGAAGAGGATGCAGAAATGCTTCAGTGTGATTTGTACAGGCTGAGAGAGTGAACAAATGCATGGGAAATGAAATATAATATGGAAAAATCTGAGATCATCCACTTTGGTAGCAAAAACAGAAAGGCATGGTGATAGATTAGGAAAGGGCGAGGTGCAGCAAGACCTGGGTGTCCTTGTTCACCAGTGACTGAAAGTAAGCTTGTCGGTGAAGCAGGAGGCAAAGAAGGCAAATGGTATGTTGGCCTTCACACTTAATGTCTACCTGCTTGCTCACAACATCCATGCCTTGCCTTTCCTCACAGAGAAATCCTCCAATGAACTCGACGAGAATGACACTTTATCAAAATACGGTAGGATTTAGCTCAACCTGTTATGATAGCTACACAATGCATAGAATGGTCTAAAACACAAATCAAAAAGTAGACTTTGATATAATGTCTCCAATGTTTAATCATGTAATATCCAAAGATCTGTATAGATTATGGTACTGAATTATCGCCTGCCTGATGTGGGGAGTAATGGTGAGTAAGGTGGGAAAATACAATGAAAATTTAAAAATCACAATCTTGACATGAAGGTGATGTTTTCTGATTTGTCCTTCAAAGCTTAAACAGCAACCTCACATCCTTAACATTGAGTCGTGACTATCTTATACACCACCTCTAATTTGTCTCTTCTCCCCACAGAAGCTCAACATTCCAAATTCCCAACATT
Organism: Chiloscyllium plagiosum; assembly: GCF_004010195.1. NCBI lineage: Eukaryota > Metazoa > Chordata > Chondrichthyes > Orectolobiformes > Hemiscylliidae > Chiloscyllium > Chiloscyllium plagiosum. The sequence continues at coordinate 28,321,278 of NC_057719.1, forward strand.
GTAAACCAGAGCGGGTGTCTGGCAGCTGCAGCTCACTGAACCCAATTTGGTGCACCACAGTCTGGTGGACTCCTGCGGTGGTCAGTTGGAAAAAGGATCCCCTTCCTCTCCCTTATCCTATCCACAAGATCTCCAGGTCCCTATCTACAAAGCAGAGAGAAGGTGAGAGAGAGAGAGAGAGAGAGAGAGCTTTCCTTCCCTCCTGGCTGCTTCCTCAGTGATAACGTTCAAGATGCACAGTGTGAGGGTTAGTTCCTTGCTTGCAGCATCTGAAGGGGTGTGCAGCTAGGCTGTTAATATGGCATCCACTGTTTGAACACATAAAGACTTCGACAGCGGCGAGCACTTCGAATTGTGTAATTCCCTGAGAAAGGTACTTGGTCGCATAAGTAACAAGATGAAGAGCGGGAAACTGCATGAGAAAAGTCACTCTGAATGATGGCGAACTAGGTGCCATGAATAACACTCAACAAAACATTGAACTGAAAATGGGAACATTCTGTCCTTAGTGTGAAAGCAACATGAAAATTACCTCATTAAACTGTCATATAAATATTTATTCAAAACTCAAAATTGATATACGATCCAGGAAAGTATAATAAGGCAGCATGCTATTGGTTGTATTGGCAGTGGTGTTTGCCCCATCTTTTACTGTACGCTTAAAATAATTTTCTGCCTATTGGAAATCCACCCTTGGTAAATTCCTGGAAGGAGATGTGAACCAGGTGCTCAAATAAACGACTCGAGTTTGAATCCCAATCTCAGTCATGCTGGTGAAGATAAGGCAAGAAAAATTGGGTGGAAAATGATTACTTGGCCAAGGGCCACCATTGACACTATCCATTCAGCTGACTACGGCCTGTGCCATCCACCCCCCACCCCCTGACGATTAAGGACCAGGGAGGCAGAAATTTGGAAAGAAGCCATCACATGCAAGGAACGGCAAATTCCTGATGACAAGCCAGCTGAAAATAAAATCCACACATGAGCAACAGGAGTTAAAAATAAAAGCAGCAACAAAGTGCAAACACTGATTTTCAGATCAAATGACCAAACATTCAGAGAACCTGTGAGCAAAGCCGAGACACAGAAAATCTGGTGATCTTGATGTGATTTATTGTCACCAGTGCCACCGATTAAAATAAGTGCCTTTTTGCCTGATCCCTGCTTCAAAGAAGAACTCTAAGGGCTCATAAAATTCCAGAGTACAAATAGGTGCCTCTGAGTTCCAGTTATTACTGCATGCCCCACAAGTATTGAGACATATAATCTGTAAAAAGTCAGCTTCAAAGCTCCATAGAGATTGGTGTTAACCCTGACCTCTGCCCCTGCTCTACTTGGGGTGTCCAGACTTCTAACCAGGTGTTTTGAATAAGTGCATTTTATTTCCAGAGATGCAATCAAAATGTTCACACTTTTGTATTTGGAATAGTAATACTTTCCCTCTCTTTCACAGTTCATAATTTATATTCTCCCATTCTACTTCTGGCATTTTGCCTCCCTATCTAGCATGGTGGCATCAATCTTAAGGAAAAGTGCTGCAATAAAACATGCATTAGGGGCAAAGGCCGAGAAGATATGACAAAGTCAAACATGGGAAACAGTTCATATAAACACTGAGATTTAACCCTCTTTTCAGCTTCCTTTTAATAACCATCCAGTGCAATTGTCCAGCTATTTTAAGATGGTAAAATGACTAAATAATGTAAGTATCTTGAGTCTCACATTTTCATTCTTCAAAATATTGCTTGCCAAATGTAAAACCTAATCGTCGGAACTTTTTATGCAGTTCAACATTTAATTGGGAGTACACAGGAATCCACACTCAGCATAGCTACTGATGCCATCGGTAACCTCAATTAGTCCATGCTGATTCTAAACAAGTGTTACTCATTGCAATTTAAACCAATCCTCCTGAGTACTGTGGTATGAGTTCAGCTAAACATCACCCAAAAGCCAATGTAAGTCAGGTTGTGAATAAAGGACAGCTCACAAGTACAACTATGTCACACTCAATTGTGGATAGTAGATACTCTCTACAATGACACACATTAAATAAACCACAAACTGGTGCAATGAAATGTCAGACAAAAGGGCTTTGTGGAGCAGCCTGTTAAAGGAGAATTGTTACAGGCACATAAAACATTTTAAGAAATGTCTGTGGAAAGAAAAGGAATTTCCGCATCATCTAAATTGCCGACTTTCAGTACAAACAGCTTTTCAAACGTTAAAATTTACCTGCACAATATTATGGTATTCCTAGTTTTGATTATGCATACACTCTTTACCCTGTAGGGGGTGCACTGGGTCCAAGCACAACTATGGGTGCTAGTTTAGTGCATAAAAGGGATTACTATACAGGAAAGATTCAAGCACTCCTGTTTTCAAGCACAAGGAGTTGCAAATTCGGCACATACATCAGTCCTCCACTTACCTCCCCCTCCCCAACCCCAACATGGTCCATGCTGCCTCCTTGTTTAATTTGATTTATTGTAGTCATATGTACCAAAATACAATGAAAATATTTGTTTTGCGAGCAGTACAGACAGATCATAGCAAACAAGGACATACAGATTATAGGGTGCTTAGAGACAGTGAGGCAGGCAAGGTGTTAGCTGCACAGGAGGTGCGCAAAAAAGGATTAACATTATTTGAAGTTAGAGAGGTCTATTCAATAGTCTTATAATGGCAGGGAAGAAGGTGTTCTTGAATCTGTTGGTGCGTGTTCAAGTTTCTGTTTCTTCTGCTGAATGTAAGGGATTGTAGGAGAGCAATACAAGGATGGGAGGGGTCTTTGTAGATGTTGGCGGCCTTTCTGCAGCAACGTGAGGTGTAAGTGGAGTCCATGGATGGGAGGTTGGCTTTTGTGATGGTCTGGGCTCTGAAACTTTTTGTAGTTTCTTACAGTCCTGGGCAGAGCAGTTGCTGTACCAGGCTGTTATGCACCCGGATAGAATGCTTTCTATGGTGCATCTGTAAAAGCTGGTGAAAGTCCTTATGGATATGCCAAATGTTTGAGCCATCTAAAGAAAAAGAGGTGTTGTTGTGCCTTCTTGACTATTGCATCTATGTGGGGGGTCAAAGACGGTTTGTCTTTTATCATCACTCCTAGGAACTTGACACATTTCAATGACTTCTGCTTGCATCATAGCATGCACACTCAACAATGGTGGATTGGCGGCACTAGCAGCATGCATGGCAGCTCCCAAGAGTTTCAACTGGCCTCTACTTCTTAAAGGGAAAGTGCACAGATAATGCAGAGCCACTGTTGAATCTGTGGAGGAAATTACCATACGGAGAAACCACAGCAAATGGACCACGAGGGAGGAGAGAGAGGGAGGAGCGAGAGGGTTTCCAGGTTTTCTGATCCATTGTTGGAAATTTTACTAAAGGAGGTGGAAAGCAGGAGGAAGCTATATTTCCACAAAACTCAAAAAACAAACTCTGGGAAGGGAATGACAATAGTTGGCCAGAGAGATCAGTTGCAGACTGTGACTGTGAGGACCTGGCAACAGTGCCAGAAGAAGCTTGAAGATGGCCAGAGTTAGGGAATACATCTTCTATTGATTTCTCCTTTCTGCTGCACAACTAACCTCTCATTGATCATTCGCCATCAGCAGGCTGAACTGACACCTAACATTCATACAGCAGTACAATAATCTGTAACATCCAAATACTCCCCCTCATCCTCCCACACTTACCAATGTAGTCAGCCTCATACTTACCTCTCATGGCTTCCACACACAGCTATTTAGCTACAGCAGGAACAGTCCCCAAATACAATAGAACCTAAGTGCTGACATTGCTTCCTCCTTCTTGCAGGCTGAACTAGAATCTCCAGGAGCATAGGAGAACCAGCAGCAAGAGGCAAATCAGGACCTGACAGAGGCTACTTCAGGTATCCCTGAAAACAGTTAGAGTAATGATATGTGGGTGCCTTATACTCTTCCTCAAATGCCATCTCACACTGGCATTAAGTATAAGACACAAGGGGTGTGACCATGGACCTCTTGGTTTCTAGCAGCTGTTTCTCCCACTCCAACCCTCCCTTTCTGAGTGTCTGTTTTCAAATACCCATGGACTACCAGCTGGCGAGCCATGTCTGCCTCATAAGGAAAGAGATGAGCTACCTACCACTCACCTCTGAGGAGGAAGCACAATTCCTTGACCTGACTCACTGACAGCCACCTTCTCAGATTCTTGCACTGTGTGTACCTTACAGGATGGTAGATAGCTACAATCTGCACATGGTTAGCCACCGTATGTGACAGGGCTGCTATTGGGGGTTGGGCTGTCAGGGAAATGGGGGTCAGGGAGAGGTTCAGTCTGCCTGCTTCCTGGACAGAGAGGTCACAGGCAAGTTGTGCTGCAAGGGACAAATTGAGGATTTCAACAATGTGTCTTTACAGGGGAAGGCAGACAAATCTGCACATCCATGTGCTTTCTGTGTTAACAGGCCTGTCAGATAGCCTATTGTCACTGTCAACAAGCATGAAGGAGTCAGCTCCTATGTGGCTAAGAGTTGATTCTTTCCGGCTTGGTTGTTAACAAAGGCAAAGTTGCTTTAGACCTCCCAGATCCTAGGGCTGCTTTCTCATTACAGAGAGACGACTGGAAGTATTTTAACCTGAAGGTTACCACACCTCAGGGAAGGGGCAAGGTTGAGAGGTGGGGCCTTTTTGGTAACCTCAGCTGGTTTGGGAATTGAACGCATGTTGTCAACCTCAGTCTGCAAATGAGCCAATGTCAGCACTGTGACTACTATGAGAGACCAAAAAGGCTGATTTTTCAGGCATTACCTGAAGTGATGAATACACTGCAACATTTCCAGGCTGGAAATCTATTGTTCCAAAACATCAGGGTCTGAATTTGTGCTATGGCCAAGAGGATTCCCGGTTAAGCCAAAATGGTGGTGGAAGTCCAAATATAGAAGTCCAAGCCATGAATATGACACCAGCTATTTTCATTTTGGGGGGGACCAGGGACAGGTTGGACTTGACATCTTCCAGTTCACAAAATGTTAAAATGTGGTTGACTTCAGTAAATTCCAAATTTCGCCAGTAGAATGTACGAGCTTTGAAATGTTTATGCGAAGGTCTAAAGCTAACGGGAGTATTTGGAGAGGTGGACTACACACTTGTATAGGAACAGGGCTGGCTTAGGGAAAGCAAGGTGCCCTTTAGGGTTGCTTAAAGTAGACATGAATATGTGTAAAATGCGAGGAAACCCACAGAAACTGTTGAGCTATCAGGAGAACTCTCATGTTTAGGGAACTACAAGCTGTCAAACCATTGAAATCTCTTGACCTTTAAATGTTTGAGGAAACTGTCTGTAGTATAAAAAAAGTTGCTATTTCAATCTATCTGTTGACATAGGCCTGAGGACTATGACTAAAGAATTTGTGTTGTTTAACTCAGTTTACAATGCCTGTCAGTTCACAGTTGGATTGACAACGCCAGTTGCTCATAAAGTCTCTGAAGTGGGACTATAAATACAAGACCGTATTTTTCTAAGGAGGAATTAGATAGTTAAGAAAGTCAGGTATTTGGAATAGGGTTTTTACTACTGCGAGCTTTTATTTTAAAGTGTAATCATGGTGGATGTGATGAGAACTAACATGGAGGGTGCAGGAGCAAACAATCATGGATGGAGTTCATGGGTTATCATCAGTTAGCACAAAGCTAGCATGGGATTACAAAATGCCCTGTGATGTGGGTAGATGAGGATAGTTCATCATTGAGGTAACTGGGGGAGGGCGGGGGTGGCAAGTGATTGATTGAGGTAAACATTTGCATGAAGGGTATGAAGCCCATGGCAATGTCTGAAAAGTGTCTGTATGTGTGTGTGTCTCAAAGGGGTGAGGGCTGTAGGATTGTTGTTTTTCTACTTATTTCCTTTTTAACAGGTGCAATGAAATCCTACATGGTGGACACGAGCCTTTTAAACAAACTTGCTTCCATGCCCAATTGGCCCTATGGCTGTCTCCAGACTCTTTCTGCCCCAATGTACATGGTGGCTTAGTGGTTAGCACTGCCATCACTGAGCACCTGGGATTGGGTTCAATTCCAGCCTCGGGTGACTGTCTGTGTGGAGTTTGCACAATCTGCCTGTGTCTGTTGGGTTTCTACTGGGTGCTCCAGTTTCCTCCCACAGTCCAAAGATGTACAGAGTAGGTGGATTGGCCGTGTTAAGTTACCCATAGTGTGCAGGCTAGGCAGATTATGCTTACAATTGAATTTTTTGTACTATGAAACTGAGATTTTTTTATGTTACTGTGGGCTCTGTGAATTAGAAAATATTGGGAAATGCAGTATTACTGGAATGGGGGGGGGGGGAAAGACTGTGGGTGCGATGCTCTTTGCAGGGGCTGACTTGATGGATTGAATGGCCTACTTCTATACTGTCGGGGTTCTATGATCAAATTACTTACAGTGTGGCAACAAGTCCTTCGGCCCAACAAGTCCATACCAACCCTCCGGAGAGCCACCCACCCAGACCCTTCCCCTACACCTAATACTACAGGCAATTTAGCATGGCTAATTCACCTAACCTGCACATCTTTGGACTGTGGGAGGAAACTGGAGCACCCGGATGAAACCCACGCAGACACGGGGAGAATGTGCAAACTCCACACAGACAGTTGCCTGAGGTGGGAATTGAACCCGGGTCTCTGGCGCTGTGAGGCAACAGTGCTAACCACTGTGCCACCGTGCCGTCCTGGAATGAAAATCCAGTTTTCCAGAACTCATTCTCTCAGGTCGGTTTTGCAGAATTGGACATTTTCCTAACTCTGCTTCTGACTCAGGAGTGAAAATTTAGGCCCAATTGTCCAGAATTGTTTTTAGCAGCCACTCCTGTTACTCAATTTCATTGGCATCATTTTAGTGCAGTACTTAAGAGCAGAAATATGAAAGATACAATATCTTAATAAATAAACAATTTTTATTATTGCTCTATGATGTTTTATCACTGTTTTATGTTATACATAAAAGTTTTTTCCTGTTCACACACTTGTGGTTAGCCATTCTAATGCCATTCTATGATCAAGAAATATCTTGGTCCCAATTATCCCAAAAATAAGAGTTTATAGTGTAATGTATTTTTAGAGATGTCTCATTAAGCCAATACATGAAATTAAATTAGTTTCTACATCCCTGTACACTTGGCTAAGGGCCTCATGTTTTCTCTTGGACGGACTCCAAACTTGATAGTTTACATTTCTTTAATGCAAGATCTGAAGGCAACATTGCAGGTAAATACTTGTCTCTTATATCTGCAAAGCAAAATAAAACTCAAAGCCTTATCAAATGTTCAAAGAAACTTATGGCAAAGAACTTCCTGTTATTAGACTGCACCAACTTCATATTTTCTCATTCACAGAGCCCACAGTAACATTTAAAAATCTCAGTTCATAGTACAAAAACATCAATTGTGAATAATGTAAGCATAATAAATGCTGCTGCAAAAACAGTCAACCACAAGCACCTGATGTAAGTATACTCGGCTATTAAATTATTTATCATAAAATCACCATAGAATCATAGACTCCCTACGGTGAGGAAGCAGGCCATTCAGCCCATCAAGTTCACACTGACTCTCTGAAGAACATTCCATCCATACTCACACTCCCCTCCCTATTCAATCCTGTAACCCTGCATTTCCATATCTAACCTACTTAGCCTGCACTTATGCAGTGGCTGAATTTTCACCATAGATTCTCCTGTTCTGCCTCTACGGTTTCCGTGGCGATTGAACAGCAAGCCTACACACAAGTACATAGAGACCCTCAATAACCAAGCGAAGGGAAATTCGTGCCTTAGTATCAGTAAAGGGGGGTTGGTGGCGTAATTAAGTGGTCAATATTTCTTTTTCCTTAAAGCATTTTAAAACCTTAATTTTTATTTTTCTTTAATTGTATCTTTCATTTAAAGAAAAAAAATAATATTTCAAATCTTAATCCACTCCTTCACCCATCAAGTTTCAGGTTAAATGTGATTTGATTTGAAGATCACAGTGAAAAAATATTGTAAATCAGCAATAGATTCCTCCTACTTTATTCACCCTATTTATTTTTTATTTTCCAATTAGATTTGCAAAATACTACAACATAAGAGGCATGAGAGGGAAACTCAACATTTTGATTTTCAAAACATTCATTATGGTAAATATTGTTGAAAATTATCAGTAAGTTTAATTCATCAAGATCCACAAAGTATCTAGATCTTACCTCATTATTTTAAGGTTTAACATATACAGGGGGTACACACAAGAAAAAACTGATCACAGTCTGCCTACCCATATTATCTTTAGGTATTGATAGTTCCAACCAAATTTGGACAGTAGAGGGCGAGAACATTACATTGTTTGTATCAATGTCAAAAGAATTCTTGATGCATGTCTAGATAATAGCAAAACTAAGTCAGCATGTAGCCTGAAGGAATATATTTACCTTCTCAAAGTACTTTTGATATTTGCCCATTAGGTGCAATTGGATTTTATGTTCTTATTACTATTAATGCTTCTCAACCGTGTTTGCACTAGGACAGTGCATTGTCATTTGGAAGATAATAACCAGCTCTGACAAGACCTCAGTGAGTAACAATAAGGTTAGGAAATGCAGAGATAGATCTTTTTCAAATTCATTTGCAGACCTCCCACAAATTTAGGGCAAAGTAATGCACCAACCCCAGGCCTGTAAATCTGAATTAAAGCTGCAGCGATCTCTGTGTCTTAAATCATTCTGAAGCTATGAAGATAGTTGTTGTAAAATACTTCAGTTATAAAGGGATTCTTCTTCACACAATTTTGAATATGTTTAGTGCTTGTAATTGAGGCAAGCATGAAATATATTGTGTATTCATGAAAATGACCTTCTCCATTTACCCCCAAATCTTGAATTTGTGACTGGCAAGAACCCTGGGGCAAAGAAGTAAGGTCAATGACATGAGTGCACACACCACATGTTCAAAAAATTAACCTTGCCTGCAAAAATGTGAACATTTTCACAAAGGATGGTGGTAGAGATAAAAAAAATTGTCATATGTAGGAACTTGTTTAAAATCCAGGCGGGTATACCAAAAAAAGATGTGGTTAATGGAGAAAACAAGAGTCTGTTGTACACTGCTAAAATAAACTGTAAAAGGTTAATAATTGAAGACAGACAGGAATTAGATGAATAGAAAGTGTTATCCGGTGAAAACAAAATTTGCTTACAAGCTAAAGGTGATGCAAAAAAATGTTCTACTGATTTGTTTTTGTACTAAAACACTTGAACTCCTAAAAAAAATCTAAATTTAACTGGAGGAAAAGAAGCTTTGTCTAGTTTGCCTTGTCAAAGTGCAGCTCCTATTAGCTGAATGATTTGCCAATAGTGGCTATGGAAAGTTAATGGCTTCGCCAGGGTCAGAGCATGTTTCTCCTTTGGGAGATAGGGAGGAAGGAGCCAATTCACATCCTAAACATGGAAAATATCAAAATATATTACTTTACAAGCCTTTCTGCTGCAAATACAGGCACAACATTCTGTTCCCTGCACCTACTTATAATACTGTCATAGATTACCAGCTGCCACAACTTGAGGATGAAGGTGCAGAAATGAAGCCAAGGAGTAATCATTTTAAATCATTCTCACCCAACAGTGCAGATACAGGAAAAATACAATCCCTGTCTACTACCATATTCAGACTTGAAAACAATACTTCCTGACCCTTTTGTGGCCTCTGCAACAAATTGCTTACTGTAGAACATACAACTGCATTTGATAATGGAAATAATATCTTTGATTACAGTAAATCTTTGTCCTGTGGTTATTTTATTGTTGTATGTTCCTGCATTTTAGAAAAATCATTCAACTATGTCCTACTGGTCTGTATCCTTTAACTGTTTCTATTAATCCCACTACTGAGCAAAAACAAACAAAGGAAGACAATGAAGAAGACAGCAAGAACTAAAATGGACTAGATGTAAACAATTTTTGCAATTAACCTTTTAAAAGAATCAACATTGGAATGTTGGTCTAATCAAACAAAATGTATAGGTGAGGTGGAATTAAATGTGTCCACTCCACGTAACAGCTTTGGAAGTGATGGAGCATTGAATCAGGTGGGAGGGTGCAGGGTCGGGACCCCATCATATTCTTATTTTTGCCATTTACATCTGCCAATTGATGCAATTAATACTCATTTATTGGTCTCATTCTGGCATCAGTGGTATTCAGTCTTTGATGGGAGCGGAACAACCATAGGGGAAGTCTAAAAGCATCCCATAAGAAGCTCCTCATTCAACGGAACTCAGTGCCTGATCATTGGACGCAGAATCCCAAGTGGGGCTTTTGAAAGCTAATCCCTATCGTTACCCCATCCCGTTTTCCATCTCCTGTGACCACTACTGGACAACCTCCACCTGACCCTCACTCAATATTTGGCCTGGTGTTGCTTGTTGATTGCTGGGTACAATGCCAGCAGTTGCCACTTCTCCCAGTGGCACTGCCTACAATGGAGAGTTGCCAACCTTTGATTGGCCTACAACTCTCTGGAGCCCTTCAATCTAAGAAAAAGTCTAATGGTTGCTATTTGAGTTCCTGATGGGTGTTAAACACAGCAAGCCCTTTCCCAACTTAGCTGACAGTGGGCTCTCACCGGCTTTCAGTTGGTGAGCAACACCTTCTTGCTGGGATTAAATTCTGCTGATGAAATCAGAAAATTCTACAAGTGGGTGACAGATAAATCTGCATCTGAAAGAGAATGTTTTGCACGTAACTCATCATTCGATCTCGATGATATGCTGAAGTGTCAAACTTCAAACCTGTAACAAGCATTTCTCTGAGATGCTGATTGATTTGCCATGCATTTCCAGCATTTTTCTGTTTTATTTTAGACTTCCATCATTCACAGTTTTTCACTTCTGGAACAGGGACTGTCTCTTTGCCTCGCAATGGCCTTACCCTCAATCTAGCCCTCAGCTTCTCTGTAATTCTCCACCATTCCAGTTTCCTATTCTCATCAATACAGTCAGTACAATCACTCAATTCTGTGTTATACTCACCAACAGTCAGTTGTCAGGCCTCTCAAATTACCAACATAATGAACAAACATTGGCAATCTATAACAACAACAGTTCCCAATATTACCTCAGTATTACTTTACAGAATAATAAAAACCTCTCCTTTCAGATTTATTAAATATTACCACATAAATGCTAAACTATGACTCGGTGTTTCTTTCGTTCTTACATTTTACAGCCCTTTTTTTATACAATGCACAAGCTAATTGACACAGTTACAGACCCATTCAGATGGATTGTTGAGGGAAATTTAATTCAGGGTTTTTTGTTCAAAACACACTGAATTTTACAGGAGATTGATTTATTACATGTATCATATTCAGTGAGTTCATGCAAGAACATGGGTTTACTAAAGGCTATTTTAAAATTATCATAGAAGCTTTTTAGTCTTCTGTTACTCCTATTAGGAATAAATGTGGAAGGTTTGAGAGGGAGAGATTAAATTTCTCAAAGTGCCCACATCTTAACTATTATGGGAAACCTGCAGTGAATTAGAAGATGTTCCAGCAATTGCTTAATTTGTCTTTCCTAAATTCCTATGTTGCAACAACAACTACACTTAAAAAGTACTTAATTAGCTTTGGGATCTCCTAAGGTTGTGAAAGACGCCATATGAATGCAATCTTTTCTTTGTCTCTCTAATTTCTCATATTTTCGGAGAGATTTTTAAAAAATTGAAGTTTCAAAACTTGACGAATTTTAAACTAATTGTGAATTGGTCATGGTCGAGATTTATGGGTCACAGACCAGCAGCAGCATTGTTGCTGAACAGGATTTAATACCAATTGACCAGTGTCTATGGTGAAAGTTGTGGGAACATGATCCTAATGTGAGCTTCATTAAGCACATTCCATGAGAACTTTTCAGCACTCAGTCTGCAACAACGTCCTGTGCTAATGAAGCTCTGTGCGATGCTCAAAGAACCTCTTCAGTTTGGAGTCCAACTGTTGACAAATGGTCACTTACGGATATCCTAAAATGCAATTATAATTTTTTTCAACGTTTGCATTGATCTTACCGATTGTAGGCTGTTACTTTTTTTGGTTGGCATTAATAATTATCTACCAGCATTTCTCTTAGCATATTTAGCTTTCGCGAGACCATTTGAACTTAGTTTCAATGTTCCATTTAAAACATCTTATGGCAGAACTCACTGGTTGATTGCTTCAGAAATTCCATCATTTAACAGGGAATCATTGGAAAGGCAGGCAGCAGCTTTAATTGCAAGGAGAGAACAAATGCCTTTTATGACCTTTAACCTTCAAATATGTTATGACTTATTGGAATTTGGAGTCATTACAGTCAGGATGAGAACATTGAAGTTGGAACCAGGGAACTTTAAAGATTGAGGTTTTGCTCATGTTGGAGGAATTGGTGACGTAACATCTAAGAAAATTGCTGTCAGATTTTGAGGAATGCTTCATTGATTCTTGGCAAACAAGTTGGTTGGGGGTGAGAAACTAAAACTTAAGAGCCCATATTCATTGAAAGAGCTCAACTGAACAAAGCTCAGAGGTTGCCATGAGCTTATAAAACACTCATCCCCCTACCCCCTGTCCCAGTGGAATTTTCATTAGGACTAGAATAAAAGACAGTCATGGAAAAAACATCTACAAGCATAAATAGCCAAATGTTATTTCTAGTTCATGACAACTTCCTTCAAAATAATTACAAAAAGGGAAACAACAAATTATTTGGAAACATTAGTAACCTGATGTGCATCTATATTTAATACATGATATAGTATGTAGGGGAAACAAAATAATCTTCAATGCCTTTCTGTAATATTTGAGAAAAAAAAATCTTCTATGCGATTCCTGTTCTGGATGGCAGCATCGTAGGAAATATCACAACATCCGTCATTTATAAATTAAATGTTTTTTTTGGTTGCAGACACTGATCTCAGAATTCCTGGCCTGGACAGAGGAATAGCTGGTTGCAGTTCCCTCTCCTGGGTGTTAGCCTGCACCTCTACTATAAAACACACACATAGGCATTATTTGTGGGCATTGGTTGGCATCCTCAGTAATGAGACCAATTTTCCAAAAACTGAAGGCACAATATTAACTCCTGGCCAGCAACATAGTTGACTTAGTGTGTTGACTCTCCTGCACCCAGGCAGGATGACTAAGACAATTTTAATGGCTGGGCCACATTAACCTCAGTCGTTTAAGGTAAGTGTTCTAGAGAGATAAACTTGTTCAGGAAAATCTGAGGCTTCCTGTTCCCCTTTTCCAAATGGATTACAGAAAGAGCCACTTGCCCTGCGGAATCTGCAGCTTCCACCTCTATGTCACTGCTAGGTTTTCTATCCCCGTGGAACCAGGTTAACTTCAAACATTGAGATCCTAATTGCATTGTAGGAAGCCAATGTAAATACATTAATAAGTGTTCTGCTTTACACCATTAAAGTGGTAGCAGAGATGTGACATGATGAGGTTGTAATGTGGATTTCCTGATGGGCAACACAAGGTTTAGGGGTGGGGAGGTGTTAATATCGAGGCATAACTCATTCCCCCAGTATGAGCTACTGGGAGGAAATGAGACATAGGAACAAAAATAGACCATTTGACCTATCAAACCTACACCATCATTCAATGAGATCATGACTGATCTGTAGCTCTCAATTCCACTTTACTATCTTTTCTTCATACCTTTGATTCCCTTACTGATTAAAAATCTGTCCATCTCAATACTTAATAACCTAGCTCCGCAGCCTTCTGCATTAAACAACCCCACAGATACACTGTCTTCTGGTGGAAGAATTTCCCCTTTATCTTTAGCCTAAATGGGGGTCTTATACTCTGAGATGATGCAATCTGGTCCTACACTCTCCTGTAAACCACTTACCTCTGAACTAGACAGTTGGACTACATAAATACTCATGGACAGAAAGGAAATGTTATGTAAGCTACTGAAGCAGTAGGGCCCTTTAACAACATTGATATAGAGATCTCAATGTTTGAGAAGGGAAAAGTCTCTAAGATTATGAATTGAAGGGAAATAAAAATTGACATGCAGATTCTCTTCATCAACATCACTGCCAACTGCTTTAATTAAAAGTACATGTAGAAGGAGAAGGTGTTGTTGAATGAGAAGAAACCTATACTGAAGATATTCAGTACTGTTAAGGATGATGAGGAAAACATTTATTCTGTTGATAAAAGAGCTGGAGTGGGAAGACCAATATTTGAATGCTTTTGGAATGGAAGATTAATTCCCGGTACCACAGGGAAGGATTTGAGTCTTATGCACCCCCAAGAGGACAGGTGCCACTGGAATGTTTCAACAGGATGCCAGGAGTGTTTTTTTACCAATGATAACTATCAGTCGGCACCAAAACTTTGATATTTATGGATTTAGAATGAAAGTTGAAGGATAAGAACACACTTTTCACACGTGTTGTGAACAGTCCCATTCCTGCAGCACCCCAGCTCCACACCAAATCCCCCTACCCACTCACTCCACTCCATAAACCCCTCAGTGCCCTCTAACCCCTCCCTCACAGGCACTGCCCACTGCAGGCTTCTCTATCTGGGCTGCATTCCTCAGTCAGGGGGCCTACCTGTTGCCACCCATCGGGTAAAGAACTTTCCATCTCCCCAAACAGACTTCAGGAGGATCTCTGGGAAAGCTTTGCTAAAGCATGACATTTTCAGAGCTGGGTAGGGGTGGTGAGCAGAGACTGAGTGACGTTCCTGGATTTGCATGAGGAATTAGATTAGATTACTTTACAGTGTGGAAACAGGCCCTTCGACCCAACAAGTCCACACCGACCCACTGAAGCGCACCCCTACATTTACCCCTTACCTAACACTACGGACAATTTAGCATGGCCAGTTCACCTGACCTGTACATCTTTGGACCGTGGGTGGAAACCGGAGCACCCGGAGGAAACCCACGCAGACACGGGGAGAATGTGCAAACTCCACACAGTCAGTCGCCTGAGGCGGGAATTGAACCCGGGTCTCTGGTGTTGTGAGGCAGCAGTGCTAACCGCTGTGCCACCGTGCCGCCCACAAATAAAGTACCGTCCGGGTTCCTTTTAACTGTGACACCTGAAAATGGGAGGCAAAAGTGAGGACTGCAGATGCTGGAAACCAGAGTTTAGATTAGAGTGGTGCTGGAAAAGCACAGCAGGTCAGGCAGCATCCGAGGAGCAGGAAAATCAATGTTTCGGGCAAAAGCCCTTCATCAGGAATTCCACCCTTGGATGACTGTTTGTATGAAGCCTGTTCCTGATGAAGGGCTTTTGCCCGAAACATTGATTTTCCTGCTCCTCGGATGCTGCCTGACCTGCTCTGCTTTTCCAGCACCACTCTAATCTAAACCTGAATATGGGAGCCCAGGCAGTCCCAGTGGGCATCAAAACCACCTGCCCATGAAATTTGGCATTTTGCTGAGAAGAACATAATCACATGGGAAACCTAACCCATCCTCCAACAGAAGTCCATCTTGCTTTTAAACTGCCTCCAAAAAAAAAAATTCCACCCACTTATTCTGACCCCGAATCAGTATATCAGAGGGGTGAGGCTATGTGACCCTGCATAGCTCTTCTCTGGCCAGTTTAAATACTGCACTATAACCAGCCATTTGACCGTGGGAACTTTGGTCTTTGGAAAATTATCATTGCAAACCTTCCTCCACTCCTTGTAACATTAAACCTGCATAATATACACCAGTGAGGTGCCTTGTTTTTATTTTCTTGGGTGTTGGGAAGACAAGGGTTAAAATGCATAATGCCCTGTCTCTCCTGTTTACTTCAGCTCTATGAAAACACTGTGGTCATACGCATCTTTAGCTGCCAGGGAATTCTTGTTTGACCTTTGCAGGAGGAGCACAGCTGTGCCAGTCAACTAAAGAAATGACAGATGAAAGCAAGATTCGCTGAATGACTAATGAGGGGATCATTCGCTGGCCGTATGCTGACATCACAGAAACGAACATATCACACCTCCAGTCACCAAGTTCATCTCATCAGCTTTATACAGTCAGTGCTTCCAAACAGCCTTTTTGGCTTAATCTTCGAAAACCTCCACAGCACATTTGTATAAACATCAAAGTAGAATTTTCATTTCAAAAGAAAACCTTCAGATCTAAGAGAGTTCAAGCAAATTTATGAAAAGTCTGCTTCGAAGTTAAATGGAATTTAATACCTTCAGTGGAACTTTCCTGCAGGATTTACAATTAACCATCTTCCTCTTTTTTTTATCATGCAAGGAAATAGTCTAACTTGCTTTCAAATGACGCTGTGATGCTCAAATTTTAAGGGGTTCACTTTACAACTTCAAATAATTCTCTCACTGTAAAAGCAGGCAGTCTGTAAACAGCAGGTTTGAGGTGGCATATTTCATTGAACCTTTACAATATTGAACAAGCAGGACCTCCATCCAAACACAACAGTTTAAAGCAGCCTTGGAGGACCTATTTGAAAGTCATGCACTAAGCCTCAGACCACACCACACAGATTTCTCCAATGTATTCAGATCAACTTTCAGTAGATGAAATGTTAGCCACCAAAGCACTGTGTTAGTTAATTGGAAAGTGCTCCCATTTATTTAGCAGAGTTAGAATTTAATTGATGACTGTCCTTGGCCTGGACTATGCAAACATTTAAAGTGTGCCATGTGGGTTCAATGCTGAGGCTATAGTTTACAACTTAACTCTAATACTGTACTTAGCTTTCTAATTTCCAGCACCTTTTTGGAGCGATGGGGTCAGTGTTGATTTCTGGCACTATGTTTCCGTCTATCCAATCTTAATGCTTTATTATTCTTCATTTTAAAAAGTGTTCAGGTTTGGTGTAAAATAGACACAGGATGCCCTTGGTAAAGGAATTAAGAATACATTTAATGTCATGAACATGGCCCTACCTATCATAGTGGGTAATTCTTAAATTTTTAAAAATTTTAACCAATCTGATAGCGAGTTCCTCATGAAACTATTGTATTTGCTTCTTAGTTTGGTATTTTTAAGATGACGTTTTTAACACGCATACATTCCAAAATTTTACCTTGGGTAATGTTTTATTAAGTTGTAATTTTAACCAAAACCATGGAATTTTTGTTTTGAAGTGCAATGTTCATTTCTGCTCATAAGTGTCAATTTTATGAAAAC
The DNA here is from genome assembly GCF_004010195.1 of Chiloscyllium plagiosum. NCBI lineage: Eukaryota > Metazoa > Chordata > Chondrichthyes > Orectolobiformes > Hemiscylliidae > Chiloscyllium > Chiloscyllium plagiosum. The sequence goes on from NC_057719.1 coordinate 28,338,456, forward strand.
ATTTTTTGTTTTGATTTTGATGACAAGTGCTCTGGTGCATTGTAGCCTCAAGTTCCAAAGTCCATGTGATTGTCTGAAAATCTCTAGAGTCTGATAATTAAAGGCACTCCTGGAATAATTCATGAGATTGAAAATGTGTCTAAGTTCCAAATAAATTTAGAAAGAGGCCTAGGGAAGAGGAGTGCAGCCACAACACGAGTGAGAAGCACACTCTCTGAGCAGGTACATAGGGAGCATTTTTATAGAGTCCATGGGAGACTAGCGTTCCACTTTGAGCAAGGCCTGCAGAATTATGAGACAATCCGAATTCGAATTAGATTTTGTTGTCATGAGTAAACAGGTATGGGAATATATTTTCTTTTCCTTTTACTTCACCTTCTTCCTGTCGGTGGTATCTGAGAGGGTGACATTGTGGAGCGTAGAGGCCAGAGAAGGGCTCTTGATGAGGCAGTGACCTGACTTGGCTGTGGAGCTAGGGACTCCTGGTTGTGGTGAGCCCTGGAGCAGGGACACCAGGTACCGACGAGGAGGTGGCTGAAGCGGTGGCGTTTTGGTGAGCCTGAAGCAGGGCCTCAGGTATGGACGAAACAACAGTGGCAGCGGAGCCAGGAACTCCTGGTTGCAGTAGGCCCAGAGCATACACTTCTCATTATTGGTGTGACAGTGATGACAGCTGTAGGCCCAGTGCCAGGGTCAGTGAGGGGGCAGTGGCAGGACCGGGGCTACCAGGGCAGGGTGAGTGTGTGTCCAGCACGTGACTGGCATTGGCAGCTCATTGGCGAGGTGAGCCCAGTGTCGAAGAGGTGGTGCCTGAGGAGTGGTAACTCTGACATTGGTGGCTCCTGTGCAGGGGGCTGTGAGAGTGTTGTTGATCAGCTGACTCAGGGGCTCAGGACTCATGGTGGAAGCAATGCAGTAAATTTCTTTCAGCTTTTATTTTACAATTTTCATTCTTGAAGTATTCAAATGGCGCCGGATTACGGCGACAATTCACATGAGTATAGTCCATGGTTGATTTGTGCCAGGCCTACCTGCCATCAGTAGTGGCTATCATCAGAGAGCCATTGCTCAGGAAGCCACACCTCCACAATCATGGGTTTGAGTGGCTGGCGAGGGGGAGGGCCATGGCAGAGGGGGTTCCCAGAGTTGGGGGGGTGGGGGTGTGCTGGTGGGTTGTGTAGGCCTGAATGTTGCCACACTAATTGGTAAGCAGGGCATCAATGCCACCCTCACCTTAAAAAGGCAGTCTTTGGACCTGACATTGTGCACTAGTTGGAGGATGTGTGATAGAATCCCATCTGCGCGGACCCCTGCTTGATGGAATTACACATCGGCACCAAGGTCCTGAACTTTCTTCAGGAACCAGCACCCCACAACCTGAGCCAGCTCCTGAATATATGTTGTGTGTGTGTGTGTCTTTCAGGGAAGCAAAACAGTGGTTCCTGTATATTCTGTTGCTGCATATCATCCATCTCAACTCTTACATCTGCTGCCCGGACACACCTTAGTGTGCTTAATTGCAGTGGAGATCCCCAGTGGAGGGATCTGTATGCAAACATCCTCCGCCTTTCCATCAGGGATCTGGGATGGAGGGTGTTGCATGCAGTAGTGCTGAATAACCACAGATTGCTGTGATTCATGGACTCCCAGGCCAATTGCTTGTTTTGCAATGCTGTTGATTCCATGGATTATGTGTGTATTGGTTGCAAACATTTGCATTCCCTTTTTAGTCATTTGAGAAACCTTCTCTTGTGTTTATCAATTCACTTCAGCCCCATGTTCCTGATCATTGAGCACCCAGTGTGGAGGGATATGGACAGATCGGAGGACCTCCTCAAGGGTCTGCTCCTGGGCCTAGCCAGGCTGGCTATAAACAGATCCAGCCAGGGGCCTGTGAAGAGAGACATTCCTGTTAACTGACTGCCCTTTTCCACAGTTATGTTCAAGCCCAGGTGTCCTTGGAGAGGGAGTACATGGTTTCCACCAATGCTCTTGTCACCTTTTGGGAGAGGTGAGCACTGCTGGGGATAGAATGCTTTATTTACCTCTCCAACTCCATTTTGATTTAGTCCCCTCCTTCCCTCCTTCCCCCTATCCCTCACGTTTTAGATGAGAGCATTCCTCTTAATAGGTTTTGCTTGTTAATGTTTCATTACCCACGAGTGGTTTCCTGGTGGTGGAAAAAAATGTATCACTAAGTTTTTCCAGAATGGAAAGGAAATGGAATATGAGTACAATGAAAAGCGTACAAAATCACCAATTTCTGGCTTCAAAACCAGAAGTTTTAAAAATTAGTTAATTAGCAGGCCTCAGTTTCAGAGGAGCAGGACTCAGGCCTGGAGGTCCTACCCAGCAAAACCTGCCAGATGTTATATTGCTCAGCAACACCATTAGGGAGACATTGTCTCCTGCTGGAATCACATCTATAAAAAAAACCTGTGATCCCAGACGGACCCAGAGTAAGTTGTCAGGATGTCAAAAGGTGGAGTGTTGTAGGGTGGTAGCCCACAGCAGCCCATCCATTCTCTTCCAGATTCTAGTTGTCTTCGTTGGACACTGAGTATCTTTGAATAAAACACCCCCCCACTCCAGGAACAAACTCACACAGGATTGCTTGTCCTTCTGTCTGCGTGACTGCCTTGTTACTGGTTTAATACAGGCAGCAGCAGGACTAAGCCGTTAAATGGGCATTGATTGCTCACTGAAGGGCTTTGGTTGGCAGGTTACGGGGGGGGGGGGGGGGCTGTTTGTGGGCCTTCCCATTACAGATGGAATCAGGATGCAAGTGGGAAGATGGTGGGATCCCCATACCCAGCACCCTCCTGCCTGTTTAAATCGTTCCCTGCCTCTAAACTAACAATGGGGGAGGGCATAAATATCACCCTCACAAAAAGGGAAATATTGACTTTTACGCAAAAATTAATAAACACTTGAATGTGGAAATAGAAAAGTGAATTGAAAAAGGCAATTAAATCAGCCAGTACATCAACATTCTACAGCATAATTAAGAAGCGACAATATTGGTTTGGACATCATGGCTCTCCTGATGCTGACTTCTGATTCCCTTTAGGGGCTGTGGATTGACTAAGCACATGTACCATCCATTGAATCAGGAGTAGGCCATTCAACCTCTTAAGGTAAAAACAAGGACTGCAGATGCTGGAAGCCAGAGTCTAGGTTAGAGTGGTGCTGGAAAAGCACAGCAGGTCAGGCAGCATCCGAGGAGCAGGAAAATCAAAAATAGGGAACGCTTCACGAATTTGCGTGTCATCCTTATGCAGGGGCCATGCTAATCTTCTCTGTATCGTTCCAATTTTAGTATATGTGCTGCCGAAACGAGCAGCCTGCTCCATCTTTTAATAAGATCATCACTGATCTGATTGTCACCTCAAATCCACATTCCCTGATTACCCCTGGTAATTTTCACCCGCTTGCTTTTAAGAAGAATCTGCCTTTCAAAATATTCCAGGATTTTTTTTCCAGGGAGAGAGTTCCAAAACTCACAATCCTCTCAGTGGAATAAAAAAAATTGCCGAATTTCAGTTTTAAATGGGTGAGACCTGATGTTTAAACAATGACCCCTAGTTCTAGATTTTCTCAAAAGTAGAAACATTTCTCCATTTCTACCCTGTCAAGGTCCTTCAGAGTTTTATATGTTTCAATCAAGTCTGTTATTCTTTTAATCTCCAGTGGATATAAGCCGAGCGTGTGCAACCTTTTGCCATAACCATCTAACCCACTGAATGCATTATAAGGAATATCAGCCAAGCAAAAATACCACATTAAATGATGGGAATTACATTAATGAAGGATAAACCACACATGAACATGTACCCATGGAAATCCACTTTTATTTAGTCTACCCTCGACTGACTTACTTGAAAGGAATGCTGTATACGCAAGAAGATCAATAAAAGTGTTTAATTTAAGAACGATCGTAATTGAGTATTGCAGTTGAGGAAATGCAGATCAGTTTGTGCAAATGCAAGAGGAAATTTCTAATTCAAGTGGCAGGTTTTAAGATTGCAAAATGTTACAGCTGTACTTACATTATCTCATGGGTCAAAATGGAAATCTATGTGAATCGTAGGTGAACAAACCCAGGCTGATGGGGAGCGGGACTTAGTGTGGAATAAGATACAGATATCAACACTTTTGGATTGGTTGAAGTTTACAGAAGCTGGAGAATGAGAGGCTGTTCAGGCAAATGTTGGATTGGACATTTTAGAGTGGACAGTGGTAGCAATAAAAGCTTGAGCAGTGAATGATTTGTGGTGAAAATAAGTGTTTGTGACAGAAAAGAAATGGGGTCAGCAGCTCAATTTGGGATTGAATATGATTGCGATGTTATGAACAGTCTGGTTGAGTCAGAAATACTACTAAAAAGGGGATAAGTGGCAAGATTAAGGCAGCATTTGTGGGGGGTGAAAGCAATAATTTCACTTCTTCAGTGAGGCCCACTTTGTGTAGAAATATCAGGGTGAACTCTGTTAAGTATGCTTGTACCACCAAAGCAAGTATAAAGTGAGTTAATCATACCATGCAGCAGGGAGGAGGGAGCCTTTGGGGATAATAGAGTCTTACTGTTCACTAAGATCAGTCAGCCTTAATGTTGGAGTACAGTAGACAGAAGCAACTCTTTCTAACAAAGGCACACACTGCCTCGGGAAAAGTGAGCCAATTGACAAAGATAGAGTCAGTCTCTCAGGGAAGACATGGGAAATCTATCAAATAAATGGGATCCTTAAATCACCGTCTCCAAGGAGCAGTCACCCAGACTTTCAAAGTTCTTCCAGTTGGAGCAAGCTTTTTGCAATGGGGCGAGGTTAGGCTCTCTTTAAATGTATTTATAATGGAATGACTGGAAACTTATGTTTAATATGTGCAAGTACATTAGCAATAAATGAATGTGTCACATCCATTTTAATCAGTGTTCATTATCAGGCAACATCTCCAAAGTGAATCTGCCTCAGAAGTTACTCCATCTCAAAAAAAAAGGATTCCTGATTGATTTTCTCTATCTAGAGAATCAACTTGTTTCCTCACAAGAAGCCAGCTATTAAAAGATTTTGTTCTTTTCAGAAGAAATTTTTTTTGCCGTTCTAAAAATATTTGGAAAAGTCAATATACGTCACCTCCACGAAGAGCTAATCAACCCAAACACTATTTGCAGCCGAGATGTGACTTTGTCCATTTGTTAGGACCTATCAGCTATGGAGATAGAGTATCTAATTTAACAAAAGATACTTTTTTTTTGGATAAGAGAGCAACATAAGATAGAGGAAGCAATAGTGCAGTGATATTGTCACTGAATGAATAATCAATGACCCCGCTATTAGAGTAATAGAGTCCTACAGCACGGAAACAGGCCTTTTAGCCCAAATTGGTCCACGCTGATCAAAATGTCCATCCGCGCTAACTCCACTTCCCTGCACTAGGCCCATATCCTTCTAATCCTTTCCAATCCATATATTTGTCCAAATATCTTTTAAATATTGTCAAGAATGTGGTGCTGGAAAAGCACAGCAGGTCAGGCAGCATCTGAAGAGCCGGAGAATCGACGTTTTGGGCATAAGCCCATAATTCCTGATGAAGGGCTTATGCCCAAAGCATCGATTCTCCTGTTCCTTGGATGCTGCCTGACCTGCTGTGCTTTTCCAGCACCACATTCTCGACTCTGATCTCCAGCATCTGCAGTCCTCACTTTCACCTTTTAAATAATGTTAATGTACTTGCCTCAACTTCTGCTGGCAGCTCATTTCACATGCCTACTACCCTCTGTGCAAAAATATTGTCCCTCTTTCCCTTCGAACCTTAAACTGATGCCCTCTAGTCCTCAATTCCCCAACCCTGGGAAAAAGATTGAGTGCATTCACCCTATCCATTCCTCTCATGATCTTAGACACTTCTATAAGATCTCCCCTCAGTCTCCTATGCTCTAAAGAAAGTAATCTTAGCTTGTCCAACTTCTCCCTATAACTCAGACCACTGAGTCCTGGCAACATCCATGTAAATTTTGTCTGCACTCTTTCTAGTTCAATAACATCCTTCCTATATCAAGGTGACCAAAACTGAACACAATACTCCAACTGAGGCCTCACCAACATCCCGTATAACTGCAATATAACTTCCCAACTTCGCTACTCAGTGCGCTGATTGATGAAGGCCCGTGTGCCAAAAGCCTTCTTCCTGCCCTGCCTATCTGTGACTCTACTGTCAGAGAACTGTGAATCTGAATTCCGCGATTGCTCTGTTCCATTACATTCCTTCAGGCACTCCCATTCAGCCTGAAACTCCTATCTCCATTTGACTTTCTAAAATGCAAGACCTCACCTCATATTAAACTCCATTTGCCATTTCTTGGCCCACTTTGCCAGCTTGTCAATAGATTGTACATTCATTGTACATGCCTTGTACATTCTCATCCAAATCATTGATCTAGATAACAAATACTAATGGGCCCAGCACCGACCCCTGAGGCACTCCACTAGTCACAGGCCTCCAGTCCGACAAGCATCCTTCTTCTATTACCCTCTGCTTCCTACCATCAAGCCAACTGTGTATCCAATTTGCCAGCTCACCCTGGATTCTATGCGATCTAACATTCCACAGCAGCCTACCATGTGGAACCTTATCAAAAGCCTTACTGAAATCCATTTAGACTATGTCTACTGCCCTGTCCTCGTCAACCTTCCTAGTCTCTTCATCAAAGTACTCTAACAAATTTGTGAGGTACTATCTCCCACTCTCAAAGCCATGCCAACTAGACTTAATCAAGCCCTTTCTTTCCAAATGCATGTACATCTTATCTCTCAGAATCTCCTCAATTAACTTATCCACCAAAGATATTAATCTTACCGGTCTATAGTTCCCAGGTTTTTCTTTGCAGCCCTTCTTGAATAATGGCACAACATTCGCTAACCTCCAGTGTTCCAGGACATCACTTGTGGCTAATGATGATGCAAAAATATCACCCAGGGCCCCTGAAATTTCTTCTCAAGCCTCTTGCAATGTTCTTGGATATATCTGGTCAGGACCAGAAGATTTATCCACCTTCGTACATTCTAATACATTCAACACTTCCTCTACTGTGATATGGACTGTCCCCAAGATAAGTCCACTAACTTCCCAAAGTTCCCAAGTCTTCATGTCTTCATCCATGGTAAACACAAGGAGAAATATTCATTGAGGAGCTCGCCCATGTCCTGCAGTTCTACACATACAAGTCCACTATGGTCCTTGAGGGGCCCTATTCTCTATATAGTTTTTTTTCCTTTAATATACTTTAAGACCCTCTTTGAATTCACCCTAACCTTCTCAGCCAAGGCTATTTCGTGCCCCCTTTTTGCCCTCCTGATTTTCTTCTTCAATAAACCTCTACATTCACTGTATACCTCCAGGGATTCCCTTGATCCGAGCTGCCTGTACCTGAACCACGCCTCCGTTTTTCTGGTCAAAGCCTCAATATCTCCTGTCAACCAGGGTTCCCTATTCCTGCCAACCTTGCCTTTCACTCTTATAGGAATATATAGACCTTGAAGTCTAGCTATCTCACTTTTAAAGACCTCGCACTTGCCAGAGGTCCCTCTGCCTGCAAACAAACTATTCCAATCAAGCTCCTGTCTAATTCCATCAAAATTTACCTTGCCCCAATTTAGAAAGGCTGAGGGACTTGAAGTTTTCTTTGTTAGAGAGAAGAAGGTTGAGAGGTGACTAAATTGAAATATATGAGATAATTAGAAGGTTAGCTAGGGTGGACAGTGAGAACCTTTTTCCTCAGATGGTGATGGCTAGCATGAGGGGACATAGTTAAAATTGAGGGGCGATAGATATAAGATAGATGTCAGAAGTAGTTTCTGTACTCAGAGAGTAGTCGGGGTGTGGAATGCCCTGACTGCAACAGTAGTAGACTTGCCAACTTTAAGGGCGTTTAAATGGTCATTCGATAAACGTATGGATGAAAATGGAACAGTGTAGGATAGATAGGCTTCTGATTGGTTCCGCAGCTTGGTGTAATATTGAGGTCTGAAGGGCCTGTACTGCACTGTAAGGTTCTCTGGTCTATGTTCTAGAGCTTGAGCCTATGGGCCAGTTTCGTCTCTCTCCATAACTATTTTAAGATTAATAGAACTATGGTCACTGGTCCCAAAGTGCTCACTCACCATCACTTCAGACACCTGTCCTGCCCTGTTTCCCAAGAGTAGCTCATGTTTTGCCCCTTCCTGAGTAGGATCCTCTATATTTTGCTTGAAGAAACTTCCCTGAACACACTTAACAAATTCCACCCTATCCTTGCCCTTATTGCCCTGGCAGTCCCAGGCTATGTTAGGAAAATTAATATCCGCTATGAATGACAATGCTATTGTTCCTGCAAGTCTCCCCAAACTCCCTGCATACTTGTTCCTCTAATTTCCGTTGACTATTTAGGGGCCTATAATACAACCCCAATCACATCACCATCCCCTTCTTATTTCTGAGCACCACCCACAATGTCTCACTGGAGGATCCATCAGTTATTTCATCTCTGACTATTGCTGTAGCAGTGTGGGTTGACATCCCATCACAGTAAATGGCGAAATTTGAATTCATTAATAAATCTGGAATTTAAAAATGGTGATCATGAAACCAATGCTGTTTGTTGTAACAACCTGTCTTTTTCACTGAAATGTTATAGCATATAAGGCTAAGTGCCAAGTGCTGGTAAATGGGATTGGAATGGATGGATGTTCAATGTTTAGTGCAGACATGATGGGCCAAAGGGTCTCTTTCTGTGCTATAAAAACTCTATGACTCTATGACTGTACAGATATGGACCTCCTGTCTCTGACCTGCCCAAGCTCCAAGTAACCTGTGTTCAAGCCCCTGCACTGAGATTGGACAATGCCTTTGACCAACGTGCCAGTACCCCCGACTGATAACAACTCCCACCCCCTTGCCTCAGCAAAGTACTACTCCCCTTAGACTTTGAGACATGGCCATTTGTTTGAAGAAAATGCATGTGTTTCTAGGTAGGTTTCTGGGAAATGCTGCTGGTGTACCAATGATGGAGCACAGGTTCACACAGCAAAATATCCAGTCCCTTGACCACTCACTGTTGACGACCATGATGAGCTGCCTGGCTCTGCATCCATCTAAAGGATTCTTAAACGTTACTTTGTATCTGTTTCTACCACCTCCCCAGCAGCATAAAAACTTGCCTTGCACATTTCCTTTAATATTTCCCCCTCTCACCTGACACCTGAACCCCCCCTAGTATTTCACATTTCCATCCTGGGAAAAAGACTCCGACTATCCAGCCTATCCCTTCCTCTCATAATTTTATATATTTCTATCAGGTCATCCCTCAGCCTATGATGCTTCAGTAAAAATAATCCAAGTTTGCCCAATGTCTCCTTATAGCTGATACTTTCCAATCCAGATTTGGTGGCACAGTGGCTCAGTGGTTAGCACTGCTGCCTCAGAGCACCAGAGTCCCAGGTTCAATTCCAGCCTTGGGTAACAGTCTGTGTGGAGTTTGCACATTCTCCCTGTGTCTGCATGGGTTGACTCTGGTTTCCTCCCACATTCCAAAGATGTGCAGACCAGGTGAATTGGCCATGCTAAATTGCCCATAGTGTTAGATGCATCAGTCAGAGGGAAATGCGTCTGGGTGGGTTACTCTTTGGAGGGTCGGTGTGGACTGGTTGGGCCGAAAGGCCTGTTTCCACACTGTTGGGAATCTAATCTAATCTCAACATCCTGGTAAACCTCTCCAAAGCCTTCACACCCTTCTCATAGCGCGGGGACTCAAACTGCGCACAATATTCCAAATGTGGCCTGACTAAAATTTTATACAGTTGTCACATGACTTGCCAACATTTATATGCCCTGACCAATGAAGACAAACCTTCTTTATCATCTTATTTACTTGTGTTGCCTTTTTCAGAGAGCTATGGATTTCCACTGCAAGGTCCCTCTTTATATCAATGCTCCTAAAGGTCCGACCATTTCCTGTATACTTTCTCTTGCATTTGACCTCCCAACTCTTTCTTGTCTGGATTAAACTCCATCTGCCATTTATCCACCCAACTTTCCAATTGATATATATCTTGCTGTATACTTTGACAACTTTCCTCACTACGCACATCTCTATCAATTTTTGTGTCGACCGCAAATATTTACCAATCAGACCACCTCCAGCACTGATCCCTGCAGAACACCAACTGGTCACAGATATTCAGTCAGAAAAACACTTGTCCACAACTACCCTCTGTCTTCTGTGACCAAACTAACTTTGTATCCAACTTATCCACTCACCATGGATCCCAAGTGATTTAATCTTCTGGACCAGCCCACTATCAGGGACCTTGTCCAATGTCCATGTAGGCAACATCTCCTGCCTTACCCATATCAATCAGCTTTGTCACTTCCTTAAAAAACTCCACCAAATTAGTGAGACAAGGCCTCCCCCACACCTGCCCATGCTGACCATTTCTAACAAGTCCATTATTTTCCAAATGCCAAGTAAATTCCTGTCCCTAAGAATTTTCTCCAATAATTTCCCTACCACTGATGTAAGCCTCACTAACCATTATGTTCCAAAGTTCTTATGAAGATAGTATTAGCTTGTGTTCAGTTAAAAAAATGAATTTATTGCAAGTCAGAAATCTATACAGAGGAGTATTGCTGCAGCGGACATAAAACAATACAATACTCAGCTTGCACTGAACTTTAAATCACCCAAAATAAGAAAGCATTTAAAAGTCACAGAGTCATAGAAACAGAAATTGAACATAAAGCATACACCAGACAGAATAGAAACAGGTCCTTCAGCCCACCATGTCGATGCAGGCTAACAAACATCAAACAATATAATCCTATTTACCAGTACTGTAGCTTACTATGCCCTGGCATATAAGTGCCCATCCAGATGCTTAAATATTGCAGGAGGACCTGCCTCCACCATCCCCACAGGCAGCACATTCCCTAGTTATACCACCATCCAGGTGATTTTTTTTTTCTCAGACCTTGTCTAAACCTCTTGGTCCTCACCTTAAACTTATGCTGTCTGTTCGTAGATATGTTTGCCATCTTTTGTGAATGATATAAAAATTGGTGGCAATTTTTCCACAGAATCTGTTCTTAACAACAGAACAAATGAGAACTACAGCACAGGAACAGGCCCTTTGGTCCTCCAAGACTATGCTGATCATCACACCCTAACTAAACTAAAAAAATGAACCTCCCGCCCTTATTTGGTCCGTATCCCTCTATTCCCTCCCTATTCATGTAATCATTCAGATGCCTTTTAAATGTCACCAACAAGCCTGCTACGTGGAAAAGTTTCTCATGATCTACCTTATCTATGCTTCTCATAATTTTGTGCATCTCAATCAAATCCCCCCTCAGCCTCCTCAGCTCTAAGGAAAACAAACCCAGTCTATCCAGTCTCTTCTCATAACTGAGACTTTTCAGCCCAGGCAACATAGTGTCATAGAGACAAAGAGTAATACAACATGGAAACAGACCCTTCAATTCAACTAGTCCACACCGACCATGTTCCCAAATTGAACTAGTCCCACTTGTCTGTATTTGACCAATATCCCTCCAAATGTTTCCTAGTCACTTACTTATCCAAATGTCTTTTAAATGTTGTAACTGGACCTGCATCCACCACTTCATCTGGCAGTTCATTCCACACATGGAGCACTCTGCATAAAAAGGTTGCCCCTCATGTCCTTTTTAAAATGTTCTCCTCTCAACTTAAAAGTGCCCCCTTGTTTTGAACACCTCTACCTTTGGGAAAAGAACCTTGCTATTCACCTTCTATGCTGCTCAGGAATTTATTAACCTCTATAAAGGACACCCCTCTCAATTTCCCACACTCCAGAGAAAAAGTCCAAGCCTTATCCAGCCTATTTTTATAACTCAACTCTCCATTCGCGGTAACATCCTGGCAAATTTATTTATGAACCCTTTCCAATTTACTAATATAACAGGGTGACCAGACCTGCACACAGTACTCCAGAAGAGGTCTCACCAACATCCTGTACAACTTCAACATGATGTCACATCCTGGTGAGTCTCCTCTCCAATGCAATCACATCCTTCCAATAGTGATTGGTGGTGACAAGAACTGTGTACAGTGTGCCAACTGTGGCCTAACCAATGTTTTATAAAGTTGTAGTAAGACTCCCTTGCTCCTATATTCTACACCCTTACTAATGAAGGCAAGCATCCCCTCTGCTTCCTCCCCATCCTGTCTACCTGTGCTAACACTTTCATGGAACTATGGACTTGTATACCAAAGTCTCTTTGTTCCTCAGTACTCCCTCGGAACCTACAATTCATTGTTTATTTCTTTCCCTTATTGGACCTCCCAAATGCATCATCTTATCCTCATCAGTTTAAACTCTGTCTGCTGTTGCTTTGCCTAATTTACCAGCTGGTGAATATCAGACTGTAGCCTGAGACCATCCTCCTTGTATCAACAACACCACTGATTAAAATAGTGCCTCAAGATCTTGCCCAGAACATGAAATGAATCTTTGAAGAGTCTAAGATTAACATTTCACACTGTTACTAACAACATTGAGGTTGATGGCTGCGGGAACTTGGGTCTGTAGAGATTCATCCCCACTCTTTCACTATAGTCAGGGTAGTAGTCCTCCCAGGCTAAGACAATACAGACATTATCTTCAGTATCTCCGTCACCTGAAGAGGATCTGTGCACAATGGTCTTCTTCTGTGCTGGGTGATCCATGAGATTAATCTACATTCCACAGACTTGTCTTCATTTCAGTGAATGGAATAGGTCAGGCTTTGACGTGATACTGATTCATCCTATGATAACGACTGCAACCTTATCTCAAGTTTACCAACTGCAGTGTATGAGCATAAGGTTCAAAGTGGCAATGCAGGCAGTTTAAAAGGAATGAAAATGTCTTGCTGCAATCTTTGCTCTGCATTTGCTGTGTCATGGTCATGTGTTGCTGGCAAATTTCAGACTATTAACATCAAATTCCTTATCTGTCTTATCTTTAAATCAAAGACCAATTGGCAAGATTGAATATTAAGGACAAATTATTCAGGCTCAGGAAGCAACAATAGTCACCATGTAACTTGATGCCAGGTTTGTGGGACTGTCAATGGGACAGAATCAAAAGCAAATAATATGCTTCATGTTCTACTTGCACCTGCAGTTCAACTTGCAAACAAACTGAAGCTGCAGCCCTCTTCTGAACTGTACATTCATCCATTAAAACAAGCCTTTTAAGATACTGGGTGAAACCCCCTCTTTGGGACATCAGATGTGCCTGGCAGTGGTCAAGATTGACAGTAGCAATGTGCCCATATCTGCTGGAGTTCTACAACTCATCATGTGGACAGCCTGATACTTCCTCTCCAATCAATCACATCTTAGACCCACAGTTCTCTGTTGGCTAACAACCAAAAAGTAACAGTTCTCCTTATTGGAAGGTGTGATTAAAAAGATCTGAAAGATCCATATGTCTTCGACATTAGGCAAGAGTCATTTGCAACTAAGTCAATCTTTTGTGACAAATTGATGATTGACCAGCATTTGGGCCCATTCATAAGGCTGGAAGCCTTGGTCTGTATCTAAACTCTGTCGGCCTAACTAAGCAAGGTACATCCCAGCAGGAGAGTTTGTACTGCATTTGTAGAGTGAATAGAAACTCCACCTGTGGAGCTGGATTTAGAGACGGTTAATTATGGTGATAGATTCCTGCACTTCAGCCACCCAGTTAATGAGAAGATTCTTCCTCACAGCTGGATCTCAGGATATGTTCTAGACATAGGGTCATAGAGATGTACAGCACGGAAACAGACCCTTGGTGCCATGAAAATAGGTACCATCACTGAAGGACAATAAAAATCCAGAGAGATCTTGATAAACAATTTAATGACAGATATTTCGAAAGACAGGATGAAAACCTAAACCTTCAGTGGAAAGAAATGTTGTTTTAACAGCCAATTGTTCAGGCAAGTTGACAAGCTCCAGAACTGAGAACTAACAGGGTTTTTATAGCAAAATTAGAGGTTAAAATGTACCCAAGTTTCAGACCATTCTGATAACTAAAAGGGAACTGTATTTGTCAAATTTAAGCTTAATTGAAGTTAATGTAACCACTTTTTATTCTGTGCAGCTCACAATCCAGACCATCCGGAGGTCATTAGACTGTGCTGCAGTGATTGGAGTCAACATCAATTTATTTTTAAAGTGGAACTTGGTAGTTTACTTACAAACACAATCCTTTGCCAAATTATGTTAGCTGTGTGCTGCAGAAATCCAAGTTGTAACACTGCACTTGGAAACCTGAAAACCTCCCCCTCTGAGGACATTTGACGTCATTGCAGACAAAATAAATGAAGTCTGTAATGTTGCACATTTAAACCTCAGCACCCAATTGTGGTTTCAAAGGGAAATCATATATTTTTAATGGAGAATAAACGTAATTGTGAACAGACTACTTTTTTTAAGGTATGCAAATGTATCTTTTTTTATGTACAACTAAATCATGCTCTTAAAAACATCTCCTTTTATCTAAATTCAACCTTTGAAACGTTATTCCCTTTATTTGAGCTAGTGTAACTCTACCAACAGGATGCAGACAACAGCAGGTAAAGTTTTCCTTCTGTCTGAAAGGCATAGTCAGGCCTGGAATTTTGTGGAGTTCTGGTGCCAGTGTGGGCAGTCTCTGATTTTAGAAATTACGTCCTCATTCGTGACACCCCCGAATTTCTGTTGGTATGGATAAGATCCAATTTTCAATATGGCCAATACAATAGGCATCTCCAATCTGCAGAGAAGCCTCTCAAGGACCCATGGTTCATGGTCCTCTCAGATGACTCCTGAATCTGAATCTAGATTTGAAAATGTTTAGGAAGGTGAGGTCAAATGTTCTTATCTTGCTCTCATGACCTATCCATGTGCTGTATTCGCCTACAGTGCCAGTTGATTCCTCCTAACAACACCCCATGGGCCTTATACTCTCACTACCAACTCAAGCCCTTCTATCCCTATTTACCTATTTTGCATTATGTGCATAACTAATGAACCATTTACTGTATTCAATTCAATTGTCAAAATAGAACCCCTGCTGGGCTTTATTAGTCTAGGTTCACAGCCATGCATGCACAATAAGGGGTGTAGGAAAAACAGATTTTTGTCAAAAGGCTTGTGAAGGTGTGCTTTTACTTTGCTCCAGAGACATTACCTGGCACGGAAAGTTTAAGCACCAATGGAAAGGTATGTGTGGGACATGAGTTGGCTTGCAAGGTAGAAGGAACCTTGACATTTGATGGGGAAGTAAGGTTAACAAATGATAGATATAAGGCCTAAAATCCCAGAGAACCAAGGCAAGCTACCTGCCTCAGTAACCAAAATCCAGCCCTTAGTAACTGTAACAGGTTTCAGATGGGAGCTATTAGCTAAATTAGCCAGTTAGCAGCACCATAATGCTCCATCCAAGTACCTCACTAATCTCTCTCATCTGGAGTCTTTTTTTGAGAGATAAGTAATCCAAGAGAATGTTGCAAACTGTCTGAAGAAAGAGAGATGGAAGGAGATGCCAATAAGACTAGAGTTAAGTAAAATGTGTGGATTGTGATAAAAAGAACACTTAGTCCAAAGGAAGAAAATCTAGTCAGACATTTTCTCCTCAATGCTTTCAGCTCCTGCACTTTTGACAGTGAGTCACACTAAGTTATATGGTTACCAGTTACATTCCTGACAAGTGGTCATTTTTTTTATGAATGAATTTGGATGCTGAGAGTCACTGTTTCACTGTCAAAGTCAAGTTTGAATTAGTCCTCAACCAATGTAGTAACAGAGATCACTGTCTGGCATCTTTCGCAATCAATTAGCACACAGATATTGTCAGATTTAAACCTATCGTGAACGAAGAAACACTACCTGTTTATCCAATTATCTGTTGACTTGCTAAATTCCCACATTATCCACAGTTTTCTCTCAGCGGGATTGGGAGTGGAATGTGGGGTTGATGGTCCAACAGCGATATACATTGTAATGACAGAAACATTTAACAAAGGAAATCTTTCAAAAAATTGAACTATCACCAAATCAGAATGAAATAAAAGTTAACAGAAGTGACCGTGGTCACAGCTTTTGACTGGAAAACTGACAAAAGCCCCATATCATCTCTTTTAAGGAAGGGTCTCATCATCTTTTTCCACTCAGGCACTTGACAAGGCAGCTGTAAGTTAACGACTGCCAGGATCAAGCATGCCGAAGGCACAAACTTCCACCAATGGCCAGAAAGTTCCTCTCTCTCAGGTCATGAACTTGAAAGCAGGAAGGGCATTTACTGAGATGGGGTGTTGGTGGCCTGAACCCCACTGCCTTCCCATCTCCACCTCAATTAAGTGCTGGTCATGAAGGCCAATGGTCGACCTTGCCAACCCATTGCCAATGAAAGCCCGGGAGCGGTGCAGTTGCAGGCAGACTGGCTTTGTCATCATGTAACACGTGTCACTGCTCACAACTGTAGCTGGCTTGTCATCTCTGAGGTTGGCTTGGTTGCTCAAACAGATCTGATTGAGGGATTAGATATATGAGAGACACCAACACCTCTGCCCTCCCTACTGACCCTCTTACTACTTTCCTGACCCCCACGCAGTGAAAGAACATGCTACTTACCTGGGACTTAGCTTAGTGTCCGCCTGCATGGCCACATCTGCTGAGCACAGGAGCTGCTGGTCCCTGACAACAGGCCGCTCTCAGAATGAGGAGTCATCCAACATCTTTCTGCCAACACTCCAGCCCCACCTGCCTAGGTCTTGAATTCAGAGGAATACCCAAGGGGTGGCCTCACCACTGCCTGATTGGCTTGTGGTTTTATGGGCCCGTCTCTAAACAGGCAGCAGGATTCCTTCACCAGTTCTCCACATGACAGGCAAGACACTCAACACCTCACCAAGATTGCACCCAATCTTCCCTCAAATAATATTCACGATATTCTTTTTCATTCAGGTGAAGTCTATGAATTTTTCCACATCTGGTATTACCATCTGCAGTAAATTTACCAAGTTCAGTATGGCAGGAGCCTCATGTAATGTACAAAACCCCATTGCCTAACCTGAAGATAACTTTTATGGCTAACTGCTGGAGGCCAACATTACTCTGCAGAGATGATTTTTTTTCACACACCATAGCACTCATCCTTGTGCCACTCTGAGTGAGACTGTCTTTGTCTTTCAGCTTCTGACTGACCTGCTTCAAATTAATAATGTTTTTTTTAAATATACATACATATGTACTAAGTACACACAGCAATTTCCTCTGCAAGGCTGTTTGTTTATTTTTCCCCATTTGAACAGTTTTCCATCCTTATAATGCACTGTTTCTTACAAATATAACTTCCGTTCTCTCCCCACACCATTATAGAAGCACAACAAATATACAATAAATCGGTTGGAACAATGTAGAATTTTCAGAAGGATATGACAAGAGCATAATGTTTTTGACATGAAATAGTTTTTTGTTTAACCAGTAGTTTTATAACGGCGTTTTAAATTTAGCCTTAAGGGTACATTTAAAATAAACAGAAGACGTTTCTATGTGTAAATTTTACGGCAACTATTTTTTTTTCTGTTTTTGGCTCTGTAACAAAAAATCCAAGACACAGACATTTAATGATCTCAACAGAAATGAACTAAAGCAAAAAAAGGCACTTCAATAACTATAACATTTCATGGTAGCCTACAGAGAGCAATTTTCCATCAAAGGTAGACTATACATTTAAAAGTAAATCTTAGAAGCATGTAATAGCATTTTTATAATGTGTATGGTTCTGCGTTTGCAAGCAGCAGCTCATAAAAATTCTTGAGAAAATTTATTGCGATTAACTGACTTTTCTTTCAGAAAACAGGAGGCTTAAAGCTGACACTCAGCAAGTCTCAGTTTTTCACTGTATAGTTCTCTAAGAACTGAGCTTGCTCAGTCATATATTTACAAGTCACCTTTTCATCCAAGCTAATATGAACCAGATGCTTCGGCTCCGCAAGGACCATAGTCACCTCAGACATCTCAGTAGAATGCACCCACTCTGCTATCCCCTCCCCCAACCCTCAGCCCCATTTCCTTGTCTTTTGTCCTTCAGCTGATTCTAGCCTCTTCCACCTTCTACCTCCCCACCCCCACCCAAAACCCACCACGCCCCAATAAATCTGCTTCTCTTTTCAAATGACTGGAATGTTTGATTTTTAAACCATGTATTTCCTGCAGAATTGCAACTTGGAAAATAAATTTCTACCTGGTAATAACTTTAACCCTATAAACATCCTCAAGGCAGAATTTTGAAGGAACACAATACTTTTTTGGCAGCCCTGCCTGGCTCATTGCTTGTATAAAGTCCATGGAACAATCACAATACCTCTGACAGCACTGAGATGTATCTTAAAAGTAAACCCTTTAACTAAAATAAGGAGCACAAGCAAATACATATTTATCTATTTACATATGAAAATTGCTGTGTTAGACAGCATTGAAATATATGTATTGTTTTATTGGAGTTTAGATTTGTTAAAATTCTGTATATAACATGAAAAGCAACTCGTGAGTAATTGGGTTAGCTTCCATCTTCCATTTGTTGGCTGTTTATTTTCCCCAAACACAAGTAGTAAAAGTGATAGTTTAAATTTAGTTTGCTATTTTAATGTGTAGCATCAGTTGAAGTGAGTGCAGACCACCCATGAGGTAATTATACAGAAGTTAGACAAGATGGTCAGATACGTTATTGAAGAAATTATACTTAAATATGTTAAATACTACAAAAGGCAAAATTAGAACGCTTTTCACCAAATAGACTCTTCAGTCAGGAAGACTGTGTCCACACGTCAGCAGTTAAATGCAAAAGTCAGGATGTTGCTGTCCACGATGCCCTACTCCTCACAAACTTTACAATAACAGTATCTATCCAAAGACTTGGCACTAAAACACATGCTTGGGTTTGAAAAAGCTGGACTTGTTCAGTCAAACATATATTAATTATTAATAGCACTTGTTATGATTCCAGCTGATGGTACCACTGCACAAGTCAGATTGCAGAATAAAACTTTGCTTGACAGATCCTTTTTCTATATATTAATTAACAGCTGTTTAGTAATCCACAGATTTCTAAGCAAATACTCCTGGTTTCGAACTTTCGCAAACTAAGCTTTCGCACTGAGGTAACTGCTATCCCTGAACTGTCCTATCCTCCTTTCTCAGGGAGATACTATGTTCACTTCAGACTTAGAGTCTTCTCTGAACTGCCCCAAAGCATTCCATATTTGGGTTTTTCAAGCTAAAATTAATCTTTGATTATTCTAAAGCAAAAGCAAACTAATCACCTTCAAGAATAAATACAAAAAAAAACCTTTGGACTCAAAATATGAACTCTGTATCTCTCTCCATAGGTGCTCAATCTCCATCATCCTACACAATTCACCATGCCAAACAATGGCATCTCATGTGTCCCAACTACACTCCATAGATCTTCATTAACCCAATGCTAAGATATGCCCCAAAGCAACAATAATGGTCCGTCATGTCCAGTTACAAACTCCACCCCCACCTATCCCATATGGTCCCTCACCCTCAATGCCAACCTATGGCCCTCCACCAACCCTGTGATGACCCTGAATTAATAATCCCTGGAAGTAAGAATTATTCAATCCTCCATAGTTCTTGTTAGCCCCTGTGCCAATAAGAATACTCTATAAGACTAGGAGTAGCAGTAGGCAATTCAGCCCCTCAGGGCTGCTTCGCCATTTAATATATCATTTTGGCCGAACTCCAGTTTCCATTAAACTCTGTCTAGCTCCTCCTTATACTTATTTAGTGTCTTGGCATCCTCTGCACTATGGAATAGTGTATTCCACAGATTCAAGACCCTTTGAGAGCAGTAATTCTGTCTCATCTCTGTTTTACATTTGTCACTCATTAGCATAAAACTATGACCTCTCATTCTGAATTGCCCCTCAAGGAGAAACACCCACTCTTCATCAATTATATCTATCCCCTTTAGCATCGTATATACCTCAATTAGATCTCCTCTCATCCTTCAAAACACTAGCAAGTAAAAAGTGCTAAATTGCTCAATGTCTCCTCAGAAGACAAGCCTTTCACCTCTGGAATTAATCTGGTGAACAATTTCTGAACGGCAATGCAATTACATCTCTTCTCAACTGTACGCAGTATTCCAGATGTGGGTGCACGAATGCCTTGTACAATTGCAGCAACACTTCCCTACCTTTATATTCTATTCCTTTTGCAAGAAATGCTAAAATTCCATTTGCCCTCCTTAGAATCCGTTGTTTCTATATCCTAGGTTTCTGTGACTAATGCAGCTCCCTGAATGCTTGTCCCAGAATTTATCCAACTCTGTTGTCACCCAAAATCCATGAATGCTCCATGCACACCATCCTCCTCAATCAATCGTCTACACTAGTCAGCATCAGCAAGCCATCAGCCTTACCACATTGCCCTACCTATTGTTGGACAACTCTCACACCATTTCACTTTCAGGGATCAGGGATACCGATGACTCACATGTCTCGGGCGGAATGCTGTTGCACTCAGGGAGACATATGCATCTCTGTGTTCACTTACTTTGTGCTTCCTTGAAAACTATCAGTCTTTGTATACCTCACAGATGCTTTATAGCACAGAGTGGAAGCAGGCAACTTGTCACGGTGGGGAGCAATGAACAGTCTGGGGAAAGGAGATGTCATTGTATGGCACCATGCCTCTGTCAATATCACACTTACAGCAAATGCCAACAGTTTGTGTGGCAAATGCTGTGAATGTAATTCAAGTACATGGCTATGTCTGAAAGTCAAAGAGGAGTAGACCCCTTAGTGGGACCAAGGTGGACTCCAGTCATTCAGAGGGTTCTGCCACATTCATTCAAGGGACTGGTTGTTTTCAGTCCAGGGGTTGCCTCTTGTCGGAGTCAAAGAGTGTAGTGCTGGAAAAGCACAGCTGGTCAGTCAGCATCTGCGTAGCTGGAAGATCGACGTTTCAGGCATAAGCCCTTACGCTCAAAATGTCGATCCTCCTGCTCTTCGGATGCTGCCTAACCGGCTGTGCTTTTCTAGCACCACATTCTTCGACTCTGATCTCCAGCATCTGCAGTCCTTACTTTCTCCTAGTTGTCAGCCAGGTGCTTGGTCCTGTTGAGTCCAGGGATTGAGGCCTTTGCAGTCTGGGAATTGAGCTCCAGTCAGTCCTGTAGGTCGAGTGAAACCAGACTAGGAGTTGCACTTATGTCAGTCAAGGAGCTGTGGAAATATCAGTCCTGAGCT
Organism: Chiloscyllium plagiosum; assembly: GCF_004010195.1. Lineage (NCBI taxonomy): Eukaryota > Metazoa > Chordata > Chondrichthyes > Orectolobiformes > Hemiscylliidae > Chiloscyllium > Chiloscyllium plagiosum. Next base: position 28,359,765 of record NC_057719.1, read on the forward strand.
GGGCCCAATTTCTCCTGCAATGAGACAAAGGAAAGGACTGAATATGATGGAAGTGGATAGAAGAGCAATTAGTGGTGATGCAGCAGCAGGAGAGGTGGTAAGTTGTCCCCAGTGAGTGAGTAGGAAGTACAGAAAGGGTTAGTATTTTGGGAGGACAAAGTGGGTGAGGGCTGATGAGTGGACATTATGCATGAAGTAGTGAGAATTGCTGACCATATGTTTAGGTGAGAAGTGTTAGTGGTGGAAGTGTTAGAGTGAGACAGCAGAGGGAATGTGGTCACACTCACCCTTGTGGAGCTCCGAAGATCATTACTCTTCTTCCCGCTCTGCTGTACATTATGTTTCACCCGGAACACTGCACTGACACAAACCATTCTCCCTGTCTAGGTTGATTCAATCTGGTAACATTGCCTCTTTAGTGAGCTAACAGAACACAGCGCTGCATCCTTCTCCACCACCACATCCACCAGCCCCTACTGATCTCTGTTAGTGAAGATAGGAACTAACTTCCCTTTCTAGGTCATGTCCTGAATGTAGAGGCTTAAGTATAACACTGTGAAGGGCAGTTCCTGGCATCAGGAGTACTGTGCTGCTGGGCTTTAAATATGGCACCAGCAGCATGAACACTGGAAGCTCTGAGCCATGGTGATACTTTCAGGTCTCTTGCTGTGCGATTCCACAAGACAAGACCATAAGACCCAGCAACCTAGTTAGTGAGGTGAAGAGCAGAGGGCATAGTGGACCAGATGCAATGAATCTCACACAAGAAAACACTTTGACTGAACAATGGGAAAATGCAGCCCTCTGGTCCTCGATGTTGGCCCAATCCTGACAGATCATCATTGCCTTTTTACAATATATGTTAATCTTTTTACAATATATGTTAATGATATAAAAGATGGTATTAGTAATAACATTAGCAAATTTGCTGATGATACTAAGCTGGGTGGCAGGGTGAAATGTGAGGAGGATGTTAGGGGATTACAGGGTGACCTGGACAGGTTAGGTGAGTGGTCAGATGCATGGCAGATGCAGTTTAGTGTGGATAAATAGACAATAGACAATAGACAATAGGTGCAGGAATAGGCCATTCTGCCCTTCGAGCCTGCACCACTATTCAATATGATCATGGCTGATCATCCTTAATCAGTATCCTGTTCCTGCCTTATTTCCTGGCCAATAATATAAAGGAGGATAGTAAAAGCTTTTTTAGGTATGTGAAAGGGAAAAAAATGGTGAAGACTTAAATTGGGCCCTTGAAGACAGAAACAGGGGAATGTATTATGGGGAACAAAGAAATGGCAGAAGAATTGAATTGGTACTTCAGATCTGTGTTCACTGGGGAAGACACAAGCAATCTCCCTGAGGTAACAGTGGCTGAAGGACCTGAACTTAAGGGAATTTATATTTGCCAGGAATTGGTGTTGGAGAGACTGTTACGTCTGAAGATTTATAAGTCCCCAGGGCCTTTTCTTGCTCTTTCTCTTTATCCCCTTTGGCTTTTTTTTCTCTTTTCTCTTTGCTCTTCCTCCTCCGTGCGTGCTTCCCTCCCTCCGTCCCTCCAGCTGCCTTTCAGGCCAGCCCTTGCCCACCAGGCTCCTGTAGTCTCCCACATCCCCACACAGGCCAACTGCAAGCCCTCCCCCTGCTTCATAGGGCTGCAGCCTGCATTCTCTCATCCTTCCACACTCCTCCCCCCCTCCATTTCGGAATGCCGGGCACTGACCAGTGGGGTACCGCACGGATCAGTACTGGGACCGCAGCTTTTTACAATCTATCTTCAGGATATACAAGATGGTATTAGCAATAACATTCGCAAATTTCATCAGCTGGGTGGCAGGGTGAAATGTGATGAGGATGTTAGGAGATTACAGGGTGACCTGGACAAGTTAGGTGAGTGCTCAGATGCATGGCAGATGCACTTTCACGTGGATAAATGGATCCTTATCCACTTTGGTGGCAAGAACAGGAAGGCAGATTACCACCTAAGTGGAATCAATTTAGGTAAAGGGGCAGTACAGAGAGATCTGGGGGTTCTTGTACACCACTCAATGAAGGTAGGCATGCAGGTACAGCAGGTAGTGAAGAAGGCTAATAGCATGCTGGCCTTCATAACAAGAGGGATTGAGTATAGAGGCAAAGAGGTCCTTCTGCAGCTGTACAGGGCCCTGGTGAGACCACACCTGGAGTACTGTGTGCAGTTCTGGTCTCCAAATTTGAGGAGAGACATTCTGGCTATTGAGGGAATGCAGCGTAGGTTCACGAGGTCAATTCCTGGAATGGCGGGATTACCTTACACTGAAAGACTGGAGCGACTGGGCTTGTGTACCCTTGAGTTTAGAAGACTGAGAGGGGATCTGGTTGAGACATATAAGATGATCAAAGGATTGGACACTCTGGCGGCAGGCAACATGTTTCCGCTGCGGGGTGAGTGCCGAAACAGAGGACACAGCTTAAAAATACGGGGTAGACCATTTAGGACAGAGATGAGGAGAAACTTCTTCACCCAGAGAGCGGTGGCTGTGTGGAATGCTCTGCCCCAGAGGGCAGTGGAGGCCCAGTCTCTGGATTCATTTAAGAAAGAGTTGGATAGAGCTCTCAAGGATAGTGGAATCAAGGGTTATGGAGATAAGGCAGGAACAGGATACTGATTAAGGATGATCAGCCATGACCATATTGAATGGTGGTGCAGGATCGAAGGGCAGAATGGCCTACTCCTGCACCTATTGTCTATTGTCTATTGTCTATTATCACTGAAACTCCACTCTCACTCATTCCATGTTTTTTTTACACAAACTGTCTGTTTTCCATAATTGTGCATGATGTATAATTATTTTTCTTTGTTGGATGCACCTTTTTTTTTCTTTTTCTGATGAATCTCTTTCACTGTCTTGAAGTCTTTCGCTGACCCATTTTCTGTGCCTTTCACCCTAAATCAGTTTATTTTGATGTGATAATTCCCCATCCCCACATATTTACTTGTGACTCAAATCTTTTTTGTTTCCACTACCTCCAAATCATCAAAGAAAATATCATACAAAAATGTCATCGTCCCAATTATGCCTGTGTCAGTTCTTTGAAATAACTAACTATTCAGCCTGCTCACTGCTAACTGACCCACAATCATATAGATATTTCCTGTTCAAGTCCATGTTCAATTCCTTTTTGAAACATACTATGGAATTTGCTTCCACCTCCCTGCAAGGCAGTACATCCCAGATCAGGACATAGGAACAGGAATAAACTATTCAGCCCTTCCAGCCTGTTCCACCTTTCAGTGGCTGATCTGTGGTCCAACTCCATGTACCTGCTTTTGGTCCATATCTCTTAATGCCTTTATTTATCAAAATCTGATCTATTAACAACTGATATTACACCTGCTGCCAACTGTGGAAGAGAGTTCCAAATATCTGCCACCCTTTGTTTGTAACATCTCCATTTCACCTCTTATATCTAGGGAAAGGAAGATGTGGAAGCATTTTGAGAGAAGGCATGGCAACAGAATGTGACATTCCCGTTCCCAATGATTTTGTATCTTGCTTTTGTTCTGTTCCTATGTCCCTGTTATTCCTTGTATTTGTCTAATTGTAAACAGAAAAGGAAGGTGATAGAGCAGGCAGGCATCTAGGTTATTGTGGACAGCAGAATGTTAGACAGAAGGTCAAAACACATCACATTAAAAAGCAAAGGAGCAGCTACAAGACCATAGAATGAGGCCTGTGAGCCAGTTGGAGGGAAGGCTATAGGAAGAGAAAGACTGAAAGCAATACGGTGGGGAGACCCATCAGGTACATGCAAGGCGGAATGGGAGAGGACCATGAAATAGCTTTCCTTCATGAAGAAGCCCTGGATTGGACATCACACTTGTCACTGCACTGATTGTAACTAGGTCAGCAAAGAGGACCCTGGAATACAAGTTCCCTGACTGGGGTTATTAATCAGGTCCAATCAGTGGGCACTGGCTGACAGATATCAACAGGAATGTCATGAGGTGGACCGAGAGCCGGAAGGTGCATGGGGCGGGCTGGCTTAGAGTGGCCAGAAGGTGGGAGGGACGGGTGCTTGCTGGGTCTGTATTGTATGCACTGTTTTTTATGTAATTGGATTGTCTTTTTATGTACAAATGTCACTGTTGCTGTCTTGTCATGCTTGAAACTGGGATTTGAGGTTGTAAACTGGTTGAACGGTAGGGTTTGGGGCCTGGTTTTGCTGCTCCTCTCCCTTGTAAAATTGCTGTCTCTTGCATACAGCTGTAAATATTAACTGTTTTTTGTAAACTCTTTTTTTGTAATTGTTTAATAAAATAAAATCAACAGGATTGTCTCCCCTTCACTGTTTGATCACGCAGCATTGCCCTCTAAGAAGGGGCACTGCTTGTCACTGGCCACTTGGGTGTTTCCTTTCTTCCTGGTGGTGGAAATAGATTAAAGATTTGTACACTTTGTGTCTTTCACTGTGTCTCACACCTGCACATACTAAAAAAAGAGAGAAAAAGGAAGAAAAAAAGAACAGGAGTGTGAGAAAAAATAATAAACAGGATTGTCAGAGATTCTGCTCACTCTGAGAGCTGGCTCTGAGGGAGCTGGATCAGTGTCACGTGTAAGTAAAGGTGATGTGATACCAGCCTCTGTGGAGTTATCCCTGTCACATTTACTGGCCAGTTAAGGGCCTCATCCTGCCACAGCTGGTATTAATTCATTGGCTAGGAGAAAGTGAGGACTGCAAATGCTGGAGATCAGAGTCGAGAGTGTGGTGCTGAAAAAGCACAGCAGGTCGGGCAGCATCCAAGGAGCAGGAGAATTGATGTTTCAGGCATAAGCCTCCAGCATCACACTTTTCAACATTAATTCATGGGTGTAGACCTATTGGTATACAGTTAAACTGTGCAACCTGTTTGTCATCTACCTGTGAGAGAACCCTCAATTGAAGCCCTGCAGAAGCCACACTCCTTCCCTCACTCCCAACTCGCCAGGCCTTCTTCCCTGTGACCTTGCGTACAGCAAATCCCATTTGTCTGTGGCCTGATTCAGTCCTTCAGTTTGGGCTCCTGGTGGATGTAATTTTGACACCGTCTAGAGAGCAATTCGAGAGGGGTAATAAATGCCAGCCCAGCCATGGATGCCATGAATTGGTTTTTGGCACACAGCCTTCCCAGTCTCACTGCTGTTCACAAGATCTTTCAGGCTCTGATTGGCCAACAGATCTCAATAAGCAGGATTTCTACCTTAGAGTCCAGGATAGAACTGTAGATGGCTACTAAAGTGCCTTAGGGGCTCATAATATCAATGAGTCTTTACAGACAAGGCAAAGCCAGTTTTTTATTGGGTTTGTAGCCAGCAGGCCACTTGAAACCTCTATAAAATCCAACTCCACGGCTCTATGATAGTCAAACTTACAACGTAGCCAACCTGGCAAATGGCTGCAGCAACAAAGAGGTGGCTGAATCAGAAAGCATTGAGACAGCTGTGGACAGAAAGGTACCACCTATTAACAGGAGGTGGACAGTGTGTTGCACCTACAAGATGCACTGCAGAAATCACCTTAGATATCATCTTCGGATCACACGACCACTACCATCTCGCAAACAACGGCAACAGTTACATGAGAACACCATGAACTGCAGGTTCCCCTCGAAGCCACTCACCACCTTGATTTGTGAATATGTTCCTGTTCCTTCAGTGTCACTGGATCAAGATCCTGCAATTCCTTCCCCTCAGCATTTATGGATGAACCTACACAAAATAGACTGCAATAGTTCAAGAAGTCAGCTCACCGTCTAGAGAGCAACTAGGGAGGGGTAATAAATGCCGTCCCAGCCATGGATGCCATGAATTGTTTTTTGTAATTTATTCATTTTGTTGGATCTGGGCATTGTTGGCTGGCCAGCATTTATTGCCTGTCCCTAGGTGCTCGTGAGAAGGTGGTGGTGAGCTGTGTTCTTGAATACCATTAGGGAGGGAATTCCAGGATTTTGACCCAACAACAGTGAAGGAACAGTGATATATTTCCAAGTCAGATGGTGAATGGCTTGGAGGGAAACCTGAAGGTGGTGTTGTTCCCATATATCTGCTGCCCTTGTCTTTCTGGATGGAGGTGGTCGTGGGTATGGAAGGTGCTGTCTGAGGATCTTTGGTGAATTTCTGCAGTGCATCTTGTAGATAGTACACGCTGCTGTTACTGAGTGTCGGTGGAGGAGGGAGTTGATGTTTGTGGATGTAGTTCCAATCAAACGGGCTGCTTTGTCCTGGATGGTGTCAAGCCTCTAGATTGTTGTTGGGGCTGCACTTAACCAGGCAAATGGGGTGTATTTCATCACAATCCTGACTTGTGCCTTGTAGATGGCTTTGGAGAATCAGCAGGTGAGTTACCTACCACAGCATTCTTAGCCTCCGATCTGCTCTTGTATCCATTGCATTTATATGGTGAGTCCACTTGAGTTTCTGATCAATGATAACTTGCAGGATGTTGATAGTGGGGGATTCTGTGATGGTAACACCGTTGAATGTCAAGGGGTGGTGGTTAGATTGTCTCTTGCTGGTGATGGTCATAGACTGATATTTGTGTGATGTGAATGTTACTTGCCACTTAACAGCCCAAGGCTGGATATTGTCCAGATCTTGTTGCATTTGGACAAGAACTGTTTCATTGTCTGAGGAGTCATGAATGGTGCTGAACATTGTGCAATCATCAGTGAACATCTCCACTTCTGACCTTATGATGGACTGAAGGGCATTGATGAAGCAGCTGAAGATGGTTGGGCCTAGGAACTCCTGTAGATCTGTCCTGGAGCTGAGGTGATTGATCTCCAATAACCATGACCATCTTTGTATGGTCAGGTATGACATTACCACTGGAGAGTTTTCCCTGATACCCATTGATTCCAGTTTTGATAGGATTCCGCAATGCCACACTTGGTTTAATGCAGCCTTGACGTCTAGCATTGTCACTCTCACCTCCCCTCTGGAATTCAGCTCCTTTATCCATGTTTGAACCAAGGCTGTAATGAGGTCAGGAGCTAAGTGGTCCTGGCTGTCACTGAGCAGGTTATTGCTGAGCAGGTGCTGCTTGATAGCACTGTTGATGACACCTTCCATCCCTTTACTGATGATCGAGAGTAGACTGATGGGGCATTAATTGACTGGGTTGGATTTGTCCTGCTTTGTATGTACAGGCCATACTTGGGCAATTTTCCACAATATTGGGTAAATGCACGTGTTGTAACTGTACTGGAAGAGCTTGACTGGGTGAGCGGCAAGTTCCGGAGCACAAGGCTTCAGTACTATTGCCGAAATGTTGTCAGGGCTGCTTCTGGTATGCCGTCCTGCTCTCTCCATTAAATCAGGGTTGATTCCCTGGTTTGATGGTAATGTTTGAGTGGGGATATGTCGGGCCATGAGGTTACAGATTGTGCTGGAGTACAATTCTGCGCTGTTGATGGCCCAAAGTGTCTAGCTCAATGCCTAATCGTGAGTTACTAGATCTGTTCAAAGTCTGTCCCATTTGGCACGGTGATAGTGCTACACAATATGATGGAGGTTATTTTCAATGTGAAGGGGGGACTTTGTCTCCAGAAGGATTGTGCGGTGGTTGCTCTTACTGATACTGTCATGGACAGATACATCTGAAGCTGGCAGATTTTTAAAGATGAGGTCAAGTATGTTTTTCCCTCTTGTTGGTTCCCTCACCACCTATGGCAGACCCAATCTAGCAGCTATGTCCTTGAGGACCCAACCAGCTCGATCAGTAATTCTGCTGCTGAACCACTCTTGGTAGTGGACATTGAAATCCCCCACCCAGAGTACATTTCTTGCCCTTGCCATCCTCAGTGTTTCCTCCAAGTGTTGTTCAACATCGCAAAGTATTGATTTATCACCTAAGGGAGGATGTTATGTGGTAATCAGCTGGAGGTTTCCTAGCCCACATTTAACCTGAAGCCACAAGACTGCATAGGATCCAGAGTTAATGTTGAGGACTCCCAGAGCAACTCCCCCACCGACTGTATACCACAGTGCCGCCACCTCTGCTGGGTCTGTACTGCCGGTGAGAATGAATAAAAAAAATGACACCAAATACTTTCCCTTTGCCTTGAAGCAGCTTCTAAGCTGGAGCAACAACTGTCTTCATCTCCAAAAAACAGAGGTGTGTGTTTGTGGCGCACATTAGAGTAACAACAGACTTTCACTTTTTTTCTGACACTTTCCCACAGCAGGATTAGAAAAAATGGTGGCTCAATGGTTAGCACTGCTGCATCATAGTACCAGGGATCCATGTTCAATTCCAACCTTGGGTGACTGTCTGCAGTTTGCATGTTCTCCCTGGGGCTGCTCTGGTATCGTCCCACAGTCTAAAGACGTGCAGGTTAGGTGAATTGGTCATGCGAAATTGCTCACAGTGTACAGGAATAGGGTGGGTGGATGGGATGCTCTTTGGAGAGTTGATGCAGTCTCGATGGGCCAAATGGCCTGCTTCCACACTGTCAGGATTATTTAAAAAAACTTTCCTGGCTATAATCCCTCTGAAGTTGCTGAACTGGCAAAATGTAATTTATAGTGTTACCAGAAATGTTAATTTGTTTTGTGTTGAATGCAATAATTAGGAAAATAGTGCTCAAATTTCATTTTAAAGAAAAGTTAAATATAATGACAATGCAGACTGTTCCACAAGATAAAGTAGGAAGATCGAAAACTGAAACATTTGATGTGATATTCATATTTAGTTGAAGCACAGTTGTCTTTGGTGTGAATTATCATCACAACCAAAAGGTACGTGGAAATGTGCTTATTTTCAGCAGAAATTCCCTTTCCAGCATAGAAAATAAGCATACAGCTTTCAAACTTATTAAAGAACAACTCAATGATAGAAATGGAGCGAAGCCAGTTTTCCACTTGCAGTGATGATATTTACTCTGGCTCAGTATTCTACAAATTACAGTCACGGCATCAGTCAATTTTCCATTCTGCCGGATTCACTCATTTTCCCTATTGTTATTTCGTATTGTTTATTGCTCTTTCAGTTTCCATTATCTCTCTAATGTTGATTAAATGGTGTGTCAACTAACTTCCAGAAAGTTTGCATACTTTCTGATCTTTTCTCAAATGTTCGTTTTAATGTCTCAAATTTTCACCAAATATGTTTTAGATTCTTTTCTAACAAAACCCTTGAAATAATAATTACCAAAACAGACAACATGACATCATTAGACATATTGAAAACTATTCTCTGTGCAGACCTGCTTCCCTTGAGAAAGTTTTCAACTAAATATTAAATCCGGTGGAAGCTCATTCAGTGGAATGTTGTATTTATTATAAATAGGTCTGTACATTGTGCTGCAATGGTCTCCCTTGAGAGGTTAACATAGTGGTAAAAACTCTTCTAAACTCCTACGTACAGTACATTAAAATTACTGGCATCCACAGGGAGAGGTGCAGCCCTGCTCTTAAACCTAATGTGGGATCACTTAGAAAATATCAGTCAAAATTGCAGGAAACGGCATATTTTGATGTGTAATTTTTCAAAGAGAGAGCATGTTCCCTGGCCCCCTGCCTTCCTCATAGGAGTCTGTGCCTCTGCTTATGAGATTTACTTGTCATATCAACTAACTTACATGTTGGAAGCAATGCAGTTAGGTGTTAGGTTAGTCCCAGACATAGCACAGATTTTAGGAGAATTAGGAAAAAAGGTGTGACTTTGCCTCCTATTGAAATTTAAGCAATGCAAACATTGTTAGATTACGTATAATTCAAGGATATCATCGAAAATCTTCTAAATCTCAGTATCAGGTCTCTTGCTCTTTGCAGTTCTCAAAGAAATAAGGCCAAAGGCCCCAATATTGGGCCATCTTGGAACTCATTATGTCAGTGAAGGGACCTTAGCCTGCACGCATCCATTTCCACTTCTCCCCTTTGCACAAAAGTAGGGCTGCCCATATTTCCAGGTTTACATGTCTTAGACTTTCATGGGCTTGTACAGAAATAGTGAATCAATATTTAAATGATTTTTAATTACAAAGATGTGAAAACGACAGGCACGAAAACCGAGCTGGTCTATCAATCTTCATGATTAGATGTTTTGTTAAGTCTAGTTTGTTAAGTCTATCTGAGCAACAAAATTACTTACGTTATTCTCACAGCACTCTTCTGGACCATTTCCAAGACCACTACATCATCCATTGTTTAAGCAAAACTGAGCACGGAAATTATGCTTTATCATGTCTCTCCTAAAACAGATTACTTTGACCAATGTAAGACTCCATTAGAATACAACAAGATTCCACAATCATAAATTAAACGAATGACGAGTTTGTCAACTTCTGAGGATTAATCTATTTAACATTCTCAAAATGTTTATCACAATGATCTAATCCGAAAACTTTTCATTAATATAATTAAGTTGTTATGGCGCAGAAGGAATCGAGAGTGTTGTGCTGGAAAAGCACATCAGGTCAGGCAGTATCCAAAGAGCAGGTGAATTGATTTTTCGGGCTTAAGCTCTTCATCAGGAATGCACAGAAGGAAGCTATTCAATCCATCATGCCTCTTTAAATGAGCATCATTCCCTAGCAACAATCTCCGTTATTTTCCCCATAGGTTTGCGCACTATTTCTATCGGCACGGTGGCTCAGTGGTCAGCACTGCTGCCTCACAGCACCAGGGTCCAAGGTTCAACTCCAGCCTTGGGTGACTGCCTGTGTGGAGTTTGCACATTCTCCCTGTGTCTGTTGTGGGTTTCCTCCCACAGTCCAAAGATGTGCAGTTCAGATGAATTGGACATGTTAAATTACCGATAGTGTAGGTGCATTAGTCAGAGGGAAATGGGTCTGGGTGGGTTCCTCTTCGGAAGGTCAGTGTTGGGCTGAAGGCCCTGTTTCTGCACTGTAGGGAATCTAATCTAAATAGTCATTCAATGCCTTAATTGAAGTTGCCCTCATTACACTTCCAGGCAGGACATTCCATATGCTAACTATTTCCTCTGTGAATATTACTTTGACTTATTTCTAATTATTGGTATTGGAAAATCTGTCAATAAGTGTACAAAATATCACACAGTATATTAGAACTTTAATGCTCGATTGAATACAACCGTGACGTTCCATGATGAAGTGTGAGTGAGTTGTGATCAAGTGGATTAATATTTCCACTGTCAACTAAGATGTTCCAACATCACTTTTAAAATTAATATAAAAGCAAAATACTGAGGATACTGGAAATCTAGAACAAACAGTTCTGGAGAAGAATCAGACCAGACTCAAAACGTTAACTGCTTTTCTCTCTGCAGATGCTACAAGGCCTGCTGAGTTTCTCCAGCATTCTCTGTGTTTCCAGTCTCTAAAAACTAATCCCGAGTTATGATGTTGGTTGAGTATCCATTGTCAAACATTAGGATTGCAAATAATCCCACCTAGGATGTGACAGAGAAGATAGTGCAGGATCATAATTAGGCAAGTTGACCCTATAGACATACTCAGGAAAAAGTGAAGGTTACAGATACTGGAGATCAGAATCGAAGAGTATGGTGCTGGAAAAGCAGGTCAGGCAGCATCCGAGGAGCAGGAGAATCGACATTTCAGGCATAAACCTTTCATCAGGAATGAGGCCTATAGAGATACTCACCCTATTCTTGCCACCTCAGCAATTGTGCTGTGTGACACCATCCAAGGTAACCCCAAATATATCCCTTAAGTGTTCAATTCATTACTACATAAAGGCCTCAACTCACCTCTGCCCTAATTATCTTCTTGGCAGGCAAGAGATGTAGCTTAATTCTTGACTTTGAAACCAGGGTAACCTGTCAGCTGATATGTGGGGACAGACTGTACTTGCTCCAATCTGGGCCCAATAGGGTTTGGATAGGGGATAAGTATATGGTCACTGAAGACTTATCCCCTTCCCTCCAGCAACCCTTACCACAGGAAATCCTTCTTGCTGTTGGATCCCCTGAAAGTTGGGGACTCCAGCAACTATCTCTAGGACCAGAAGCTACTAGCAACTGATGGCTGCCAGCGTCTGATGGGGTTGGACAGTACTGTCGAGGTGTATAATTCACTGTGAATCTCACCAGTCAGTTCGCTAGTGACTAGAGAGCTTTCTCATCAGTTAGGGCAGAGAGTCAGTCACCCCCTGAAACCTGCCACAAACTTGGTGCCATTATTCAATTTCAACATGAGCCCCATGTTCTATTAAGTAGCCGATTTAAAACAGAAATGAGGAGAAATGACTTCTCTCAAAGGCTCATGAATCTATGGAATTCACTACTCCAGAGAGTGCTGGATACTGAAATACTGAGTAAATTTAAGGAGGAGACAGATAGATTTTTAATTAATAATATGTTGAAGGGTCATAGACAGCAGGCAGTAAATTGGTGTTAAGGCCAAGATGAGATCAGCCATGATCGTATCAAATGCAGGAGCAGGCTTGAGGGGCTGGATTGCCGACTCCTGCTCTTAGTTCTTATGCTATCAAGACTAGAGGTGAGTTTAAAACACTTCCCAAATAGTACAACTTAATTTTTGCCCAGTAATAGCATATTATTATGAACAGAACATTTGTACTCCCTTTACTGCCTATCAACAGTGTGTTTGTATGTGTAAGAGTTTTTTTTAATACCCGTGGAATATGAATCCCATTGAATAATTTTAAGCAGAGAGCATTTGTGAGTTAAACAATCAAGGTAATGTGCACCCTGTGACTGTAATATGACATTTCACCCACACATTGTTAACAAGTATTAGCTACACGTGAAAGTAATATTCTGTTACAGATAGTGTCCCTCAGCTGAGGGGCTTTTGTGGTACAGTGGTAGTATCCCTACCTTTGATCCAGGAGACCCAGGTTCAAGTCCTACCTGCTCATGTGTCACAACATGTCTGAATAGCTTGATTTGGAAGTATAATTATCTCAGCCTTTGATTTAAAATCAACAGTTTTCAAGGTTATTGCTATCAATTACCTTGGCTGCTTTCTGACTTGTAGACATATAATCTATGTTCATAGACTGACTTTCTCATCATGTGACTTTTACACCTTTAACATCCTTTTTCCAACTAAGGGATGGTATGTATGTTGATTCTAACACTCTGTTTTAATATGTAATATCTTTGAGGTTTACTCAACCTAACTTCGATTGGAGAAAGCATCATAATACAGAGGAACCCCGACTATCCAAAGGACAACGGCGAGGAGTATTTCGTTCGGCTAATTGAATTCCGGAAAATTGAATGTCAGATAACATAGTTTAGCCAAGCATTGGGACCTTGCGATCTTGCCAGATAATCTAATATTCAGACAATCAAATGCCGGCTAATCGAGGTTCCTCTGTACTATGAAAAGCTGATCAGCACCATTCACGTCCATCCGTCTCAAACTGGATTTCCGTAAACCCTTTTATTCAGAATGAAAGATGGAGAGAGAGAGAGAGACTCGAAATTCCACTTTCCTGTTACACTGCTTCATTCTTATTTATGTATCAATGTATGAATTCCCCCAATGGCTGTGAATACCTATTTTAAATTAGTCACTTCAGAATCGGTACTATCAGTAGTTCAAATCCTAAAGATCACATGAAATTACAAAAGCCATTTTAATTGCCTGTTTGAATTCGCTTTTTAGAAATATTGATGCATTCTGTTCCCTATATAATAATAAATTGGATGAAAGATGCAGTTTGCAAAGTAGAGTTTGGAATGACGGCAGTTTGAAACAACAAAGGGGGGAATTTAAAATAGCGAGTGCAGTTACAGTACACTATAGTCCCACAGTTGCTTTTCAGGTCATCTGTAGTTTTAAGACTTTAAACAAATAAGAACAGGAGTAGGCCATTCAGCCTTTGAACCTGCTCCAATATTCAATTGCATCATGGCTGATCTGTGTCTGAACTCTATTCACTCACATTGTTCCATATCTTTCAATATCCTTACCTACCAGAAATTTATCAATCACAGCCCCAAAATTTCAATTATCTCAGAAACCACAACCTTTTTGGAGGAGTGAATCCCAGGTTTCCATGACATTTTGAGTGACAAGTTTCTTCTTTTTTCACCACTAGTTAGTGTATGGTCCAATTTTAAGCAATGTGTTCTGGATTTTCCCACCAGTGGAAATAATTTCACTGTTTCTACTCTTTCAAATACTTCATCATTTTAAAGACCTTGAATTGGTCACACACTGAATCCAACGGAAAGCAAATCATATTTATGCAATATTCCCTTATAACTTAATCCAGAGTTTATCAATGTGGTGTTTGAGACCTCAAGTGAGGGTCATGAACTCTGAAGCAGCTCCACTCCCCACCGTCACAACCCCCAATTCTGACAGCTGTTACTGAGGGGCTCACAAAGACTTTCAAGGCTTAAAATGGGGTCACAGTGGGAGACGATTTGGGAAGCATTGATGTAGGCCTTTAAATTCAGATTCATTCTGATGAATCATCACTGTTCCCCCTCTAATATCAATATATCTTTTCAAAGGGTTGGTGCCAAAAACCGAGCTTTGCACTCTGCAAGGAGGCTAACCAACTGAAGCATACTGTCCATATTTTTATACTCCAGCTTCTCTGAGAAAAATGTACCTCTTGACTTTAAATTACAACCTTCCAGGAGGAAATGGGTTTTACCTCTTCACTTAGTCTTTCTGATTCCGTTGCTATTATTAATAAATATGGACAAAATACCAATAATGATAAAGAAAGAACAACCTAACAAATATGCATTTAGATATCACAATGTCCTGTTTGCAAAAGGTTCCAAAGACCTTCTCAGCCAATTACTTTCTTACAACATGTAGTCAGAGTGACAACTAAAAATGGCAAAAGGAAATTGCATAAAGAGAGAGCCCACTGACAACAAAAAAGACAAATGATTGATGTTAGCAATGTTTGAGATTGATGTGTCTCGGATCATGTTGGTTGAAGGAAATATGTTGTCAAGGACCCCAAGAAAACTCCCTTACCTTCTTCAAATAGTCAATGCAATCTTTTATTTCAACCAAAATTGGCAAACAGAGCCTCAGTTCAAAGTTTCACTGGGAAGTGAGGGAATTTCAACTCCCTCAGCACTGCATTGAAGTGCTAACCTACATCCCCGAGTTGGATTTGATCATTCTGATCAGAGGCAAATGTTTAATTTGCAGGCTTAGAAGTTTCACAGGTTCAAGTATAAATTAGCAAACTACAGTTGAACATCAACACAATACATGTTTTTGCCAATTAGTTCTCAAATGGTACTGGTTGTTATGGTTATTTACAGGACACAGATTATTATTACTAGTTCTAAGATAGTTTCATAAACAATTATGATTTTAATAAAAGATCACCTACATATGAATGAGCAATAATGCTAATGAGAACCATTTCTGTGGGTGGCACGGTGGCACAGTGGTTAGCACTGCTGCCTCACAGCGCCAGAGACCCGGGTTCAATTCCCGCCTCAGGCGACTGACTGTGTGGAGTTTGCACATTCTCCCCGTGTCTGCGTGGGTTTCCTCCGGGTGCTCCGGTTTCCTCCCACAGTCCATAGATGTGCAGGTCAGGTGAATTAGCCATGCTAAATTGCCCGTTGTGTTAGGTAAGGGGTAGATGTAGGAGTATGGGTGGGTTGCACTTCGGCGGGGCGGTGTGGACTTGTTGGGCCGAAGGGCCTGTTTCCACACTGTAAGTAATCTAATCTAATACATACAATTCCCCAGCATTGAAGTTCTCAAGTTCTAATGAACACAAGCACTTCAGCAGCATGTCAGGGAATGCCATCACTAACCTAGCTTTTCTATTCAATCATGAGATGTGCACACCACTGGCTGGCCAGCATTTATTGCCCACCCCTAGTTGCCCTTAAGCAAAATGCCTTATTGAATCACTACAGTCCATATACTGCAGGTAGACCCCCAATGTCCTTAGGGAAGGAATTCCAGGATTTTAACCTGGGGACAATGAAGGAACGGTGATATATTTCCAAGTCAGGCTGGTGAGTGACTTGGAGGGGAAAGTGCAGGTAGTATTATTCCCATATATCTGTTAAAAATGTGTTGCTGGAAAAGCGCAGCAGGTCAGGCAGCATCCAAGGAACAGGAGAATCGACGTTTTGGGCATAAGCCCTTCTTCAGGAATGAGGAAAGTGTGTCCAGCAGGCTAAGATAAAAGGTAGGGAGGAGGGACTTGGGGGAGGGGCTTTGGAAATGCGATAGGTGGAGGGAGGTCAAGGTGAGGGTGATAGGCCGGAGTGGGGGCGGAGAGGTCAGGAAGATGA